>NC_072379.2:55434696-55737727 GCF_028885625.2 Pongo pygmaeus | reverse complement strand
TCTGTGGGTGCAGGTTCTCACGCAGGCACATACAGCTCTGGCTAATCTGAGGTGGGTTAAATCCACGGTCCCCAGCCTTTTTGGCACGAGGGACTGGTTTTGTGGAAGACAATTTTTCCATGGACTGGAGGTGGGGGTGGGATGGTTTTGGTATGATTCAAGTGCATTACATTTATCATTAGATTCTCATAAGGAGCGCGCAGCCTAGATTCCTTGCATGCACAATTCACAGTAGGGTTCCTGCTCCCATGAGAGTCTAATGCCACTGCTGATCCGACAGCAGGCGGAACGCAGCTTCACTGGCTCGTCCACTGCTCACCTCCTGCTGTGCGGCCTGGTTCCTAACAGGCTACAGACCAGTGCCAGTCTGTGGCCTGGGGGTTGGGAACTCCTGAGTTAAAGACAGAATGGCAGTGTTGGAATGATGCTTTGGGGGCATCTGACTCAGTACCTGCATTTGTAGGTAGGGAGGGCAACGGTTTCACCAGAACCTGTGAGCCAGGAATCCAGCCCAAGCCTCTTACCTGTCTGACCACTGTACTTTTTCCATCTCTACTGTGTTTTCTAGAAAACTGTCTCAAAAGAGAAAGATGGAGAAGGCCCAGGGAAGAATAAAGAGACTGGCAGAGTTACTAACTGGAAGCCAATGAAAAGAATGAGGACTTGTGCTTGGAGATGTGGTGGTTCAAAGGGGCTGTAAGCAGAGCCTGTAGGAGCAGGGGACAGGCCCTGCCCAAGAGCAAGATCTCTTGATTGTGTTACATGGTGCTGAAAAGACAGGGTCAAAGGCAAAGGAGGCTGGTTCCTGAAACCAGGTGCCCAGGGCAGTTGGTTCTACTTACCCAAGCTCTCCTTCCTTCCTCAGTGTTTATTTTTTCCAGTTTTTACTAACTATCTGATCTGAGTAAATCATTGTGTCTCCATGCCTCAGTTTTCCCATTTTACAAAGAGGATGTAATAGTACCTCCCTCATAGGGTTGCTTTAACAATTTGATGAAATAACGTGGAAACAGTTTATAGCAGTGTCTGGCACATGATAAATACTCTATATATGTGTGTGTTTTTGTTTGTTTGTTTGTTTGTTTTAGAGACAGGGTATCACTCTGTCACCTAGGCTAGAATGCAGTGGCACGATCATGGCCCACTGCAGCCTCCAACTCCTGGGCTCAAGCAATCCTCCTGCCTCAGCCTCCTGAGTAGCTGGGACTGCACGTGCCACCACACCTGGCTGATTTTTTAATTTTTCTAGACAGAGTCTTGCTATGTTGCCCGGGCTGTTCTCAAACTCCTGGCCTCAAGCGATCCTCCCACCCAGGGCTTCCCAAAGTGCTGGGATTACAAACACGAACCACTGCACCTGGCCAATGTTGGCTTTTAAAATCTTATTTGTTGCTACACTGAGAAGCTTCCAACTGAGAATTACCTGCTTCGGTAAGTTAGTGTAGAAGTGTTTGACAGGGGGTCTCCTTACTTCCAGATATGGATCTTTCCCAGCATAGGTGTTCTAGGCAGAAAGTACACTCCAGGCATGATTTTGTGTCTATCCATGTCGGGGAACACTGGTCACGCCTGTGTTGTAGGAAGACACGCCCCCACCCCCACCCCACGTGTATATGCAATGGTGATTGGACGGTGGGGTGAGATGGAGCAAAACTGCTGGTGGGGCACTGGCTGTAACAGCTGAACTGAGGGGCAGAACACCTTGGCCTGGGCCACACAGCAGGGGGAGGGTAGGCATGAGGTACTCAGGATGTGCAGTTGACAGTATATGGCCATCATTTGTATGAGAGCAGGGCATGAAGCAGGAGCTATGGAGGTGATGGAGTCACATTTACGGGTTCTGAGTCCAGTCCTTTCTCCTTTTTCTGATAAGCTCTGCTTTCCAGGGACCCCTTAGTCCTTGGTGTGGGCTCTCCTGAAACCTAGAGCAATGTTTTCTCATGGTTGTTTTCATAGTGAACCGTGACCTGGGCCAGTGCTCCCAGCAGCTGGGGCATCCGGTTCGGTGAATGCTTGGTAACTATTTCCTCCAAGGAACATGATGGGCTTCCTGAGGCCAAAGAAGTGTCAGGCAGTCGCTGTTTTATTTTCTTAAGTGCTTAAGTGCTTGTTGCTTGTCTCATTGGATTTGAAGGATTTCCAGTGTCAGAGGCTTGGTGTCACTTTCATATTAGATGTTGGAAATCCACTTTCCCCTTGTCATGGCCCAAGTGGGGACTTGATGTTTTCATAAAGACAATAGTAATAGGCACCATTGATTGAATAGTCACCACCTGCCAGCCACTGGTCCATGGACCTTACAAACATCTCGTTTAAAGCCACGAGGGAGGTGCAGTGGCCATTGCCAGTTTATGGATGAGGAAACTGAGGGGCCACTGTGTTCTGTCACCTTTTAAAGTAATTGGACCACAGCAGCCTAGGTGTAGGTCACTGGCTATGTGTCCCAGGCACCGGGCAGTGACCACATGCTGCCCACTGTGGTGGGCTGGGTCCTGGTCTCCTGGTTTCTTTTCTCCTGCCCTGGAAAAGAGGGACAAACTTTGGTGTTCTTCCTCCCCAGCACAGTTCCGCATGGAGCTCAGGAATTATTTGGTGACTGAAGGCAGAGAACCCCCTCCTCTGTATTCGTCTGAGCCCTAGCAGGGTCTTCATCAAGTCCTTTTGTTTGTTAGGGAGAGACCAGCTAGCTTCCGTATGAGTTTTTTAAAAATTTGCAGAATCCAAGAGAAGCCTAGAAGTACACCTCGAAGGAGTCCTGGGAATGTGAAATGGAAAGAAATATGTATATTCGGCTGTTTCCCTTCCCTCTCATTCAGTTCAAGCACCAGGGACCTCTTAGTTACCATTTTTATTATAGAGAGGTCTCTGCCATGTTTGATACAGCTGACTGCCTGTCCATTTGCTCCTACGACTGTGTCGTGGCACTCTCTCCTCGTTCTGCCCCTCTGACCCTTCCTCCTCTACCTCCGCTGATTCCTTAGAGTTCCACAGGGTTCCACCCTTGGCCACTGTCTCTGCTTTTCCTCATTGTCTCTGGGAAATCTGTGCCCAGCCCCAGCTGCTCTCTTGGGCTTTCTACATGTCTGACAGCCTTATCTAAAGATCTGAGTGCATCTCAAACTCAGTAAGTCTGAAGTGTGACTCATTATCTTCTATCTCCAGCTACCTCTTCCCAGCCACATTGTCCTTATTTTGCTTGATGGCACCACCATGTGCCCACTCAAAACACAGAACTCATCCTTGAATCTGTCCTGTCACTCATCCCCCACTCTCTGTGTCTAAATGTCCAGCAAGTGAGGCTGCTGTCCCCTTGGCCCTGGCAGTGAAGAGCACCTGCCTGTACATGCTACTGACTCCAGGGGCTTGGAGATGGACATGGCCAGGGCCAGGGCAGGGTCCTGAGATGGCAGTCATTCCTGAGCACTGCTGGCTGGGCCTCCCAGCCCCTGCCAGAACTCATAGCCCTTTCTCTCACACACTTCTGGGCCCCACCAAGCCTGCAGAGCCCTCTTTGCTCCTGTGGGCCCTTTCCTCTGCCTCCTCCTTCACCAGCCCCACCCAGGGCCTCCCACTTGAAGGCACCTCCTTTGGCCCTCAGCTGTGGAGACCCCTCTTTCCTGGGCTTTGCCTTGGGGCTCCTGGGCTGCAGGTGGCCCCTCTGCAGGCCAGGGAAAGAACAGGCCATCTGCGGAGGGGGCTGCCTGACCACACTAAGCAGAGCTGCACCATCTCAGCCTTGTGTCCACATGGTCATAAATGCCTTCCTTTTCTTGTCCGCAGGGGACTGCAGCCTTCAGATGCCCACCGGACCCGCTGCCTCGTCCTGGCCCTCGCAGACATTGTGTGGCGGGCAGGGGGCCGAGAGAGAGCCGTTGTCGCACTGTAAGTGATTCCGAGGTCTGTGTTGCCGTGGCTCATCGTCTGCTGGCAGCTGCCAGCAAGCTGGCTGTGTATGCTCCTATCCTTGGGTCCTTCCGATACCCACCCTGTGCCACATGCTGGGATGAGCCCTGCAAGCCAGCCTGATGTGCTGAGCAGCTGCAGACTCAGGGAGAGCCCTGGCCTTCCATGCGGCCCTGCGATGCCCTCTCTGGGCTCCAGTTCTCATGTTGGAAGGCGTGGTCTGTCTGCCCTGCCTTCCTCCTAAGGAGCTCTGGGGTGACCCCTCAGAGGAAGCCTCTGAACCCTGCAGCCAGCTCCTCTCTATAGTTCTCTGATCTGGAGGCCTCGGGAAATAGCCCCTCAGGTTGAGTCAGTCCTGACCCCACTGTACTGCTCTTCCCAGTCCCCAAAGCACACTGCCATTTGCTCTCTCACTTGGGTCCCCATCCCATAAAGACTCAGGGAGGTGAGGTGGAGCCCAGGCCCTGGACCCAGTTATCCTGACCTGCATCGTTTCTTCACCGCTGGCCACATTCTACTGCATATAACCCACATGCAGGGTTTGCTGGCTCTTCAGCCTGATCCATCAGAGTGGAAGCATCGCTGTCCCAGCTGTGAGGCTAAGCGGCAGTAAAGGAGATCAGTTTTGGGGCCAAGGACCATACTCTGGGGACACATTGGTCACTGTAGCATATTGCTTCAGAGAAAGGACTCTTAGGTCAGACTCCCAATGCTGTTGCTTATTGGCTGTGTGACATTGGGCAATTGATGTAATCGCTTTGTTTACTCATCTGGAAAATGGGGATGATTATAACAATTACTTACTTGGATGGCTGTGAGACCTAAATGAGTCAGTATAAAGAAATGATATAAATATGATTATCAGTTTAAATCATTTTATCAATATGAATAACTGATAAATAATAATAATTGTGAAGTGCTTAGGACAGTATCTGGCACATACTAGCACCACGTTTTAGATATCGTTATTTGTTTTTGTTATTATTACTGTCACTTGTCTTTTGTACTCACTTTCCAGTTAACTTATTAACCCCGGCCCTTAGGATCTGCAGGGCAGCCCTGAGAACAGATCAGGCAGGAATTCAATTTCTCTCTGTTCTACAGATTAGGAAACAGAAGCCCAGAGAGGGAGGGTGGCTGGTCCAAGGCTACATAGCCACTAAAGGAGCACGGGGCCCCAAACCCGGCTCCGATTCCCGAACGTCTTGGGCTGCACACCCCTGGGGAGTGCACACCCAGGGGGAGCCTCAGAGAGGACGGAGGTGGAGTTCCTCCATCAGTGAAAACAAAGGGCAAGTCAGCATTCCGCAGTCTGGAAACACATTTGTCAGTTGTGGGTGAGAGTCAGACTTCTACTGCCAGGGCTTGGGTTTGCGTTTGGTTATTCCAAGCTCTCCCTTTGCAGTCTTTTTTCCATTTCTTTTTTTTTTTTTTTTTCTTTTAAATCCTGCTATTGGAGTTCTCTGGGCCCAGCCTAGTGGGTGAGTTCAAAGTGGGGAAAAACGAGACTCCATTTTCTCTCTGGAGCCATCTTCTTATTTGTCCTTATTTAATGACACATGTGGTTTCGCCCCGGCTGGAGGGCACGCCTTCTCTCCACTCAGAGGACTCATGCACCTTCCTTTCCTTTTTAGGGCTTCAAGAACACAGCAGTTCAGTCCAACAGGGAAATACAAAGCAGATGGAGTCTTAGAAACAGTACGACTTTCTGGAAAATTATCACGCAAACTTTGGCTTTGTTTGGGGACTGTCTCCTTTCATATAAGTAAATCCTTCCTCAGCTGGGGACAGGCTGACCTTCTGCAGCCCAGGTCCCAGGAATCCTCATCCTGGGATTAGGGTGGGGACAGACGTGGGGTGGCTTTGGGGATGGGCTCCTGCTAGAGCTGGCTTTACGGCCAAAAGGCTGACTGGCTCCCTGTCCCCTCGAGGGTGTGCAGAGCTGAAGTCTGTACGGAATGCCTTTTGGTTAAGCCCCAGGCTTCCCTGTGTCCTTCTTCCTCTTTCTTTAGCATCTGCTCCAGGATTGTTGTGGGAGGGGGTGGGGCAGGGGTGGTAAGGAGAGGGAGAGAAAGTTAGAATGTGGGGAGGAACTTTAATAGCATGGAACACCAGCCATAAAGCCAGATCTAAGTCATAAACAATCGGGGAAATAATGGGAGACATACATTTTTGTATTTTGTAAAATATAAAAACAGTGAAGTTTTTCAGCTACCTCTTGCCAACCTCTTCACTGAGAATTTTTGTTTTAACAAATTAGTTTCATTTGACCTTGGTTTGGGCACGTGTTGCCCTGTGACCCTAATTGAGGGTCTCGCATTGTTGAATGTTTTCTCTTGAAGTGTTTTTTCCTGGCCTGCCTGAAAAAGCAAAGGAGACTCCTAAGGGCTGCTTCCTGCTGAACTCAGGACACGGCCTGTTGGCTTCCACCTGACCTGGCTATTGTGATTTGGATATGGCCCCTGCCTCATCCACCTCCCTGCCAGCCTCCTCTCTGATATCAGTGACTTGCCCATGGGGTGCAGCCCTCCCATGTTGGGGCCACACAGGATGCTGGAATTCTGGGGTCTCAGGCCCAGAGCTGCCGTAGGGCCACCTGAACCCTGGCGACTCCAGCGGTACCGTCCAGCCTTTCAGTCACATACAGGTATGGCCGTGCCTCTCAGCCCTGACTTGGGGATGCTGCTCTCTGATGCAGGGACATTCCCAAGTTGGATTTTGTAGCTACTAAAGCCAGGGAACAGAAGCTAATTCAGGATGGGGCACTGCGTGGGGCTTGGGCCACTTATCCTGAGTGTTTGTGTCTTCTCAGCTCACGCTTCACAGTTTGACCTGCTATGAGGACCTGGTGACTTTTCTTCAACAAAGCATTCATCAGGTATGAAGCATGCCTTACTCCTGTGGGATGTGCATCACTAAGCCTTCTGATTTCATTGTGGGAACAATGCTGTGAACTGGAGTTGTTCTCCCTGTTGTCCCACCCTGGGATGGCGAGGAAGCTGGGAAGGAGTGATGCTGGCCCCTGGTTGGGGGCTGAGGAGAATGGACTTGGGGTGAGGGATCTGGCTCCTGCCATTGCATCCTCCAGAGCTGGTCCTGGAGGCAGGGCACAGGGAGCAGCCACAGCCAGGGCTACCGACAGCAGAGCTGGACAGGTGGGGTCAGGACACAGGAAGCCGCTGTTAGATGGAGGTCACCAGAGCTTTCTCTCTGTCCGAGTGGAAGCAGCTGCCACTGGAATACAGGAGCTCTTTGTCAGTGGAGTGGGTCCTGGGACCAGCTGGTGAGGTGACCAGAAAGCGGCTTCTTGGGTGGGTTGGAGGGCTTAGCAGTGTGATACATACCTTGATTAGTATCCCTGGGGTGGTAGGGCTGCTCTAGGTGGGAGCTCTGGAGGCCCCCCACCTGCCAGAGGAGAGCTGTACATCCACTCCTGGCCATGAGCTGGGCGGGACGTGGCCAGGGCCAGACAGCAGCAGATCGCAGGGCTCCGGGAAGTCATGGCAGAGCTGTGGTATCACAGGCTCTGTGGGGAGGGGCTACACACTCCAGGGGTAAAGAACGCGGTCTCTGGAGCCGGTTGGCCTGGCTTGGAATCTCGATTCACCCTTCAGTAGCTCTCTGACCTCCAGCAACTTACTGAATCCTTCTGTACCTCACTTTCCTCATTTGTAAAATGTGGGTCAGAAAAACAGTGCCTGCCTCAGAGCATCATGCAAAGAGCCTAGGGCAGCTGGGCTGTGCTTGATGTTCTCAGTAGTTGTTAGCTTCTGTTGTTGACATTAGGATTGCCATTGTAATGATGCTCTAAGGGCAGCCTTGAGATGGGTTCTTTGTAGACATGTAGAAATGAGAGGGAAGCATTACAGAAGGCAGGTGTGGCCTGAGCTAAGGCCAGCAGACCCGCGACCTCTGAGACCCCCACTACGAGGCCTCACAATTCTGACATCTGTGTGTCAGGATTGAAGCAGAGGAAGAACACAGACCTTTCTCTCCTGGTATGCTGGCTGGTCCCTGAGCCTCACCTTGCCTTCCCTTTGGCCTTCTGGATGTGGGATCCATTCTTTTTGGCCCCACAGAAGGCACTGGAGGGTTTGGTGGTTAAGCCGGAGAGTGGGAGAACTTGCTGGAAATGGGACCAGGACTAAAGCTCCTGCTGTCAGACTGCCTTCCGCAGAACTTTCCCAAAGACCCTGAAGGCCTGGGCACAGCCCTGGGAAATGATCAGGCCCTGGCAGCACCAGATGTCCCTTGGGTAGGCAATGGGGCCTACCCTAGGAACAAAAGGAGGCAGATATCACCGGAGGGGCAATCCATCTGAAGTGCTTTCACCCCTCAACCTGGGGAGAGGCCTCAGGGCCTGTCCCAAAAGCATGGATTAGGATGGCTCCCTTTCCATGTGGGTTGCTGTGTCCAGGCGCATGGGAGAAGGAGTGCTGGCTGGGGCATCGGGAGCCCCAGGCTGTCTGTCCTTTGCTGCCTGTCCCCAGCTCTGGTTTTTCACTGGAGTCACTCAGTAGGCCATCTGCCGATGCGGTGTATCCACCACCTGGCCTGGGCAGAGGAGGCCTGGAGCAGGGGCCTGGGGGCCTCCTCCGGCTTATTCCTTATTCATATGTAGCCTTGGGAAAGTCACTGGGTCTCAGTTTCCTCATCTGGAAAATGGAAGATGGAGCAGTTATCAGGTAGCTTCCAGCTCTTCATCATCTAAGTGTGGTCCTCAAAGAAGAACCTTAAACACGTGGAGAAGGGTGTCTTCCAAATGCAGTACTAGGCAGTCTGAAGGAGCAGAAAGGAGACCTGCTGTTGATCCAGAGTGTCGTGAGAGTGCAGCAGTCACAGAAGAGACGAGCAGAGCCTGATGGCATCCGTGTGTGGGATCTGGCCAGGGTGGCCAGGAATGGGATCACCTGGTCACACTCCCAGCTGAAGCAGAACGTGGAGCCACCAGAGCCAGGAAAAGGAAGTGACTGGTGAGGCTTCAGGGACTAAGGTGGAGCCTGAGGGTGATTGCTCAAATGACCACAGATCCTGAGGTTTGTAGCTGCCCACTGGTGGACTGGGGTGGCTGCTCAGCACCAGGACCTCTGCATCCTTGTCTATGAGATGGAGGCTCCCCCTCAGCCTGTACCCCGGGGCTTTGATGAAGCCTAACCAAGACAGGGACTGTGGAAGGGGTTCAGAGAGCGGGATTTGTTCCAGGGCGAGGGGGCCTCCTTTCAGTGATGCCTCTGGACTCAAAGCAGTCGCCTCCTCGCCTGGCTTTGGTACTTGGTACAGGCAGTCAATATTTGGCCCTCCTCACTCTGGAAGGCAGCTCTCCCCCTGCAGTTTAATTCATGTTTTTGCTGGAAGCAGTTGAGCTGCCTCAGCACTGCCCTCACCAAATTCATTTTTCATGGCCTGGGCCTAAGAGGGGTTCCTCGTGTCAGGCCTGGAAATATACACCAAGCCATCTTTGCCCAAAATAAATAGCCTCCTTGCTATGTTTTCATTACTGCTCACCCTCTGGGCAAGGTGTCTGGCAGGCTCCTGGCCAGCTAGAGGATGCCCCCACCTCTGCCTCCCTTTGGAATTCCTTGGTAGACTCAGGTCTCTATGGAGTGCAGAGCAGCACTGGAAGAATGGCCCCTTCTTCCCAAGTGGCACCACTTTCTAGACCCTGATGGCAGTTTTCAGGCCAGTTGCCTTGCCTGACCTCGCCTTTCAATGCAGGCATGTTGCCCTGTGGCCTCCCATGTCTTGGCAGCTTGAATTTGATGAGATAATTGTAATAAAAGTTTTAAAAAACAAAATGGAATATTGGTGCCATTTAGTTGGGTTCCAGCAAGGGCAAGAAGCCTCAAGCAGGGTTCTTCCCCACCCACTGCAGAGAGGCATATCCAGGGCTCAGGGGGTCCCCTTGAGGGTGTTCCTAGGACTGGGGGGCAACGCTGGCATAAATGTAATAATAGTTCCCCAAATTTACACAGAGTTGGGGTTTACAGTGGGCTTCTGTGTCCGTTACTTCATTGTAGGCAGGTAGGCATTACAGGCATGGCGGAAGGGGAAACAGACCACAGACCAAGAAAGTACTACAGCTGTCCCAGGACAGCATGTATGTCCATGGCAGAAGTAGGCAAGAATTCTAGAAGGAGAAACTGAGACCAAGAACACTTTGTGACTGTCCAAGGGGAGATGGAAATTTGTGGCAGACTAGGTAGGCTTTCTATGGAAAGGGACACCAAGACCAAGAGCTTCGTGACTTCCCTAGGCAGCATGCAGAGCTGGGACAAGGGGCTGGTGGCCCAAGTCCTCCTGAGCCTGCGTCCCCCTGTGCAGGGGGAGATATCAGCATTACTCTTTGCCATTGTCAGAGCACTTCCACAGACATTGTCTCAAGAATGTGCACCATAAGCCAAGGAAATAGGCCAGGTGGGTGTTTATTATTCTTGTTTTGCAAAGAGGAAACTGAGGGCAGCAGAAATGAAGTGGCTGGCCTGAGATCACAGAATTAAGATGAGGTTGATTTAACATTGTTGTTGATTCATTCATTCCATTCCTACTTCCAAAAAAAGATTGGAAGTTGCTTTTAAAAGAAAATGATGTCCTCAGGGCTCTGCTGTGCCCCCGCATAGTCAGCTTGCTCTCTCTTGCCTGTGGACCTTTGCCCATGCTTCTCCTTTTGGAGCAACGTTCACTTTTCTGATTCCTTACTGTCCCTTAGGTTTCTGTTCAGACATCGCTTGCTCCAAAAACCCTTCCTTGATACTTCCTCCCCAAACTTGAAGTCTGTGTTGAAGGCCCTTCCTGTGTGTTTTTGAAGGAGCCTGCATTTCTGTCATGGCAGAACCCCTTCTCCCGGCCTTTTCAAGTTGCTTATTGTTTTTTCTTCCCTAAGTTACTTCCCCAAGAGGAGAGATCCATATCCACCTTGTTAACAAGTACAGCCTTAGCCAGGAGCATCCTCTTGGCACAGAAATTTCACCAATACAATTTTTTTAAAAAGACTAATTGACCAAGTGAATTCCTGGATGACAATAA
Source organism: Pongo pygmaeus (assembly GCF_028885625.2). Classification (NCBI taxonomy): domain Eukaryota; kingdom Metazoa; phylum Chordata; class Mammalia; order Primates; family Hominidae; genus Pongo; species Pongo pygmaeus. The sequence continues at coordinate 55,726,801 of NC_072379.2, read as the reverse complement.
AGAGTACATTTTGAGGAAAAGAAAAGGTAATTTTATCAGAAGCTTGAGCTGCAATAGTTACCATAGTAGAGCAGCATATTTGGCTCTGAGCTTCCTGGCAGCCAAGGCAAAAATGTAAACATGGTAAGTTTTATAATTTTCATTGTCTGTTCCAGGAGAAACAAGTTGGGATTTTTTTTTGTTCTAATTTTAAGTCCAAAATGTGATTACACATAAGGAACACTGACTATTATAACAGGCAGTGTCTTCAGTCACAGTTCATGGTTTCCAAAGTGGAATGGATGAGGCCTTCACACTGACTTGCAGGTGGGGATGGTGTTTCTCCAGGGAGCAGAAGTGACATGGCCCATCCCAGTAGGCTGTGGCCCACTGGGCTCACTGGACAGATGGGCAGGGCAGAGCCAGCTTTGTTTTAACAGCTAACACAGGTGCCAGGCCCTGTTTGAAGTGCTTTATAAGGATTAACTCATGTAATTTTCACAACTTGATAAGGGTAGGTGCTGTGATTATTACCCTCTTTTTACAGATGAGAAGACTGAGGATAGAGAAGTCCAGGAATGTTTCCATGGTCACATAGCAAGGAGTGGCAGAGCGAGGATTTAAATTAGGTGGACAGGCCCCGGGACACCAGCTCCAAACCAGAGTTGGGAGGAGGACTCACTTTGGATGCAAAATCTAAGGGGGTGCCAAAAATCTCAGAAATTAGCAAAACCTATCTTTTTTAAAAATCAAAGTTAATCAGAAAAATCCACAATGAACAAAATACCAAAATGTTGATGTTTTAAAATATATATATAAAAATTTAAGACATGCATCTACATGGCTGCCTCCTTCACCTTGCCGGATCCTGGCTCTGCTCCAAACCTGCTCTCTGCTGCTCTCAGCACAGCACAGTTCTTCTGAGTAAGGGATCTGGAATTAGAGGTCCCTGGAATCCCAGTGTGCTGCTGACAAGCTGTGCGGACTCGAGCCGGTCACTCAGTTTCTGAGCCTCAGTTCCACCTATGCTAGAGGGCAGTAATCATAGTACTGTCCCCCAGGCCTGTTAGAGTGTTCGGGGTGATAATGCCCATTAGACGCTTGCACCATAATGGAGCTGGCCATGACTGTTGCTGTCTTGTGAGTTTTGAGGACTCTGAGGTCACTGATGCTCTCTGTGGTGGCCCCTGCATCACCCTCACTCTGCTGTCATTGTCATTCAGGCTGTTCCAATGTCCCGTCCTTTAGGAGGTCAGCCTTAGGGCCACCCAGCAACCCCAGGGCTGGGCTGGAGGCAGTTGGCTCAGGGCAGGCTGCTCCCTGGGATGTGGCTCCCACAGAGGTGTGGGGCTGGGAAGAGGGAGGTGCAAATGGGATGGAGCTCATTTTTCTCTCCCCCTCCCAGTTTGAAGTGGGCCCCCATGGCTGCATCCTGCTCACCCTGTCTGCCATCCTGTCCAGGTCTACGGAGCTGTGAGTATCTTTCTCCCTCAACTCCCTGGGGCTGGGCTGGTCTGTCTTGTTCACTGCTGCCTCCCTAGAGCCCAGGATGGTGCTTGGCACATGTTGAGGGCTCTGTGAGTGTTGTGGAAAGGATGAATGAAGCAGTGGAGTAGGGGAAAGTCTGCTGGTGGAGGAGAGAAAGTAGTCACATTCTACATATACACGTGTCTAGGGCTACCATGTGTGTGGCAGACAACCTGAAAGACACGCCACCAGCCCTCGAGGAGCTTGCCTGGAACTGCAGTATGTGCACACTTGAGCACTCAGGGGGATGCCCCTGGCACTTGTGCAGGGGATGGACAATTGAGGCTGGGACCCAGGAGATGGCTGAGGGCCCTCTAGAGCTCAGGACAGGAAGGCCTCGCTGTAGACCAAGGCAGCCCTGCAGCTGCGTGGACAAGGCTGGCATCCTGGGTGGTGAATGGGCGGTGGCCAGTGGGCCCTGGAGGCAGGGAGAGGTGGCAGGGCGGCTTGTCCTAATCTCCTCTGCCTGACCCCTTTTGGCAGGGTCTATGCTGACTCTGTATCAGGTGGAACATGGTCCCCCAGCCTGCTCCACAGCTGGAGTTTCCCCATGAAGCTCATTCGCTAGGAGTTTTTTAGGCCTCTTTGTCTGTATTTGTCACCTGGGCATGTCACCAGGAAGTGTAGCAGATTAATAGCACATGAATGGTTGTGGAAAGTACAGTCAATTGCCCCATTCACTTGCAAGCAGAGGACAGAGCCCTGGGGGCCTGGAGTCCTGGGAGAGTGAATCTTACTTTAAGGGGTACATGGTGGGGAGGATTTGGGAACAGCTCTCAGCAGGTGGGCCCTGGGAAGTGGGGAGGCAGGGTGAGTAGCCTTGTGGTGCCCAGGGGCGGGAGGTCACAGCAGGAGACACTTCTTTCCCGGCCTGGTTGGGTCTGGTCGGCGCCCTCCCTGTTTCCAGGGGCCTCTGCTGTGGATTCGGGGGAGGACAGTGGGGACTCTGTGGCCTCGTGCACCAGGCTGCCTGCTGCTTGCTGCTTCTGACCTTATTAAATGCGTGTGAGCGCACAGCGCTTTCCAACTTCTAATCCTGCCATAATGATATGATTCATTCCTGGCGTGGACTCACGTGCATGGAGACCATAAGCTGCACCACCTTCTCCCCAGGACTGGGTTTACTCTTGGTTTGGCTCATTCCTGGGCTGACGGGTTGGGTGGGAGTCTCCAGATCTCCCTGAGGGGAAGCTGCACTCTCAGGAGGGCCAGGCTCAATGATGCCAGTCTCATCGCCCCCATCCATGTGGGGGCCCTCTGCCTCTGGGAGTCTAGGGCTCTGTGCTCGAGTGTGTCAGTTCTGGTGGTCACTGGGAGTGGGTGCCTTGTTACATGCATGCTCCTGCATGTAGCCCTGTCCCTCTGAAGGGGGCTTCAGGGTTCCATGCCCAGGCCAGTCTTCATGTTGTGCACAGCTGGGGGACTAGGGCTGCTTCTTCCCCCTCCCTACCCTTTCCAATCAAGCTGGGCACCTGTGGGGAATTAGTGTGGGGAATGCTGCCCTGCTGGACCTGCACAGCCTCAAGCTTATGGGCCTGAAGTCACACCCCTGCCAACACGCATACACAAACACAAACATGGATACACACAGATGTACAGATGCGCATACATGGCCACACACAGAGACACACACACAGACACACAAAAACTCACAAAGACATGGACACACACAGAGACACATAGTCCAGCTATTCTTCCAGGACATCTGAGGCCCTTCCCTGGGTCCTGCAGGCAGATGGTCAAGGCCCCTGGGGCAGTACAGGCCTCTGCCTCCCAGAGGGCCCAAATAGAGCCCTGCTATGGTGTTCGGGCCAGGCAGGCAGGCAGGCATGGATTGGGCTTCATCTTACCCTGTGGCCTCCCCTTTCCTTCTCCTAAGACGACAGTGTATAGGCAGGTCTCATTGCCAGCGGTAAGGATAGCATCTGTGAAGCTTCCCGTGTGCCAGGCCCTTTGCCTTAACATTTTACACACAAACGCATCGAGTCCACAGCAGCCCTGTTAGGTGGGCGCTGCTGTGAGTGCTGTCACCATCCCTGTTTTTCAGAGGAGGAAGCAAGGCTGAGGGAGGTGAGTAGGCTTCAAGATTACACAGCAAGTAAAACTGGTGGCCTTGGGCCCCACCCAGGCCATCTGGCCCCAGAGCTGGCTTTTTGGGTTTGCTGTTTGAAAACCTGAACTTTGGAAAAAGTTGGTTGGTTTTAGGCCTGACTCTCTACTCCTCTGAATAGAGCTGGAGTTTCTTCCTCTAAAGTGGGAGTGAGAATTCCTGCCTCATAAGATGTAGCTGTAAGCACAGCTCCTGGTGGGTACAAGCCGGGAATAATGGCCACGGCTGGTCCGACCCTATCCCAGGAGCTCAAATGGCTCTGTGTGTCTTCTTGTCTTTCCTTGCCTGCAGCCTTGGCCTGGGGCCCTGTGGTGGAGGCCGTGCTGCCATCTCAGTAGGCACAGCCACAGGGATGTCCAGCAATTCCTGATGGGGCTTCTGTGGTGACACTCACCCTTGGCAGGCATGTCCAGAGCAACCGAGAGCTCCTTGTGCTGAGTGCCACTGTGAGGGGTGAGGAGGGACTGTGGGACCAAGCCCCACCCAGGGGCATGCAGTTCAGAGGTGTACTTGAGAAAACACTCAGCTCTTTCTGATTTGTTCAAGTTCAAGAGAACTTTAGTTAAGCTTGTAGTTAAACTGAGAGCTTCAAGTGAGGAACAGAGCAGGCCTTGGGCAGCCTGTGCTGCCTGGGGGCTCCTCCAGTGCTCCCTCCTGACTGTTGCATGCTTCCCCCGAGAGGCTGCAGGAGATGTGAGCATCTGAGTGGAGCTAACCCTCCCACCCCACTTGGGGCCCAGGGGAGACTCCTGAAGAGGAAAGACAGGAATGCCAGCAAGGATGGGAATAGCCTGGGCAGTCGGCGCTGCCCAGATCCCATGAGACAGCCACACTGAAATTATTTCAGATAATGTGCTAGCATTCCTGCATGTGGGAGTGTGCCCGTGAATAAGCCATTCTCTGGCCTTCCAGAGAGTAGTCCCTAGAACAGCCCGCTCCTCTCACATGCCAGGCACACTGCACTCCAGCGGCACTCCCTGCATCCCGGCACCTCCAGCCTTGGCTCTTCGAGGGATACCAGGCTCTGCTGAAGGTTTGCGGTGATTCACAGGGCAATGATAACAGTTCTGGGGCTGGAATCCCACCTCTGCCTGCTGCCTCCAGGGCTAGCAGCCGGCAAAGGCCTTTCTCTACAGACATTTGGACACTTGGGTGCAAATGTCACCCACCTCAGGCTCCATTAGGTTTGTCCAGGGAAGCCCAGTGGGGTGGCAAGTCACAGAAAAGCACTCACTTGTTGACCACAAGAAGAGCATCAGGATACCTAGGTCCTCAGCGCAGCTCAGTCACCCACAGCCGTGTGGCTGACCCAGCCTGTGCCTTAGATTCTTTATCTAACAGGAGGGGTTGGGCTGGTGCTTTTTAAACCATGTTTGTAATGAAAACAAAATCTGATTTTTTTTACCCAAATAAGTTTTATTTTCAAGCTCACTGTGTGAAGCAGATGCAGCAGAATGACTTTGATTACAGCGGCAGAGGTGAGAGGGAGAGGCCCCTGCTGCCCCTCCCCAGCCTGCCAATCCAGCACCAACCCCTGCTCTCCAGCCACCGTCCCTGAGACCCCCCTTTGGAGAAGCCCCAGCTCTGCATACACAGCTTAAAAACCTCAGGACCAGATGATCGCCAAGGGCCTTCCTGTTCTGGGGTTCAGATTCAGCTTTGCCAAAGAATCCTCTGATGCCATTTCAGGGCAATCTGTTACCACTTTGGGCAATTGAAAACATGTCCTGGTAGCAAAAAGAGACAGCTGAGTCTCCAGGACCAACTGCAGTTCAGCTCGAGAGAAGCAGAGTGGTGGGCTGGGAAAACCCAGCCAGTTCTTTACAAATACAGCGTGTGTATGTGTACATTTGTGGTGGTGTGATTGTGTGTGGATGGGAGAGACTGGTGACACTGTATGGCCAGGTGTGAGATGACATGGGTGTTGGTGGTTGTGTTGGAGATTGTGTGAAGGGTGACTTGATTGTGTACATGTGCATGTGATTGTGATGTGTGATGGAGAGGGCATGGTGGTCCCTCCCTCCTGGTGAGGGTTCTCTGACTCATGCCTGGGCACTGGAGGCTTCTCTTCTTTGGCCCTTGCACCAAAGTCAGTGCCTCCTGTCTGTTGGCCATTCCTAACCCAGACCAGAGACAGGGTGAGGACACCATGGACAGATGTAAACCTAGCCAAGTGCTGCTGACCACTGCCTGCCTGGCCACTTCATTGTCAGAGGCCCCAAGAACAGTCAAGAAACAGACCTTTGAGGTTTGTTTATCCCAGGCTGTGCAAAGCCTTATGAAGGTTTTTTTTCCACTTGATTTCAAGCTGTTTATTTTCTTTTCTAAGATCTCGAATTGCTTACGGTAAATCTCATGCAGGATTTCATGCTCACCAAGCTTTGCTGCTTTTCAAACCACATGGCTAGAACTTTCCCCAGGGAGCTCTCGCAAGCCCCAAGGATGCTCAGGGTCCTGGGGTCAGGACCAGCTCTGAACCAGACCTGGGCAGCACTGAGCATGGGCTGCTCCGGTGCCTCGGTGGAGCACAGACCTGGCCAGGTCGTTGAGGCCCTGAGAAGGTCCAGTGGGGGTGAAAACCTTTTCATGCAGTAGATTCTTGGCCTTCATTACAGCAGCAAGTTCAGCTGCCCAGAGGCAGTCTTGAAATTCTGGAAGAGGTGGTAGCTTGTCATTTGCTGCAACAGTTTTAGAACAGCACAAGCTAGGTGCTGAGGGTGAGGGATGACACTGGGCAGGACCCACACCATGTCACTCTGTGGCTCTTCGTAACTCTCCTCAAGAGATTAAAAGCAATGGCAGCAACAAAATAGTTGATTCCTTTGTGCAAATAGTCCTGAAACAAAAGCCAACTGTGAGTGTTGGTTGGAAAGACAGTGACAGAAGCTCAATTCCCAGCCAGTGTAAGCAGAAACAAAGCTATTGACTGATTCCTATCAGAAGCCCAGGCTTTAAGAGGGGCTGGATCCAGGAACCCAGACATTGTCTTTGGGAATTGGTGTCTGTTCTTTTGTCTCTTCACTTTTGGCTCCTCTGTCCCAGCTGCATTCTCAGGAAGGTCCTCCTGCACGGTGGGCTCAAGGGAGCCCTTCTCCAGCAGCTCCTTAGCCTGCTGGGTGCTGGGTGCCATTCCTGGTGTGATTGCCGTGGCCAGGCCTGGGCTGCACCATCACATATGTATGGACCTGGGGTATCCCCAAAAGGCAGTCACTGCCCAGAGAAGGCCACCACATCTGCTAGCAAAGGGATAGGGCAGAATCAGGAAACAAGTATCTGAGAACAGGAGAGCAGATGTGGGTTTGGGGTGGGCTGAGCCTTCATGGAGGCCCCCAGGCTCCTCTCAGGGAGAAAAGAGATCACCAAGCTTTCTGTTCCAGCAAGTGCGGGCAGCGCTCATCCCGTCAGAGACCCTCTGGGGGGAATCACGGGGGTGGGTGGTTCGTGGGGTGAGATGTGAACAGGGGCTGTTCCCCTTGAGAATCACGGGCTCTTGGAGGTTCAAATGTGCTGTTCTGAATGGGAGGGGTCCATGGGATGCTCGTTAGCTTACCTGGGACTCTGCTGAGCCTCTGCCAGCCCAGAATAATGAATAGTGAGGTGTGAACAGAGCCACCTAGACCAGGAGCCTGACCCCTGGGTTCCCGTCTCTGCACAGACACCCTGGCTTTGTGGCTCACTTGCCGTCTCTCACCTGAGTCTTCCCCCAGGTCACATGTGAGGCAGGCTGGGTTGGGTAAGTGTCTTTCCCACCCAGCATGCTAAGACCTTTTGAAGCTTAGCTGGGAAACAGGAGGAGAGGAACTTCCTCAATAAACTCCAGCTGAACTTTAACACTGATTCAGATTTTCAGATTAGGGCAGAAGCCCCACTAATGAAGATTTTCAGCAATGTCTCAAGAGACCAAGGTGACAATGGAAGGTGGACCCACGGGGGCATAGATGCCAGTGTCATGGAAATACTGGGCCTGCCACTGAGACTCCACATCCTTCCACTGACTCTGTCTCTCTCCCTGGTCCCGTCCCTGGGAGCCACCTGCTCCTTTGTCCCCAGGCCCCTTTACAGGGAACCAAATTCTGTCCTGTAGATCTCTGCCTCGCTTCCTCTGGAGACCCTGTGCAGACACCTGAATCTGGAGGCTTAGCCTCAGCAGGAGCTGGAGGTGGAGGAGAGAGGGAAAGGGCCCTTGCTGCCATCCTGGGCCTTTGTGGTCTTGTGGCAACCCAAGGGATGGGCCCACAGACTGGAACCCTTATCTCGTTTACGAACCCTTATATCATTTACAGGTGTGGGAACTTTGAGAAGTGAAGGGTCAGTTAATGGCACAGTTGGCAGCATCACCCGAGGCTCCTGGCTCTCAGTCAAAGACCCTGTGCCTCCATCGTCTTCCCTGGACTGTGGGAGGGGTAACAGGAGCTGCTCAGCTGTGTCTGCTGACTTAGAAAGAGAGGTGGCAAATGAGGCCCTAGATAGGCCCATACCAGCTGGGTGCTTGACTACCTGCTGTCCTCTCGCAGTGCAGCTGGCATGGGCTGGGCTAAAGCAAGCCAACTGTGCCTGGGCCAGACCCCTAAGCTGCTGAGATGGCAAGTCACAGCCACTGAGCTGTGAGGACAGTCATTCTGTCGTGGACACCAAGCCTGAGAGCTGGGTGGGAGGGGCCCACCTGGCACAGCTGAGAAGGGGGGACACACCCAGGCCGCTGAAGAGCTGGGAGGTCTCAAGACCCTCGGTCCTGTGGCATCTCCTGCCCCTACCCACTCACCCGGGGACCTTACCTACATGTTCACGAAGGGCCAGGTGCACAGAGAAAGAGGACAGGCCTCAGAAGGAGGGAGAGGTAATTAACCTGCTGAAAGGGTCTCCTGTGCCAGACCAGCCTCAACTGTGTGGGTGGGGTGCTCACTTCCACCTGCCTCTTCCAGCTCCTGGAAGCTGTTCCACCAGGGCCTTTCTCACATGCAGTGTCACCTGGGGTAGGTGTGGGTAGGCTCATGTCGTTTAGGGGCACAGTTGCTGTGCACCTGCGGGGTCTGGAGACCAGTTCTAGCCCTCAAAAATCCTTACCACCTGGAGAGGCAAGACCGGTGTGTGAAAAGCAGTTGGTGGGTACCCTTAGGAAGGGGAGGAGAGATGGGGCATTTCTGTCCCTGGGGTGAGTGAGATTTTAGAGGAGGTGACATTTAGCAGGGATCTGAGGGATAAGTGGGAAGGGTTTTGGCAGGCAGCAAGAACAAAGTAGGCAGAGGCCACTGGTGGGGGTTTTCAGCGATCAGTTGCTCAGGGTCTATTTGGGAGGGAAGGAGCTGGACATGGTGGGTGGGAAGAGGTGGGTGGCAGAAGGCAGCTTGGGAAGGGCTTTGGCCAGCTGCTGATGAGCCCGGGTCCCTGCTTTCCCTTCTTCCTCCTTGCAGGTCCCTCTTTCTCCATCCTGCAGAGCCTTCCACCAACTCTCCCCCTGCCTCCTGGGCTCCCATCCTAGCCCTCTCCTCTTACTGCTTTGAGAATGGAAACAACTTTGACCCTCTAGCCTGTGGAGCGCTCTGCAGTTTGCAAGACCTGACATGGTCTAGTCCCTTATTGCAACAGCCCTTTGAGGTAATTATTGTTATCCCTGTCGGGATGACACACCGGAGGCTCAGAAATGGAAAGCGATTTACCAAAGGTCACGCAGTGCAGGTGGCAGAAGGGGCCTGACACCCATTGATTCTGACTCATCGTCTACTCCCTCTTGGCCGTCCTGGGAAAACAGTTGATATCTGCTGTATCCAAATCCTCTTCAGATATTCACAGCTCCATTTCAACTGCTCGGAGGTCTTGGTTTATTCTGGGTTCTTGGCCATGATATGAGTGGTTGAGATGGCAGGAATCATGACCTCTTGGTCATTGTTTTTTGTTTTGTTTTGTTTTTTGTTATTATGGTTGTTATAGTAGGAAAAAGGAAGTGACATTTACCGAATGCCAAATGCTTTATATAGTTCATCTCATTCAGTTCTCACAGCAGTCTTTAATAGAAGGAGATATCATTGTACCTGTATTGCAAATGGGGAGACTGAGGCTCAGAGAGGGAAATAACTGATAAGTGGCAGTAATTGGATTTGACCAGGGCCCTCTGACTTTAGAGCCCAAGTTCTCTTGGTTGTACCACAGCTGCCCTTACACTATTGATGTTGTCCTTAAAAGTCAATATAAACCCCACGAAAGGGCTGTTATCTCTGGAGGTCACTGCTGGTGTGTGGGGGAAGTGTGGTCAAGGGTCAGTTTCTGGGAGTGGCAAGCAGGAGCTGGCCTGGTAGGACAGTGTTCCTCCAGGGCCTGGTGCCCTAGTGGTCAGGTGGAGGGGGGCTAGCTGGTTGGGTCTCCCCAGGGTAAGAACTGCCTACTTCAGGCTTGATGTTTTCCATAGAGTCATGGACCAGGCACACTTGTGCACATCCTAGGAGGCCCCTAGAGATTTCTTGCTCCAGTCCTCTGGTTTTCTAAGTGAAGACACAAGCTGAGAGAGAGGTCAGGACATGCCTGAGGTCACTCACCAGTCAGGGGCCGAGTGGACGCTGGTGTTAGGTGAATGGCTGTGGGCTGGGACCAGGTCTCTAGGCCACTTGGACTTACTTTCCTTCTTATTCAGAAACTTTTATACCACATGCCCAGATTCACACAGGGAGGCTTTTAGATAAAGGGACAAGCTGTGCCTGAGCCAGCAATGGTGGGGGCCAGGGGTAGGGCTTTGGGACTCCAAGGCTTGCTTGGAGCTGGCTGGCCTGGCTGATCATCCCATATTTCAGGCCACAGCAGACACTGTGATGTTGGTACTAAGGACAGAGTCCTAGTCCTGCCTACTCTGTGTGACCACAAAACCACGAGTCCTTTTTACTGACTGGACCTCAGTTTCCCCATCAGTAAAACAGAGATGGTGGTCTTACCCTCCTGGCCTTACAAGGCTTTTGAGAGAAAGATGCATTTGAAGGTGCCTGAGACTATGCAGATTCAAGGCCCATGCATTGTGCAGCCTGCTCAGTGGCAGAGCCTCTTCCCCTTCCGGGATGTATGGACAGAGGGCAGATGGAGAAGGGAAGCAGAGGGCCCTGAGTCTGGGCTGACATCTGTCACTAACTCAGGGCCAGTTCTCTACTGTCTCTGGGCATTCATCTTACCTTCTGCAAAATTCCGAGCCTTGCAAACTCTCCCAGCCCTGATATCCCCTTTGTTCTGTTTCTTGATACAGCATAGTATCTCAGGAACCTTCTGATGGTGGACAGAGTTGGGAGGTTTGGTCCTTGCTGGCATCCTGGGCAAAGCTCTCTATTCCTCCTTCTCTGTCTTTGGGTGATACAGGCATCCCTGGAGGCTGGTTCATCACCCCAGACCCTTGGTTCAGGGTTCTGACCCTTCGCTCCCAGAATGCTGCGGAGGTTGGTGCCAGGGCAGCCAGGGCAGCCAGGGCCAAGCCTATTCCGTGAGTTTTCACCCCCTGGTCAAGCCCATCTCTCCTTTGTGCTTATTGGATTGAAATCCCAGCAAGCTCTGCTCCCTGGAGGGGCCCCCAGTGCAGAACAGCTTCCATTTTGTCTGGTCCTGGGCCCTCCTGGCTCCTGTCATCCAGCTTGGTGCCTGGTTCCTCAGGTTGTGCAGAATTCTCTGAAGGCCCAGGGTCATCCAGCCCCCAGGAGGACATGGAGGAGATAGCTGCTCATTAGACTGGATGGTTAAGTCAGTCTTTGGTAAGGGACAGTCACAGCTGTGGCTCAGGTGGCCCCCGCTCCTAGGATGCTGCATGTCCTTGGAGATCCAGGGGCTGATAGAGGAGGAGAAGGATGGGACAAGCCTCCACACTGCCTTCAGCCCGTATGTTTCATATAATGGGCTTCTGCCTGTAGTATTGCATTTGAAGAAAGGGCTCTGAATCTAAAAAGATGTTGGAGGCCACTTGTGTTGGTTTCTAGGGCTGCCATAATGACAGACATTCGTGTCTCACAGCCCTGGAGGTGAGAAGTCCAAGATCAAGGTGCCAGAGGGTTGGTACCTTGTCAGACCTCTCTCTCGGGCTCGCAGGTGGCCACTTTCTTACTGAGTCCTCACTTCATCTTTTCTTTGTGAGTGTGCATCTTTGGTGTCCCTCTGTGTGTCCAGGTTTCCTCTTCTTCCAAGTCAGATTGCATTAGGGCCCACCCTAATGGCCTCATTTTAACTTAGTCACCCCTTGAAAGGCTGTATTTCCAAATACACATTCTGAGGTGCTGGAGGTTAGGACTTCAACATATGAATTTTAAGGGGACGCAGTTTATCCCGTTACACCTCTCATCTTGTCCAGGCCCCTCGTGCTGCAGGAGGGGAGACCGAGGCCACACAGCAGGCTGGGACTAGCCATGTGGATTACCTTCTCTCTGGGGCAGTGCTGAGGCTGTTGTTCCTCTGCTCAAGGACTCCTCACACTCAGCTCTCCAGAGAATTCCCCTAGAGGGAGGTCTGGGCATCTAGATTTGCCAAAGTTGTAAATCTCTTAAACCATAAGCCACTCCTTGGCATCTCTCTCTCAAATGCCCTGATGTGAAATGCAGATGTTCCTCCCTTTTAAGATCTCAGCGCACTGCTGAATTTCCCATCGTGTTTGCACCTAAGGATGCAATTACCATTTCCTCCCATTGTCCTTTCTGCCTGTCCCCCTGCTCCCAGCTGACGCAGGCTCTCGAGCCCACTGGGTGAACACGAGGCAATGAGCTTATGAAGATTGGACTGCTTCTAAAAGCTCCAGGTGGCATGGGGCCAGTGATGCTTATCGGCCCCCCCTCAGGACCCTTTTGAGGTTATTTTCTTCTCTTCAGAAGATGCTTGTATATGCTGCAGAGAGCATTTCCATCAATTCTTCTGCCTGAGCTAGCGCCAGCCGAGTGCTATGCTCTGCCATGAGTCACTCCCAGCTGGCTCCTTCCCAGGCCTGCTGGGCTATCTGTGGTGGGTGAGCCTCAACCACCCTTCCCAGAAGACCCCCAAGCCTTAGTGGTTCTCTGCAAGCTCCTGCAAGGGTAACCCCAGCTCATCTTCTCATGTGGACCATAAACCTTCTGTGTTTGGCCATGGTTATTAAAAAACACAAGCAAGTGTTTTCCCCAAGTATTGTGGAGCTGGAATTTCTAAACTTGTTTTGGAAGCAGACAGAGACCCAGGCGTGTATTTTAGGCTTGTGGGCTTATGGCAGATCTTAGATTTAAAGCATAAATTGAGACCAAGTTTCTCTTCTCCTCTACTGAAAGGAAAAATAAATGCTCTGATTGCTAAGCCCTTCCTACCCCTGGGTCTCCTCTCTAAATCTTATACCTGGCCTCTCTATTTGGGGTGTAGTTGAAGGAAGGGGGCCAGGCCCTGAACACAGTGCTGGGTGGCTGTGTTTGCCCCCCCAGGGCTGTGTGTGCCCCCCAGGGTCGTGTGTGCCTCCCAGAGTCAAGTGTGCCTCTCAGGGTCATGTGTGCCCCCCAGGGTCCAGTGTGACCCCCAGGGCCGTGTGTGCCCCCCAGGGTTGTGTGTACCTGCCTGGGTTGTGTGTACCCCCAAGGGTTGCATGTGACCTCCAGGTTCAAGTGTGACTCCCAGGGTTGTGTGTGCCCCCCAGGGTCATGTGCAGAAGTTGGGGGGACAGGCCTGGGACCCAGGCTCCCTGGCCTCACCTTGCCCCCCAGAGCCAGCTTCTCTGCGCTTCTTCCCACATCTATAAAATAGAGACAGGAATTCCTACTTCACTCAGGGCTGGTGGTTGCAATTGCCACCTTCTGAGCACAGTGAGTAGATAGCAGCTCCTTCCCTGTGTGCTCCTTACAGGGCTCTGTTCAACAGAGTTTTCATCTCCCAGAGGGATTTGCATTGGGGTGGCTAAAAGGAACCATGTCCTAATGGCAGGCTTCCTAGCAGGACAGCAAGCTGGGAAGGAGGATGGAGACTTGGGAGGGTTTTCTGCCTCACGTGCGGCACACCTCTGCTTACCGGGATACTGAATTGTTCTGGTTCCCAGCGGTGCTCAACCCATTTCTTTCAGTTTGGGGAATGTCTTCAGCAAAGTAGGTTTTCACCTTGCACCTTTTGAAGGACTCCATTCTGAGGGTGGAACCACAGTGGTACCATGGGGTGGGGGCACAGGCCTCAGAGCTGGGCACCCTTGAGCAAGACATCCCTTTTCTGAGGCTTGGTTTTCTCGAAGGGTTTTAGGGAATAGTGTGCGTACAGTGCCTGGTGCAGGAGCAGGTGGTGGTGACTGTTACTCTACAACTCAAGAAAACATTAGAGTCCATTCCTCCCATTTTACAGGCTGACAGACTGAGGCTCAGAGGTGGAAGAGGGTTCCTCAGTCTACACCATTGGTAGTGACAGTTGGGATGTGAATTCAGGACACTGGATTCCAAACCCAGGGTCCTGTCTTCTGTGTCATGCTTCAGTTGCTGTTCTCTTGTGTAGGCAGAGCCCTGGTGCGGCTGGAGTGGAGGCCATTGCCCAGAGAATGCAGTGAGCTCTACTCTAGGAGGCCTGGGCTCTAGCCCCATCCCTTCTGGGTAGGAACCTCCTCCATGGAGGGCGCAGAACAGAGCGCTCAGGTTCCCACCAAATCTAGAATTCTGGGTCTTAGCCTGGAACCTAAGGGGAGCGCCTGGTCACCTAGCGAGGTTTGCAACCTGGGTCAGGCAGAGCTGTGCTAACAATGCTTCTTCTTGTGTTTTCCAGCATCCGCCAGGACTTTGATGTCCCCACCAGCCACCTGATTGGAGCACATGGCTACTGTACACAGGTCAGGGGGCGCTGTGGGGCCCAGGCCATCCTTCCCCTTCCTCTGTCCCTCAGAGAGGGAGGTGTCCTCCTCCCTCCTCTTGCCCAAGAAAAAGGCAAGTCTTTCTTGCCTCTGCCAACACTCTTCAAGCAGCTTTCACGTGCCCACCTCTGCTGGGTTTCACTGTCATGTCATGGAGACCTAGAAAGAGAGCTCAGTTTAGCTTCTGTTTCTGGACAGCTTTCTGTGCACTGATCTATGTGCTCAGAGCTGCAGAGGATGCAAAAGAGGCTGAACTCAGACCAAAGTGCTACACAGCCCGGAGCCCAGGACACAGGGAGTGATGTCTCAGGCATGGGCCAGGGGACCCTGGGTCCAGCTGGGGAGATGATGGCTCTGGCCTCTTCTACGTTTGCACAAGGTATTGTCTTTATAGCCACCCTTCCCTCTGCATCTTTACAAAGGGGCCCTCAATGGACCTCACAGGGGCAAAGAAGACCCTGAGCACAGTTGCTTGTCATCGGTCCTCTCAGTCACCCAGGTGACACCAGGGAAGGGACCTTTTCAAGATGTTACCGAGTGGGCATCAAAACTGGGAGCTCAGCTCTACACCTGGCTTCTATCCATGCCTTTCTCCCCATGATGAGGCCTCCCAGAGCAGCCACACAGGCCACAGTGAAATCTGGCTCTCAGCACATGGGGGGCCACACAGCATAGCATGGACGGGCTGGACAGAGCTGCACATCTTCTGGGCTCAACTGAGGACTCAGTTGTCCTGGGGGTCCTGGCTCACTTGCGCCCAGCTCTGGAAACCTACCTGGGCACCATACAAGGCAAGCTTGGGGCCTGTGGTTTGTCCAGGGCACCCACAGAGGGACCGTGGGGTTGGCTGCTGCCCACCACCCTAGAGGAAGGCCTCACGGGGAGTGGCTACTCTTCTGGCTGCTCGGGGTGGCCTCACTCTCACTCCAGGCACCTGCCTGCCCCATGGGAGCTTCCCCTTTTCTGGGGCAGAGAAGGATGCTGCCCAGGTGTGGGCAGTCAAGCAGGGTGCAGAGGAGCCCAGATCAGAGTCTGGGGCTGGGTCCCAAGCCCTGTTCTCTGTTTCACTCACAATATGAACTGGGGCAGTCTTTTTCCCCTCCTGCGCATCAGTTTCCTCATTTGTACAAGAGGCATTTGGACTGGACCAGGGCTGCTTACACTTTGAATGAATCCCCTAGGGGTCTTGCTGAAGAGCAGGCTCAGATTCAGTGGGTCTGGACTGGGGCCTAAGATTCTCAATTTCTGTCAGGCTCCCCAGGGAGGGCGATTCTGCTGGTCCACAGACCACACTGTGTAGAAAGGGACTGCTAAGCTTTGCCATTGTGTGACTTTGGAGTCTAGGAGCAGGGAGAGGCCTGATGCCCCTTCTTCACCATCTCAAAAAGGCTTCCTGCTATGAAGAAGGTTTTAGACACAGATCAGGGAGCAGGGGCTTTTATCCCTCTTGAAAAACCAGATTGGAAAACTCGAACTCGCCTGAAAAAGGCTGTGCCTTTCTCAGCAGCTGCTGCCCCTGAGGTGCATTATTTTACAGCAGACATTTCCTCCAAATTCTTGTGTCTCATTTCCTCTACAAGGACACAATAAGTCCCCTTTGGTATCTCCCTCCAGTGGGGGTCCCTCTGCGGCCATAAGAGGAGGCCTCTTTTACTGTCACTGGGGCAGGGGTGTTGGTTTTAACTGAGGGATTTGTTAACCCCCAATGTCATTTTCACGATTCAGGGGAAAACACCTCTATAAACTCTGCCCTCCAGACTTTACACTGGTCAAGGGCCGTTCTGGCCATTCCTACGTGCTCCACTGTGGGAGTGATGCCTGCCTTCTTGCGTCACAGGCAGCACCAGCTGTGGCAGAAGGTGGATGAGACAGAGAGACCTGCCTGCCCTAGTGCTGGGGCTGGGCTCGCTCAAATTCCTCCTCAGCGGGCCCTTAGAGGCCACCCTTCATCTTGAATCTGTGCCCAGGCAGATAGTACCATGAGGGTAACAGGGTTGGGGGAAGAGGGAAGTTACATGGGACAGAGAGAGTCAGATGTGGGTGGAAGCTCAGCTCTGGCCCTAATGGGCTGTGTGGCTTGGGTAACCCGCCTGTGAGCCCCAGTTTCTCCATTCCTAACAGGAGGTTGGACCCCTGGTTACCCTGCATAAGGAAGGGACCTTCCAGCCATATTGGTACACCAAAATGTGGGAGGCACGGGTTGCAGGTGACTGCTGGAGGAATGTTGTTCCACATGTCACTGTCTCCAAGTTCCAGGGTTGGCATGCTTGTTGGCTTGCCAGGTGTGTAGCTTGAGTCACAGGACCACCCAATGCCTCATGCCACGCAGCAAGACAATGGCAGAGGCAGAGCTAGAACTCAGACTTGGGCTTCCTACTCCCACCTCTCTACTTCTGTTCTTGCTGCCTGCTGAAGTACCTTCCTCGGCTTTCCCTGCCCCATTAAAACCCCACCATCACTAATGAAGTTCAAACAAGGCCTGGAGTGTAGCTATTGGTACTGCACCGTGGTCAGTTTCCTGGTTGAGATAATGGGCTCTGGTTATGTAAGATGTTATCATTGGGGGAAGCTGGGTGAAGGGTACACAGGAACTCTCTGTACTATTTTTACAACTTCCTTTGAATCTAAAATTATTTCAAAATAAAAAGATTTCTTTAAAAAATAACATCGTTTAAGACTCACCCAAATGTCACTTCTCCTTAAAGCTGCCCTGACCCAGTCATGCGGCCTCGTGTTCATCTGGCTCCAGAGTACTCCATGCACACATTTTTACAGCCCCAGCCACATCCTGCATCGTGTCAATGTGCAGGCATGCACCTGACTCCACAGTCTAGACCCAAAGCACATGTCAAGAGCCATGTCTCACCCTTTCACCAGTGCCCCCAGTAGCCTACAGCATAGGACAGGGTCCTGTGAATGGTTGGTACTCAATGAGTGCTTGTGGAATAAAGGTGGATGGGTGCCTGGAGTTACCTTGATGAGAAAAGTTAGTGCCTTTCCCACAGGGCTTGTGGGAGAATTGAAGTCACAGCCTCCTCTGCTCTCAGGCTGTCTCCCTCCTCACTTTCCTTCCTTCTCCACTCCACTCTTTTTCTCTTTCCCCAGTCTCCTCTCCACTCTCAGTAACTGATTCAGACTTGATGAGTCTTTCCCCTTTCTCTCATCTGCAGGAACTTGTCAATCTGCTCCTGACTGGGAAAGCTGTGTCCAATGTTTTCAACGATGTGGTTGAGCTGGATTCTGGGGACGGGAACATCACACTTCTCAGAGGCATTGCTGCACGCAGTGATATTGGCTTCTTATCTCTCTTTGAGCATTACAACGTGTGCCAGGTACCCAGATGCTCATGTTCACCACAAGTAGGGGATCCTGACCCTCTGGAGCAATGAGAAGGAGGGAAGGGGGAAAGGAAAGCTGGACTCCAATTCTCAGAGCTGGCTGAAATTCGGGTCCATTTGGAATCACAGAGGGCTTGGGAAGAAGTACAGCTTCTCTGCTGTGGCTAGAGGCCTGTAATTCAGACCCAAAGCCAGCTGATACCGTGTTCTGGGGAAGATTGTTTGAAAAGGACTTTGAGGGATTTCTGCTATGATTGTGGGTCACAGTGGCTGCAGCTGGTGTCTGTGTGGTGGGGGAGCCTTCTCAAGGGACAGGAACTTGAGGTCTTAGGCCTCGTGTTAGTTTCCTAGTGCTGCCTAACAAAGTACCACAGACTGGGTAGCTTGAAACAACAGAAACTTACTGTCTCACAGTTCTGGAGGCTGGAAGTCCAAGATCAAGCTGTCAGAAAGGCCATGCTCCCTCTGAAACCCATAAGGAGAATCCTTCCTTGTCTCTTCTAGCTCTTGGTGTTTTCTGGCAATCCTTGGTGTTCCTTGACCATATAGTGATGCTTCTGTAGATGTATCACTCCAGTCTCTGCCTCCATCCATCATCACAGGGCCACCTTCTCCCTTTGTGTCTTTTCTTATACAGACCTCAGTCATATTGGATTAAGGGCCCACCATACTCCAGTATGACCTCGTCTTAACTAATTATGCCTGCAACAACCCTGTGTCCAAATACAGTCACATTCTGAGGTACTGGGGGCTAGGATTCAACATATCTTTTTGGAGGCACAGTTCAACCCATAGTAGGCCTCACGCATCCTGTTTGTTGGCATGTGGTCCCTCTGCATCCTGTGTCACTGCATCCAGGGCTCAGAAAGGGCTGGGCCCCCAGGTAAAGCTGGATAGGGCATGGGTGACTGTACCTCTGGGGAATGTGGCCAGGGGCTGAGGGGGCTGGGCAGAGGAGCACTGGACCCTGCCTTCTTGTTCCAGCTGCCATGGAACATTTTTCTGAGCATTGCTTTCCATTGTTCTGTGGTTGATTAAATGGGAAGGGTTGTCCTGAGGGGCAGCAGGAGCGCTTTTCACAGTGGCCACCCCCTGCAAAGATTCTTGGAGGGTCTGGATGAGGCCTCATTCACTACCTATCCTCAGAACCAGGACACAGAGATTGACTCAGCAGGGCCATGCAGATAGTGCCAGGCGATTCCACCCTGGATTTTCAGGGTGGAAAAAGACTAGGGTTTTAAGCCAGGGCTCAGTTTTACCCACCCTTCCCACATGACCACATGTTGGGG
Organism: Pongo pygmaeus; assembly: GCF_028885625.2. Classification (NCBI taxonomy): domain Eukaryota; kingdom Metazoa; phylum Chordata; class Mammalia; order Primates; family Hominidae; genus Pongo; species Pongo pygmaeus. The sequence continues at coordinate 55,707,769 of NC_072379.2, read as the reverse complement.
TGTGCTGTGTCTTGCTAGTGACCCATGTGGTGCAGCCCCTTCCCCAGATCCCCTCTCTGGATGATACCCCCAGCACGCCAAAAGCAGACTTCTGGGTCCCAAAGACTTGGGGGAAAAAAGAATGAGAGTGGCTGCTTCCTGGCTGTGCTGGTGTTAGGAGGCAGCCCAGGAATGTGGCTGGTGAGAAGCACCAGAGCTCTCGAGCACCAGACCCTGGGTGTGCTCCGAAAGTATTCAGCTCAAAATTCCATGGGCCAAGAGAGGTAACCTTGGCCAGGCTCATGGAATTCCCAGGCTCACCATGAGCTCTGGTTTCATTCTTCGGTCGAGGGCGTTGGTCAGAGAGTAAACTATTTTCCTGTGGTCTGTGAAGGGTACTTGATGGGAAAACCAGTTGGCGTCATCCTTCCCTTGGAATAAAATTGAAGAAATTCAGGCCCTACAACCATCTCCCCTCCTCGTGGGCTTCTTGGACCCACATAGACCCTCTGCTGTTCTGTGCTCAGCTAAGGACTGGGAGTTTTGTTTCCCTGCAGTAGGTGGATGCTTCCTTTCTCTGCCTTGCAACTGCAAGCTCGCTAAGGAAGGAGCCCTGGCCTCTTCTCCTCCTCCATGAGCTCACTGAGGGCTGGGCCTCAACTTCTGCCTTCCACTGAAGACTCAGGGCCCGGCAGCTCAGACAAAGCCCTTCCCTCTTCTTCTTTTTTTTTTTTTTGAGACAAGGTCTCACTCTGTCACCCATGCTGGAGTGATCTCAGCTCACTGCAACCTCTACCTCCTCTGTTCAAGCAATTTTTCTGCCTCAGCCTCCTGAGTAGCTGGGATTACAGGGGCAGGTTTTTTTGTTTTTTTTTTGTTTTTTTTTTTTTAAGTAGAGATGGGGTTTCACCATATTGGCCAGGCTGGTCTTGAACTCCTGACCTCAAGTGATCCACCCACCTCAGCCTTACAAAGTGCTAGGATTACAGGTGTGAGCCGCTGTGCCTGGCCCCTTCCCTCTTCTTTAACACCACCTTCCATCCCTTCTGTCCCCAAGTCCCTTGGGCCCTACACAGTTAGCTACATTGGACATAGAAGGAGTCCAAGGGGGTCAGCACCCAAGCCTGGACCTGGACTTAGAGCCAGGGCCCCTGCTCTGGCCTGGCCTGGCCCTCTCCTCAGGCAGCACAGACACAGCCATGGGGAAGACTGGCATTTGGAACAGCCTGGGCCATGACGTCCACAGTGTTCACTCACTAGCAGGTGAAGCCCCTCACTTGCAGCCTGTCTCCAGGCTTCTCACTGTAGCCTGGGGTTCTGGGGCCCTCACTGGGTATGTGGGAGGAGGAGGTCCTACCTAAAAGTGAGCTACCCAGATGACCCATACTCAGGGTATACCTGGGGTAAACAGATGAAACTCTGGGCTGGAGAAACTCAGCCCCGCCCTAAGTAACTGGCCCGGCCTGGCTGTGTCCTGCAGGACCTCCATGGGCTATCTGTGACCCCACCAGCTGGTCTTGCCCATCTGACTTCCAGCTGGCTCCCTCAGTCCCACAGCTGGCCCAGGAGAAGGCTCACCAGTAAGGGGTGGACTGCATTCTAGGCTGCAGCTGGAAGCCAAGCCCCTCCAGGTTGATGGTCATGGTGGTGATGGGGGACTGACAGTCCAGGAGGGATGGGGTGGGACAGGGAGTTTAGCCTCAGCACTTCTTTCATGGCCTGCAAGGCATGTTCATTGCCGTCTTCATGAAGGGACCCACAAAGGAAAATAGCTTGACAGGCAGAGTTCTGAAAGCTCCATCCTCCTCCCATCCTCCCCAGCTCAGAGATGGCCACCATCCACCCATTTACTCAACCAGGAGCACGTCCTCTCCATCAGGAGGACATGTGCCTCCCCCTGAAGTTGTTTCTCAAGCCCATCCACTTTCACCAGGTCAGAGCCACCAGCATCGCTGATTTTGACATCTGTGACAGCCCAGCCAAATTCAGCTCCTGTCCCCATCGCTTCCCCCTTTCCAATCCTGTCCCTTCACTGAAGCCAGTGTGATCTTTAAAAATATACACACGATCATATCATTCCTTTTCTCTGGACCCTCAGTGGTTTTCCAGTCCTCTGAGACTGTCGTGAGCTGAACTATGTCTCCCCAAAATTCCTGTGTTGAAACCCTGACCCCCAGTACCTCAGAATGTATTAATAACTGTATTTGGAGAAAGGGCCTTTAAGGAAATGATTAAGGTAAAATGAGGTCACTAGCGTGGGTCCCAATCCAGTATGGCTGGTATCCTCCTAAGCAGAGGAGGTAAGGACACAGGTCACACAGCAGGAAGGCCTTCTGAAGGCACGGAGAAGGCGACCACCTACAAGCTCGGGGGCAAGGCCTTCAGAAACAACCCTAGTGACATCTCGGACCTCCAGCCTCTGGAACTGTGAAATAATAAATGTCTGCTGTCTGAGCCATCCAGTCCGTGGTATTTGTTATGGTAGCCCGAGCAGACTAATGCAGAAACTAAAATCCAAAACTTCCCACCACCCCCAACGCCCTGCCAGACCTGCACCTGCCTTCCTCTCCCACCTCAGCCCGCACCACTCTCTCCCACAGGCTGGGGCTTCTCTTGGGCTCTCTCCCACCTCCTGGCCTTTGTGCGGGCTGCACCCTCCACCTGCCCAGCTTTTTTGACTTAAACGTTACTTCCTAAAAGGCAGCCTTTCCTGCTCTCATAACCCCATCTAAGTAGGGGGTCCTTCTCATTGTCCCCTCCATACCTTGTCAATCACCATCAGGGTATCTTAATTCTTTCCTTCATAGGGCCTCTTCTGGATTTTAAGCATCGCATTTCATCGCCTTTAAGATGCAAACTTGCCCACATTTGAGCACTTCTGAAATTCTGATGCACTATTACAGTTGATGGTGTGCCAGACTTTGACACACCTGCTTTTTCTTTCTTATTTAGTGATACAAAAAATAATGGCGAATCTGAGGGCATCCTGGATTCACTGAAGTGCAGTGGAAATGTATGGGTTTGATTATTTAATTAATGTGTCATCTCCATCAATCTGGTAAGCTCCATAAGGACAGCACTGTTCTTATTGTCTCTAGCACTATGTCCCCATCGCTGTCCTTAGAAATGACACACCATAACTCTGTCCTTAGAAATGCCACACCATAACTCTACGCAAGTAAATGCTGATCCTTTTAAGTGAGTGCTTCTAACCTGGCTGTCCATGGATGGCTTTAGGCCATTCACAACCGCCGCCCTAGAAGATTAAGTAATCCCTAATTGTGCTACATGTTCCCCCACCAGGACAAAGTCCCAGACTGTGCTGTAGGAAATGTGGCCCTCCCCCGCAACCCCCCACCCCCGACTCCGGCCTCGCCCCAAGCCTTTGGTTACCCAAGAATTTAAAGGAAGTGAATTTCATCTCTGGAAAATGTCACCCACTTGGAAAGAGGCTCCTGAATGAGGAAACTCATTTATAAAGTCTATGGGCAGCTTTTTTCCCTTAATCTCTCGACTGTTATTTCTGCCTGGCAAGCTGCGCTTTTGTCCCTCTGTTGGAAAATTCAGGGTGGCTGATTATGCAAAGGCCTGCTCCCTGGTTGGCTTCGGGGCTCTCTCCCTGCCGTGAATGAATGCTGGGTCCCTGTGTCAGGGTTCCCTGTTCCTGGCGATGCCTTCACCAGAAAAGCCTCTTTGAAGCATGGAATGGAAGCCAAGTTTACGTGGGGTTTAGGCACGTCCAGCCACGTCCTTTAAGACATCTAATTCCCCCACACTTCACTAAGGAATGAGCTCTGCAGTCCACTTGAATGGCACACAGGGCTGGGGTGAGGCCTCGGTGTGGGGGGAGGGGACACTTGAACCGTAAGAAAGGATGAGTGCATTGTAAAGATTGTCCCCCTACCTTCTGGAGGAGGCAGCTTTAAATGTGCAGGAATTTCACTGGGGACCTGGTTCAGGACCTTCAGAGCACAGCCCCTCTGTCAGAGACATCCCAGGCCAAGATGGGAGCTGCTCAACCACTCTTCTGTGAAGGGTTCTGGAAAAAGTATGCCCTTCTCCCCACTGGAAAAATAATTCCCATTCTTTCTTTAATCCACAGGCTGTAGCTGTAAATACCTGAGCATGCAAACATCTCCCTGGGGCTGGTAGGGATTAGGCCAGAATCAGCCTGGCCCGTGGCACGTACATAGCTGGATAAACCAGGGCCCAGGGTCAGGAGAGGCGCCGCCCAAGAAGTGTCAGGGGCTGGGGGAAAGTGCTTGGAGGCCAGGCATTCAGGGGCTTCACAGGGGGCCCTTGTCACTTCTCTTCCCATTGCAGGCAGGATGCTAGCAACGTGCTGAGGGCCCTGGTGCTTATTCCTCTCTGTCTTCTTCCACAAACACTTCCACCATGAAATTCCCCTGCTCGGAATGCTCCTTATCCAAGTGTTGCTGCAACCTCATTGCCCTTCTGCACCCTGAATTTCTCTGGCCCTCCATTCCTGGCACCCCCACGGACTTCTCACTCAGACCTTTCCCTCCTGGCTCCCCAGGGCTCCATTCCTACTTGTCTTTACCATACAGTTCTAGTTCAAGTCCTTCTTCATCCATGAGGAATTTCATTCACCTGACATTTACTTACCCCGGGCTCCTGGAACTTAAGGGTATGATCTGTCTAGCATGAGGCAGAGGTGCTGCGGCTGAGGTGGGTGGGCCCCTAGTGATATGCTCCCTGGGAGCTGGAAGGAGGAAACTATTTCTGCTCCAACAAGGGATTTGGGAGATGCAGGCTGTCCAACGGTAAGCAAGCTCTAGGCTAGTGGACAAGCTGAATTCGTTTGAGGGGTGTGGGAAGAATTGGTTAGGAGGTCACTGCCATGGTGCAGGTTGGAGGCTGAGTAGATCTCAGGAGGAAAGGCTGGCAGCGGGGGAGCTCTTGGATGCAGAATGAGCAGTACTGGGAACCATTAGATGTGGGGGATGAGGGGGCGAGTGATACTGGGTCTCGGGTCTGTATGGCAGAGGCCCTGCGAGCAGCAGCAGGTGGGGTGGCAGGGCAGGGATGGCCCTGGGAAAGAGCCTGGTGGCCTGAGCAGCGTGAGGGGCTCCCAGCATCAGACACAAACGTGATCTTCAGCAGGGCCTCTCTGAGGTCAGCCCTGCCTTGAGTCAGACGGAAAAATGCCCGGGCCCGTTTCCCTGGGGACGGCACTTCACACCAGTCCTCTCCCTCATCCAGGTTGGCTGCTTCCTGAAGACCCCGAGGTTCCCCATCTGGGTGGTTTGCAGCGAGAGCCACTTCAGCATCCTCTTTAGCCTGCAGCCGGGGCTCCTGCGTGACTGGAGGACTGAGAGGCTCTTTGACTTGTACTACTATGATGGCCTGGCCAACCAGCAGGAGCAGATCCGGCTGACCATTGGTGCGGGCCCTCACCTCCCCCACCCAACCCTGTCCCCAAGGAGCCTCCAGGCTGGTCACAGAAACCAGCCTTCCTATCTACCACCATCCCCCGTGACAGAGAGCAGTGCAGACTCCAGCATCCAGACTGGGGGATCAGAGAGCCAATGCCAACAGGGCCTCCCTGCAGGAGGCAGCCAGAGCTGGGCCTTGAGCAGTGGGTGGCGTTAAGGGTGTGGGTAAAGCCTACACCACATGGTGAAGAGCCCTGAATACTATGCTGACAAGTTTGGATGTATTCTTCAGGCAGTGGGGAGCCACGGAAGGTTTTGGAATCAGGGTGGTGAGATCAGAAGTGTTTTTAGAAAGAGTACTGTGGTAGCTGAAGTGGGACACAGGGGTGGGGACCAGTGATTTGTGCAGGTGAGAATGGATGTCAGGGACGAGGGTGGGTCCAGTTGAGATGGAGAGGAGGGAACAGGGACTAGAAGGGGGCGGGTCCCGGGAGTGGTCAGTGCTGACCTTAGGGTGAGTGCAAGGCCCTGGGTGATGTGTGTGCCTCTCTCCTCCTTCCCAGACACCACCCAAACCATCTCTGAGGACACAGACAACGACCTTGTCCCACCCCTCGAGCTCTGCATCAGAACCAAGTGAGTCAAGCCCCTCTCTGGCATTGAGCCTCACCCTGAATAGCTTTGAGGAGCCATGGTTGGGGGTGGTCAGGCCTGCAGGAAGGTGGAGAGGTTCCTGGACCACCCTGATTCAAAAGGGTGTGGTGATTGGAAAGACACAGGTTTCTCCACTCGTGGTCACTGGGGCCCAGGTTCAGGAGTGTGTGGTCTGCAGTGGTGATGCGTCTTTAGACAGCTTCTGAGACTGCCCTCATGGTTGGGGGTGGGGGCTAAATGGGCACCTCTTGAAGCCCCTCCTCCCTCAAGGCAGCAGCAGCCAGATGTGGCAAGTACTGTCAGGCCCGAAGGAGGCAGGACAGGGGTGCTTACCTGAGGGTGGGGGAGGCTTGAGCAGGGAAGCTGGGAGGCCTGGCCCAGCCTGGGGGTGGCGGGAGGTGCTGCCTGGAGCAGTACCCTCTGCTTGCGGAGGAGCCGGAGGAGCAGCTCCGCCACTCTGAACACTGAGCAGTGTGCCTGTGGCCTCAGAGGCAGGTGGAACCTTCAACTCCTCTGACCCAGCCCCTCTGTATTTAAGGGGAGGCTGAGGCACAGGCCAGGGGAGGGGAATGTTCAGTAACTGGGGTGAGTTGGGGCTCACCTTCTTGCTGTGTTCTTTGAGTAAGCCCCTGGGCTGGTGGGGCCGTAGCTGTCAGAAGTGCTCCCCTTGCCCCGGCAGGCCCTTCACAAAGCCCTTGGGGAATGACCCAGAGGCCTCAGCATGCACGAGAGGAGCAGCCTGGGAGGGAGAGGCCTGGATCCTAGTCTCTTCTGGAGGAGCGGTGGAACTGGTAACCTTTATGAGTGTGGGCTCTGGAGAGAAGTTGCCTGGGTTCCAGCCCTGGTGTTGCTGCTGCTTGGTGTGAGCCACTGAACCTCACCTTTCTGCACACCACTTTGTCATCTGTAAAATGGGGGTGATGCATAACTTGCTCACTGGACCTTGTGAAGAGTGTCTGGGACATTACTAAGTGCTCCATGGTGTTTGTGCTCACGGTGATGACCTCAGCCACTCCTGATTTGGTGTGATCTCAGAGAATCTGCATTTCTCTGCCTGTGAAATGGTTGGGGTTGTGGCAGGGGGATGCAAAATGGCGAGGCCCTGCAATGCTTACTGCCTGAGATCCAGGGGGCACAGCGAGCTTAGGGTTGATGCCCACCACAGGCAAGTGAGCCCTTGAGAGGAGCTGCAGAGAAAGAGAAATGTTCACATGGTGGAAACACCAGGAAGGGGAAATGGGAGGAGCGCCGAGACATCCTCGACATGCTTTGTCCGTCCATCTGTCCATCCGTTCGTCCATCCACCTGCTCGCCCCCTTAGCCAGGGATGAAGCATTCTTGCAGGGTCATGTGGTGGTGCTTCTTTCGTCGGGAGGATTAAGGGCACCTGCAGGTCGCTTTCCTTTCATGTACAAAAAGCCACTCATTCAAAGTGATGAGAGAAAGGCAGCAGTGGGGACAGGAGGTGACACCAGCCTTGGCATCTGTACAGGACAGCACGGGAGGCCACAGGGCATCCTTCCTGCAGGTGGGCCTGTTGAGCAGGGCTCCAACACCCTGGACACAGCCTCAGCTTGCCTCTGGACTCCTGGGACCCTCTCTGAAGGCCTCCATCTGAATCTGTGTCTCTCTACCCCTCCCAGGGGGTGGCCCACCACCTGAAACCTCTCCACTGCCTCTTCTGGAGTAACTCCTTTTTCCCCAGAAATTATTCCACTGCATGACTCACCAAGCACCTCCCAGCGTGGGCCCAGAATTGGACTTCTTGGGCTCAGCCCTAATTGACAGTTGTTTGAGATCGACCTGGGGCTTTGGCCTGCATGGAGCTCAGTCCATGCAGAGTGAGAGTCTTAGTGTGTGGACATGGGCCTGAAGCTCCTTTTCCTCTTCTATTGGCTGCCTCCATCTCCCAGGACTTCCTTCCCCTGCCTGTTGTTCACTGGCAAGCAGGTGACAGTGAGGTTATGTGGGAAGCAGAGAGGCTGCATGATTTGGGCCAGGGCCCTGCCCTTCTCTGCCCTCACATCTGCTTAGTGTTGTGTGAGCTTGGACAAGGCTGAGCCCCACCATCTCCTTGAGCAGTCATGGATGGAAAATAATTCTATTTGTGTAGCACACAGGGGCCAAGGGGAGCCCATATGCATTTGTGGCTCATGCATGGGGAAAGTTTGCTCCAGAGCAGTGGCCTTGAAGCTTCAGGAGCATCAGAGTCACCTGGAGAATATGTTAAAACACAGATCACCACCTGTAATCTCAGCACTTTGGAAGGCCGAGACGGGCAGATCACCTGAGGTCGGGAGTTTGAGACCAGCCTAACCAACATGGAGAAACCCCATCTCTATTAAAAATACAAAATTAGCCGGGCATGGTGGCACACGCCTGTAATCTCAGCTACTTGGGAGGCTGAGGCAGGAGAATCGCTTGAACCTGGGAGGCGAAGATTGCGGTGAGCCGAGATCATGCCATTGCACTCCAGCCTGGGCAACAAGAGGGAAACTCTGTCTCAAAAAAAAACCAAAAAAAAAAAAACCCAAAACCAAAAAACACAAAGTCCCGTGCCCCACACCAAGGGTTTCTGAGCTTTTTATTCAGTAGGTCCAGGGTAGGGCCCAAGAATTTGCATTTTTAAGGAGTCCTCGAGTGATGCTGATGCTGCTGGTCCCAGGACCACACTTTGAGAACCAGGTAAAGGCAGTGCCCACCTCCCCCCGCAACCCTGCTGCCTTGTGAGAGTCGGGTATCAAGTGAGGCATTGATTCTCTGGCCCGCCATAGGCACTGGGCCAGGGGAACCTTCTTCCTGGCTCCATTAGCTATCCCCTCATCCCCAGGTCTGTGTTCCATGTCTGCTAGAACTTTGCTGACACCAGCTGCCTGCCTGTACCACTTCCCCCATCAATCCCCCATCATGGGGGTCCACCTGGGCAGTTATTCCTAGAAAAGCTGAGTGGGAGAGTGGAGAGTGGGAACACTGCCCCCATACCCGCCAGGTAACATACCACTGCAGTGGGAAACAGCAGGCCCAGCCTCGCAGAATCCTAGTCCAAGGGGTCGGATTACAAAGGCTTGCGTTCTGTTTTCATCCCAGATTCTCAAACAGCCCAAAGGTACAGACTATGGAAAGTGGCCTCCAAGGTCAGTGAAGACCCACTTCCAGTGGGTCTGACCTCGTAGGGGTAAGTCCTGCTGTCTGTAGGAAGGCCCCATTGTGTCAGGAAGGGGATACACATGACGTGGCAGCATGAGCTCAGGTCATTTCAAAGGCTGCAGTGAGAGCCCAAGCTCCTGATAAGATGCAGCTGAGTGCCCACAGCATCTTGTCCATCTTGCTCAGTAGGTGGGGCTGCAGAGTAGGCCAGCCTGGTGAGCAGGTAGAATTCCCCCACATCAGGTCAACCCTCATAGAACCCCTGGGCTGGACACCATGGAAGAAACAGCTGAGTAAGACTTGGCTCCTGCTCTCAGAGAGTTTGCCATCAGCCAAAAGTAAGTTTGGAATCAACCCTGTTACAGTCCAGGGAAAGATGCACCACCCACCCTTAAACCCAGCTCTGTTGCCCTGCAAGAACCCCCAAGCCACACAGCTGGCTGTCTGGCGGCTTGCTTGGCTCTACAGAAAGGCCTTTGGGCACCCCCTGTTATCACCTCTTCTTTTACAGACAGGGAGATGGGGGCCTCTAGAACGGAGGTCCGTGTCCCAGCCACATTTTGAGTCACAAGCTCCAGAGACTGCGGCTTATGCTTTTGCTGTCCTAGCCCATTGGAAGGTCACTGAGTGGGCAGTGACTTCCCACCACCTGGCTTTGTTGCCTCGGTGACATTGCACAAGCCCAGACTGCTGGTTTCGCCTTCAGAGAAGAGCATCCTAATTCAAACCATCCCAGAACCCATGTGTCTCTGCGCTTTGCTGTGACACAAACCTTGGCCTGAGAGAGTCTCCTGCTCCCTTTGCTTGTGTCAGGAATGTGGAGTCTGTCCCCTGCCCCCTCCCCCTGTTATACTGTAACCATCTCAGCAAAAAAACGGGCTAATTTATTATGGTCATTTCCAAACAAGACAGACACAGTGACCTCACTCATGCTTCCAGCCTAGCTAGAGTGAGAAAAATGAAACAGTTGTCAACAGTCCAGAGAAAAGAGGAAAGAACTCATAACCGGAGCCTGGGGCTGAGGCACAGATGTTTCTGTTTGGAGGTGCAGACAAGAAATTGAAAATGTAATTCCAGCTGGGTATGGTGCCTTCGAGGGGCAGAGGCAGAGCCCCTACCTCCCTCAGCTACCCCCACTCCCTGCGGAACCTCCCGTTCAGCTTCCATACTGACACCGTTTTGCCCAGGCTCCCTGTCCATAGTGCCTCCCACCCATCGGAGGAGCATTCTCTGGGCGCTGTCACTCCCCACTGTCCATGCCAGCCCTCTTCTGATGCCCTGCCCCGCCCCACACACCTGCCCTGTGCTGGCTCTGCAGTCATCAAGCTGTGTGAGCTCCAGAAGGTCTGGTTCTGCTCCCATCCTTAGTTTCCCCATCTGTCCCTGGGGTCTAAGGATCCCTCTCCTCAGCTGCTGTGAAGTTGAGAGAAGAGCTGTGGAAGCACTGCCTTTCCTGTCAGCCGCAATGGCCTCTGGACATGCGTCGGGGAGGAGGAGGAATCAGGTGGTGGCAAGTTGGGCCAGGGCTCAGGAGCAGGCAGAGGAGAGTGCAAGGCAGGGCTTTGAAGCGTGAGCCAGCGAGGACCATGGTTTCCCTGCTGAGTGCCTGGGAGGGCGGGGCCACTCCCTAAGCAGGCGTCCAGGAGGAGCAGCTGGCCTGGGGGTGTCGTGTTCATGCAACAGCACCCCCACCTGCCACCTCCACCTGGAGCCCAGGCTTCAGGCACTGGTGAAACCAGCTTTGCCTTGGAGCCTGGCCTGGGTGCTGACGGGGACCCGCGGGTGGCCTGGCAGTCAGAGAACACTTCTTCAAAGAGGAATCTGGATCTGATCCTGCAGGATGGCGGACTGGGCAGGGCCCAGCAGGGGTTAAGGCCCAGGGGTGAGGGATACCCACGTGGCTCATCCTAGAGCTGCTCCTCATTCCGAATGGCTGGAGCACAGGAACGGAAACTTTCACACAGGCCTATTTGTCTGGAGATTCAAAGTGTACAAGAGGCGTCCCTGGATGCTTTTCTACCAGTCAGGAGCTTTGAACTCAGGCTTTCTGTCTTGTCCTGGCTGACACAGGCTCTATCAGGCATCTTTTTCCCCATGAAGAACACTGGGTCCATCAATGTTGAAAAGCAGTTAAGGCAGGTAACCGCCCCTCTGTTGCAGTGATGCCTCTGGGGGGACAGGGCCTTATTTTCCACCATGAAGTGCCTTTCTCTGTGATTTTAAGTTGACTTGAGCACCAGGGACCATGGTGTTTTTACAGAGCGAGTGGTCTCAACGGGACAGTGTTGTGCCCCTGGGGTTATTTGCCAATGTCTGAGGACATTTTTAGTTATCACAGCCCTGGGAGAGGATGCTAAACATTTCACAATGCACACGATGGCCTCCACAACAAAGAATTACCCAGCCAAAACGCCTAAGGTACGGAGGGTGAGAGACCCAGCTATAAACTGGCTGGCTGTCAGCCGCCTCCTGCATTAGCACAATGAATGAGTCTGGAACTTTGATTCTGTCTCTTCTGCTCCTCAGAGGTGTTTCCATTTCATCCCTCCCCTTTCTGTGCCTGTCCGCAGTTGTTGGTTGCATATGCAGAGCCCTTCTTTCTTGTCCTTGTAATTGACTCACAAGCTTTCAGAACCATTCCAGTCGGGGAACGATTCGATTCGTCCCCTACACTGGCACAACATGCTTCATGGCTCAGCCCTTCCAATTTGTAAAATGTCTCTGCTTTGATTTTCTATTGTAATTGCAAACTGCTTCCCTCTGGTGTTTCCAGTACTCTCCCTGCATTTGCACCTGTTGGCTGGATGGAGCGGGTTGGTTATGTCTGTAGAAAGCCTCAAAACCAAGCCCAAACTCAACAGCCTGATAGTAAGACTCAGCCACTGTGGTGACACAGATGTTGTCTAGTGGTAGATGAATGTGACTCACCCCTGCACTGAAGCAGCTTGCCAGGATTCAAGGAATTTGTAACTTGGGAGCTCATAGGAGGTACTTCAGTCTTTCTGAGTGGGGAGGGTAAAGGCTTGGAAGGATAGAGAGGGGCGGGGTGAAGGGGCCTGGAGACCAGGCTGAGAGCAGGCATGTTGCTCTCCTTCCTGCCTCCCTTCTGCCACCCTCTGGGAGTCTGGATTCAGGATGTGTTCCTTAGTGTCCAAGATTTCAATGCTTACCCACAAATCTTAATAGAACAATAAAAGCTTTTTAATGACACACTCCAAACTGCAAAGATGATGAACAGAACAAGAAAATTGAAAATCTCAAACCCTCATTGTGTTGCTGCAGATTGCTAAGGTGCTTTTAACCCAGCAGATGTAATAGATGAACTCAGTACCCAGGAACTGGGGTCAGCACAATGCCTTCCCAGCCTGCTTACCTCCAGAACCTGCTCAGTTGTATAAGCCAGAGCAGTGGCCATTTTCCTGCTGGTTGGACCTATATTAGCCAGTATAGGACATCATCAGACTCCACCCCCAAATAGTATCAGCAATGGGCACTCACCACCGAGAAGTGTAACTTCGGCAAGCCAAGCCAGTTTGTCTCTGAATAAGGCCCCAGTGTCTCTTATTTGAGCGGTGAAGATGAACGCTATGATGCGGATAAATTCCATCAAAGTGGCTCAACCCCAAAACCCAATAGACTCCTCTGGATCTGCTGGACACACAGAAGCCCAGTAAATAGTCTGAAGCACTTGGATAGCATAGAAGCACTTAATTCTTCCACATCCAATGGAGCAAGTGATGATGCTGGCCTTTTCACTTCAAAACGATTGATGAAGGGGAGGTGGGGTTGTGGATGAACATGAAAGTGTTATCGTGTACCTCTTGTCACAGGTTAGACTGGGAATGGAACTCACTAAGGTAGTTCTTTCAGTATTTATTCTTGAAATATCTTTTAAAAATGTATGCAGATATTTTTGCTCATCCAGATCTGTTTCTAAGCATTTGCGACCAGAAGGATCCCAGGAACCCAATGGTTCAGGTGGTAAAGGGGTACCTCTCAGCCTTTCATGCAGGCAGAAAAGGATTGACTGCCAAAAGGCCATACAACCTGATTTTGGGTGAGATCTTTCAGCATCACTGAACATCACCAAATGACACGGAGGAGGACGCGGAGAAAGTTTTGGACACAGTTGCCCCAAACAGTGTAACATTCCTGGCTGAGCGTGTTTTCCAGCATCCACCTGTTTCAACCTTTCATGCCTAGTGTTTTAACAAGAAGATACAATTCAGCGTTCCTATTTGGACAAATCAAAATTTCTTGGGTTGTTGACTAGGGAGCACAACGTAGGGCAGGACTGCGTCTTGTGTCTAGACTAGGATGAACGTGACATCCTTACGTTCCCGATGGTATGCACGATCTATCCTCACAGTGCCCTGGGCAGAGCTAGGAGGAGAATGCAATATTAATTGTTCCCAAATTGGCTGTATGCAAATATCTTCCACACCAAACCTTTCTACAGGAGCAAGAAGCACAAAATTGCCATTAAGATTTTTTTCTCCAAATGACAAGAAATCTTTCTGCTCATTCGAAGGGAAATGGAATGGTGTAAAGTATTCAAAATATGCAAGGGGAAAATCCAGTCTTTACAGATACCAAGAGGGAAGTGAGTTGGAAGAACAGAGTAAGTATGAACTTGCTGCCTTTGGAAGGGACACTTTCAACCTAAAAATTAGAGACTTTGATGCAGCAATTGAAGGAAAGCACTGACTTGAAGAAAGACAAAGAGCTGAAGCCTAGGAAAGGAAGAAAGAGATTCATTGGAAGTTTAGGCTATGTCATAAACATGGGGAACAGTGGGTTGAGGATGAACCATTGACTGAAACCTCTTGGTGGTTCCAAGCCTTCTGTTGGAAAATACAACTGTGTTACTTTGGGAGAACCTGTTCCCACCCTTCTCATCGCAGTTCCAATGTCAGGAATCCTCGACTTTCTGGATGTAGATGTACAATTCAGTTGAAGTGAGAAAAGCTTTCCCTTTTTCTTCCTCCATGGCAGTTAGATTTTCTTCAATCCTGAAGAAAATCTTCAGGTTTTGAAAACAAGATGTCTGTTCCCTGCCCAAACCTCATACTTTGAAAAGCATTTATGAATTCCAGCCTCAAACTCTGCACTGTAGAACTGCTGTGAGATATTCAACAACTGTTTCCTAGTTCATATATAGTCTTGGAATATCTGTATATGTATAATATACCTAGTGCCAGATTTTACGTAAACACTCCATCTGCTATAAATTTGATTCTTCTGAGTGTTTTTAGAAAATTAGCACCATGTGTTAAAATCAAGTGCTAGGAAATGTCATGGTCTCACCTACAGTAACTTTCGTTTTGCAATTGAACTGTTATTCAGTTGTCTCTAACCCTGGACCACAATTTAGTTATACTCCATGCTTCTTCAGGTTAAAAAACAAAACAAAAGAAAAAACTGTCTTGTTACTGCAGTGCTCACAGCCATTCACTACTTTTCTGTGGCTCTCAGTAAAGCCCAGAACCCTTACAAGGTCCTGCCGGCTTTCCGGCCCCTCCCCACCGTCTCTCCCCATTGTTCCGCACTCAGCCATATCTAGGACTGCACAGGTGCCTCTAAAGTGCCAACCACTGGGCCCTACTGGAGAGCGGCTGGTCCAGATGTGTGTGGATCATTCATGTCAGTGGAGGGCCTCAGTGGAGGGCCCAGCAGTGCCAGACGCAAAGTAGGCTGTGGCACAAAAGAATGCATCACCTGCCGCCTGGCCTCTCCGTTGCTCTCTGGGGTCCTAGGTCTATTTGTGTTTCGTAAGAGACTGGTGTGTGGGTTTGTGTGAATTTGGAGGGGTGACATGAGCAGGATGGAAACTAAACTATTCAAAGCCTCCAAGACAAAACCTTCAGGAAGTGGAGGCAAGAGATGGGCTCTCATCTGGGACCCTGAAGCTTGATATCTCTTTGTCTCTCTCCTCACTCTACGCTTAGGTGGAAGGGGGCATCAGTGAACTGGAACGGCTCAGACCCCATCCTGTGACCGTTGGATGTGGGTAAACCCTGTGGTCCACCACTCATCACCTCATCACCGAGGATGGCAGCTGAACCCCAGGCCTCTGGGGCAAGTCTCATGCAACCCCAACCTGGGTCAGCATGGCTGCAGAAGCATCCAGAGCCTGCCTGCCCTTTCCATGAAGGGCCCACCCAGGACTGTGCTGGGGACCCAGTGTGTTGCTGGGTCCCCTCCCAGCTGAGCTGTGACTGCTGAGTACTGGAAGGAGGTTGCCAGGGTCTCTGCTGCCTTTGTCTGCATCCCTCCCTTGCTCCCCGCTGGGTGGTCCCTCACCCAGGCCTCCAATGTGGTTGGCCCCGGGGACTCATTATTTCTGGTAGCTGGCTTTCTATAAAATGAGTCAAACCCATGTCAAGGGCCCAGGCTCATTTGTCCTATAGCTGCAAAGAGCGTGGTGTGCACTGTCTGTGCTGATCATGGCTGGTATGGGGAATGTGGTAGGGTGATTCACCCCAGAGCCCTTGTGAGGCCCCAGGAGAATGGAGGTGGACCTGGAGGGTAGGCTGGACCTGGCCAAGTAGATGTGGGAAAAGAGCCTTCCAAGGAGGAGGGACCTCTTGGCCATGGGGGGACAATAGGACAGGGATAAACAGAGGGACTGGGGACTGGGGACTGGGTGAGGTCCCTGGTACCTGTAGGGGAGCATGTGGGGAGAGGGCTGTCTGAAAATGTGGATGGGCAGAGCCTGCGGAGCCCTCACATTCCGGAACAAAGATGGCATAAGTTGGAATAGGAAAAGTGCGATAATTACTCGTGAAAGGGATATAGTAGTCTGAGCCTTGTTCGTTCCATTCATTGATATCCCACCAGTTTCAAAAAGAAGATGAGAACATGCAGAAGTGCAGTGGCCTGCTGATGAAGAAGGGGGTGAGGAGAGAGGTTGTGTGAAAAGCACAGTGAAGGACTCCTCTGCAGTGGTTTACAAGAACAGGATGGATGCAGGAGCCCAGGGGCAGAGCACTAGCCTCTCAGGGTTTCTATCACATGGCTGCCCATATGAAGGCTGCCGTCCCTGTACCCCACCCTGTCTGTGCCCAGTGAGTGCTGCAGTTGGGACTGTGAGGGGGCTGTGTAGAGGTGGGTGTGTACACACAGGAACCAGGGGATGCACCCCTGCTGTGTCTGCTCTGGCCCAGGGAGAAGCCTAGGAGAGCCACCAGCACTGGACAGCAGCCTGTCCACAGCTTCCATGTGCGCCTGGGGCTCAGGACACAAGCAGCTCAGGAGCTGTGTCCCTCTGCAGTACTGGCTACAGGAGACCTCTTTTATTTTAGGCGCCAGGCATGTCGGGGGTAAAACTGGCATTTGGTGGTGACAGCAAAAGCACTTGTCTTGTGTTCTTGTGGGTGGGGCATGTGTAGAGGCCTGACTGTTGGTCTTTGGGGAGAGGCAGGCGGAGAGCCAGTCAGGCTGGGAGGGAAGTGGGAGGGTAGGGACTGCTCTGTCCAGGCTGTGCTGAGGCCCCAGTGGGGTTTGCTATGTAAACTCCAGCAGCCATTCACAGCAGGCTTCCAGCAGAAATGCTTCCTATATATCCCTGAAATGTTTATGCATTTGTTTTCCTTGGCCAGGGATAGGGCGCTCCAGCTGAGCACCCGGGCAGAGGAAATCGGTTTCCCAGCAGCAGCCTTGTTTATCAGCCTGGGAAGGAAAAGTGTGTCTTTTCAATGAAATTCACTTAACCTCCTGACCAAGGTCCCTTTGGCAGGGCCGGAGAAAACGAACTATTCCCAGTGTTGCTTGAGAAGACCATTTCCAACAAATTACAAACCTGCTTCTCTAGAAGCCAGGTACATTGTGCAGTTTGATGTTCCTTGCCTAGGTTTTCCTGGAATGGAAGATGAGCACAGCCCAGCACCACCCTCCCCCAGACCCAGACACTGGGACGAGTCCGTGGGGCTGCCACCAAGCCTGCAGGAATGAAATACAGGCCCCTGGCTCCTCACCTGTGGGCGATCTCCATCCAAGGGGCAGAGTTTTCTAGGGAGACATGGGTGGGCTTCAGAGGGTCCAGAGCTGCCCAGATTATGTGAAAGTTTCCCCTCCCCTTGCAGTGGTCATTTTGGGAGAGGGAGTTGTGGTTAGCTTTTGTCACCTTTCCACCTTGCCCTTGGAGTCCTCCCCAGATGCCCAAGCTGGCTGTGGCTCCTCCAGGGAGGAGGGGCAGGGCTGCAAGGTCTTAACCTGTCCTACAGCGGTGCTGGGTGTTGCTGTGGGCCCGCTGATGAGCACATAGGAAGTGCTGGCCTCCTCTTTTGTGAGGGGGCTTCCCGCTGCTAAGGACTGCCCCACATCAGCTGATCCCCCCTCTAACTGCTGCTATGGCAGCTCTCCAGCCCCTCTGCCAGAGCCAACCTCTCCTCTACCACCTTGATGGAAGACCCGAGTCTTCCTTCTGCAGGATCCACACTTGAACTGTGCAAGGCACCAACATATCATTGCCTCCCAAATCCTGGAGATCAGACCTTCCCCACTCAGCCCATCTCCTGCCCCGCCATCTGTCGGGAGCTCCTCACCTTTAACGTTCCCCACTCCATGCGAGTGTCCCACATCCTGGGGACACACATCAAGTTTTCGGGCAGTCTCCTTGAAGCCTCCCTCACTTGACTTTAGGAGTGGAGATTCACCCTCTCTGCTCCCCATGGGTAGGGGAAGGGGGCCCAGGGACCCCAGTACACTGATGCTTCTCTCCAGAGACATCCTCACTAGCCCCTGACCTCTTCGACTGCCAGCCCAATACTTTCTTCATCCTCTCTCGTGGTGGGAGGACCATTCACAGCACTCTCCCTGTTAGTTCTACATAGAGGGAGCACCTGTCAGAAGAGCGGTTTCCAGAGCTGCAAGAATTCCCTGGGGGTCAGAGCTGGGCCAGGGCTTGGAGGGGTGTTGGAGGGTGTCCTAAGGCAAGCTTTGTCCGGACTCCACCTGACTGCTCCCCAGGGTCTCCGTGTCTGAGCCCAAAGGGAACACAGGGTTGGGGGCAGGACCCAGCCCATCCAGAACACCAGCCCTGGAAGAGGAGCAGCAGCGCTCCCGCCTGCCGTGAGGGCCGGGGCTGGTGAAGTCTCAGAGAGGCTTCCACAGGCCCTAGGCTCTGCTAAGCAAGGGTGGCACAGCAGGGCGTCTCTGCCCTAGTCCGGATTCACCACTCAAAGTGCTGTCCTCAGACCAGCAGCTTGCAGTATCGCCTGATGTCCAGGCTTAGAAATGCGGACTCAGGCTGTGCCCAGAACTAGTGGATCGGAGTCTGTGCTTTCACTTAAAGCCCTGCTCTGGAGGTTGTGATTTTGTGGGGAGACGGTGTGAAATGCACAAGTAGCTCCCAAAATGAAGTACTGAAGTTATGTGTGGGAGGCGCTCATGGGCACATGAGGAAGAAGCTGCATCAGATCCCAGGCCTGAGTGCAGCCCTGACTCCACTGCTTCCTGCCTCTGGGGCCTTGAGCACTTGACTCAAGCTCACTGGGCCTCAGTTTCCTCATCTGTAGAATTACAACCTCCTAGGGCTGGGATGAGGATTAAGTGAGTTACTACATGGTGCAGTGCTTAGAACAGGGCCTGGCACAGCATCAGGACTCAGTAAATGTTGGCTCCTAATATTTCCAATGAGATAGGAGGTGGTATCTCATCCGGGTGTTGGAGGATGAGCAGGGTTTTAACAAGTGGCGAAGTAGATGGAAGATCATTCCAGCTGAGAGGAACAGTGAAAGCAGAGACCAGGGAAGTCCTTGGTGTCTGCGGGTCTCCTCTGGGGTGACCACAGTGTGGGAGGCCCAGAGCAGTAGGAGTGGAGGCAAAGAGCAGGAGAGGTCCTCAGACAATGATCTGGGGCTGGGACGTTTCCCTGGGAGAGGAGAACTTCTCAGCGTGCTGCTTCAGACCTCTCTCTCCCTGGCAGGAGAGTGGGGTGTGAGGCAGAAGCTGGGAGCACATTGAGGGGATGGAAGTGAAAGATGGCTGGTGGCCTTTGCTACCGGAGGCCCAGTGGACCATCCTTACCTGGCCACTGAGCTCTTAGGGGATCCTAAAATTTGCAGGAGGCAGTCAGGCTGCCAAGTCTATTTGCAGGTATTTCTCCACCCACCACAGTCCGCCCTACTCCCTAATCATGCACTAATCCTCATGGGGCTGTGGGAGCTTTAATTACCAGGCAAAAATGCCAGGCATTTGCGATAATAGAGATTGCTTAATGCAAACTCCAGCATGAGGGGGTGGACTGATAGGTGGGTGGGGGAGGGGCCAGGCCGAACACGGCTATAGTGCCTGCGCGTGTGCTCCCGGCAGACCTGTTACGCACAGAGAGGGATCAGGACCCTGCTGGTCAAGGGCCAGTGGCTACCAACGCCTGTGGGTGGCCTTTCCTGCCCTTCCTTTTCACGCCATCTCCCAGACTGCAGCGCTTCCTTCCATTCTCCTGCTCACCTTCCCAAAAAATACCCATCCTGTGCCCTGTTCCTCCAAGAAGTCACTGAAAGCCTTCTCCATACAGATGGGGAAACCGAGGCCCAGACAGGAATCATTAGTTAAGAGTCCTCCTGGGCATTTCTTTTCCACAGGGGTCTCTTGGAGACCAGACCACCAGATGGTCTTGGGGCTGGATGGAATAAATCTGATGGGGGGTGGAGGTGATTCCAACCTGCCTCCTTTTGCCTCCCCTCTTGCTTCCCCCTCCAGCCCCACACCTCACCCACCACAGACCCCAGCAGCCTCTTCCCC
This sequence comes from Pongo pygmaeus, assembly GCF_028885625.2. Taxonomy (NCBI): domain Eukaryota; kingdom Metazoa; phylum Chordata; class Mammalia; order Primates; family Hominidae; genus Pongo; species Pongo pygmaeus. Next base: position 55,687,847 of record NC_072379.2, on the reverse strand, counting down.
AACTGCCCCTGGCTGCCTGCAGCCTTCCCTGGTGTTCTTTGATTCACCTGGGTCCTTGCCCTCTGGCTCCCCATGTCCATCTGTCAAATCCTACCCATCCCACAAGGCCAGCTCCAAGGCCCCTCCTCTAAGAAGCCCTCCTGGATTACCCAGCTGACAGTTCAAGTCCTCCCCTCTGAGTGCCCACAGGACTCAATCACCTCCTCTTTCACAAGCCTAGGTCTTAATAGGTAGAGGGTGTCGGTCACCTGGCCACAGGTTCCTCTGTTGTCACTTATACACAAGCAAACACACAAGCACATGCACACACACCCCTGTACACCTCTAGTGCTGTTTCCTTACCCCTGGGCCCAGGGCGCCTTCCTCTCTGCCTCCCTCCCTCCCCCAAGTACCTGTCCCACCCTGGGGCACAAGCCCAAAGCTCCTTCTGCCCACTTTGAGACCCCTCCCCTGCTCACACCCACTCCTGGCAGAAAGCCTCGGCAGCTGGGTGTCAGGGCGGGAAGGTGCTGCCTGAGGCTCCAAACCGTTGGTTCCAGGTGTGGCTTTGAGATTAAACCTGGCGCCTTTCCTGTGGCCCTTGATAAGGGTGATCCTGGGTGTTTATCTGGCATTTTCTGTTTAAGACCTGTCTGAGGTTCAGCAAAGTCCCACCTCCCCACGGAGCCCTCGGAGCCCTCCATGATAAGCACAGCACTCGTGGGTCCACCTCCCTGTGGCCTGCTCTGTGGGGAGCCCAGGGTTGGCACCATTCCTGGGCCCTGCCCCTCCCCTCCCCAGCACGAGGACTGACCCTGAGGAGTGCTATTAATAATTATATCAGGACAGTTTTGTAATCAGGAACTGCCGTGCACGGGAACTGTAGTCTGCGGGAGGATTGTTCTGTTACTGATTGATCTCCCACCACCCTGCCCTTCAAACTCCGGGCTCAGATCCTTGGATTGTATTTGGGGGATGGAGCTTCGATGAGGGGAATCCTCTTGGTGGGCTGGAGCAGTCGAAAGCTTCTTGAAGGGGGAGGATTGAAACTGGACCCTGAAGGAAAGTGGGTGGGAGGAGAGGCAGAGAGCATTCCAAATAAGCAGAAGGTCTGGGTTGTCAGGGGCAAGGGGCCTGGGGAGTCTGGGGGTGGTGGGAAGGTTAAGGATGTCAGGGCTGGATCCTGAAGGGCTTTGAATGTCAGGTTAAGGAGCTTGAGCTGTGAGCACTAGGGAGCCATGGAGGGTTTCAGAGCAGGGCAGTGATGGGTCCAAGCTGTTTGGGAAGACTGATATGGCAACAATGTGGAGGACAGATCAGAAGGAAGACGCTAACTTCTTAGCTGGGGCCATGGAGAGGAGGATTGGGTGTGAGAGACCCTGCTTTTTTTTTTCTTTTTTTTGAGACAGGGTCATCCAGGCTGGAGGTGCAGTGGCACAGTCACAGCTCACTGCAGCCTCGATCTCCTTGGCTCAAGCAATCCTCCTAAATCAGCTTCCCAAGTAGCTGGGACTACAGGTGTGTGCCACCATGCCTGGCTAATTTTTTAATTTATTTTAGTAGAGACAAGGTCTTTCTGTGTTGCCCAGACTGTTCTCGAGCTCCTGAGCTCAAGCGATGCTCCTGTGCAGGCCTCCCAGAGACATCCTGCCTTTTACTGCTTCAGCCAAAGGAGCAAGGTAGTGAGCCCATGGACCCGTACCCAAGTCCCCGCTCTCTTCCCTGCTTCCTGGCTGGCAGATCTCGCCTCTGGCAGCGGTTCCCTCTGCCTGCTTTTCTGTCAGCACTGGTGGCTGCAGCTGTCCCGAGAGCATCTTTGCAAAACATCCCTGCCACATGATGAAGGAAGGCTTCCTCTGCCCCCCTGCCTTGGCAAACCATAAAGGAGGGGGCCTCAATTCGAGGAAGTGCCCAGGGCTTTGTTCTGGCTCCCGCCATGGCTGGACCCACTGTCCATTGTTTTCCATGCCGTTGGTGACCTTGGGCCAGCTGGACTGGCTGGCTCCCACCTCCAAGTCCATTGCGGAAGACAGCCAGGCTGGCAGGATGATTTTCAGCCCCTAGGTGGGCTTGAGTAGGGCCCCTGCCCATGGAGAGACTTAGTTTCCCCAGCTCTTGGGGGTCCCAGTTGGCATTATGGAGACTGTTTATCTCCTAAGGACCAGGAATCTCTTATTAGGCAGGAAAGTGAGTTCCCAGCCCCAGAAGAGAGACCCATACCTCCTCCTGTGTCTGCTGTTGTTGGGGGCCCTTGTCCGGGACCTGTGGATCAGAGGCCCAAATCTGTCTGCCATTCTCTCTCTCTTGGTTTTGGGGATCCTTGCTGCACCTACTACAGGGTGTGGGCTGTGAGAAAAGGGACTTGGGTTGGATGATGGAGTGGTTACAAGCTTGTACTGGAATTTGGACCACCTGAGTTTAGATCTTAGCTCCAACCTCTCAGTTGTGTCACCTTAGCTAAGTTACAAAACACGCATACACACACAGACACACACACACAAAGTGACCTTTCTGAGCCTCAGTTTCCCTGTCTGTAAAATAGGAATAATAACAGCGTAAACTATATAAGATTGGTGTGAGGATTAAGTGTAAGGTGCCTAGAAGAGCACCTGGCACCTAGTAGGTGCCCAGTAAATGTTGGCTCTTTTGCCATGAGCTGATAGGAGGGTGTGGGGGTTAGGGCAAGTTCACCTCACTGAGATTCAGGAAGGGTGAATGAGATGCTGTGATGTAGTGAGGCCTGCTGGGCATTGTCTCTGTGTACTGACCCCTGGAAGTCAGTCCCTCCCTGTACCTTTCCAAGCCCAGCCCTGAAAGGCAAGGCCCTCTTCTCCTTTCCCTGGCTCTCCAGGCCCCATAGCTGCTCCTGGGCCAGCTGGATAAATGGCTTCTTCTCTGCTTGCCCCCTTAAGGCTGTTCCTCCCTGCTCTGGGCTTTGGTTCCCTGCTTGTGAAAGGAGGAGATTGGATGAGGAGGCCCTGCACAGCGGCTGGGCCAGCATTCCCAGCAGTGACCACTCCCGAGACTGAGATTGAGGGCAACAGGGACAGACACTGTGTGCAGCCCCTAACAAGCCTGGCACTCACACCTCCCTGGTGACAGATAAAGAAACTGAGGCTCAGCCAGCCAGGTGCTGGCTCAGGGCCTGAGGCTAACAGATGGCAGGTGCCCAAGCTCTCCCTGCTCGTTCCTCGCCTCCCAGAGGATTTGCTGAGATTCTGGAAGGCCCCCAAGCAGGGCAGAGGAGAGGGTGGGGCTTCCTGGAGCCCCTCCTCTCCTATCTTCCTTTATTTCCTGAGACTTATTTTGGGGACTCTGGAAAAATCTGTGAGTGTCTTGGTTTCTATACCCGTGTGCTATTGTTTGAGAACCCAGCCTTTCCTTCAATTCAGACCCCTCCCCTCACCCCTCACGAGCAGTCCGGAGGGAGAGATGGGTCAGTGCCCCTGTCTGGCCCACCTAGAAGGCAGCCAGCCCGGGGACGTGACGCAGCCCCAGTGCCTCCTGCAAAACCCACTTCCTATCGCCCCTAAGCCACCACAGAAAATGCCAAGCACTTTTTCCTTCTTCCCAGCTAAGGCAGACACACCTTGGGTTTATTTATCTAAGGATTTTCCATTTCCTTTTCTGGAAAGTCGTTTGGGTCCTGCACGTTGCTATCTCCACAAAGGAGGCTGGGAAGAGAGGCACGCGTCCCCAAGAAGTGAGAGTGGGGAAGGCTGAGAACCCAAGAACTGTGGGACTCAGCAGTGCTCACCCTGACACCTGCCTGAGGCCGTGATGGTGCCCAAGGCCTCTTGGGGTGGCCTGTCATAGGAATAAACCTGTTTTAGGAGTGAACAACCCAGGCCAGGGCAGTGACTTCCCCAGGGCCTCATGGCACGAGGCTGCCAGGCCTCCCCTGCTGGTGACTGTACTCACAGTCGTCTTCAGAGGCCCTAATTGAGCTTCTCATTCAGCCCTGGCTCCCACTTGGACGGATTTGGGTGGTGTAGGACTCCCTGAGGGCAGAGTCCCTACATCTTTACCTCTACACCCCAGCCCAGGTGCTCCCAAGGCAGAGCCTGCCCTCCTCGTCTGCACCAACCCAGGAGTGGGAAGCAGAGCATCCCCATGTCTCCAATTCGGGCTATGGAGAGAAGACAGGCTCACGTGGCCACATCCTGGCAGCAGCATGCCATCCCCACTCCACCAGCTCCTCCCTGAGAGTCAAAGCCGACCGTGGGGAGAGGGGCAGTGAGGGAACCTTCGCTGCTCCTGCCGTGGCTAGAAGCCCACCCCTCCTGGCCCTCTTTCTGCTTGGACCTTCCTCTCCCCAAACCACCTCCCTTCCTTTATACAAACAAATCTGTCTGCCATGTTCCCTACTCCAGGAAGCCTTTCTCGATTACTGGAAAGAGGTGGGGCTCTTCCGCTGCCCAGAGATCCACCTCAGCCCTTCCTGTGGCTCAGGCCTGGTCCCAGCTGCCCACCCCTACACACCAGGGCAGCATGGTAGAGCATCACAGCTCCAGGGTTCCTCCACTGGCAGGGGCGTTTGAGTCCACTAGTGCCTGAGTCAGTGAGTGGTGAAAGGATGGTTTCCTGTGGGCATTGACCCTGGCACTAGCTCAGGCTGGGCACCGGGGCACTGTGTTATTAGAACTATGATGACTCCGCATCAGGGATTCACCCTACTGAGGTGCCCGGTCTGAGTCCTTTCCATCGAAAGCCCTGCTACAGCCTGCTTTTCAAATCTCCTGATAGGAAGATCTGCTTGATCAATTCCCTGGACGGCCAGAATTGGGGAAACGACTTCCTATTGATGACAGGCAGCTGTCTCTGTTATCATGGAGTAAGAGCTGGTAAATACTTCTTGCCATTCTTGCCGTGACTTCCAGGAAGCGCAGACGGAAAGTGATGCTCAATGGCGAACTGTCTCTGATGCCACGAGCAGCTTCCTTCCTCTCTTTGGTTTTATTTTCACTAGATTGTTGTCAGGAGTTTTTCTTGTAATTCAGTCCCTTAGTGTTCAAAGTGTGGTTCTGGGACCAGCAGCATTGGCATCGCCTGAGCGTTTGTTAGAAATACATAATCTCGGGCCCCACACGGCCCTACTGAATCAGAATCTGCATTTTAACAATACCCCCAGGTGTTTATGCTCACATTATAGTCTGAGAAGCACTGATGGAATCCCAAAAAACTTTTTAAATCAAAGTTGCATGAACTAAGACCTGTGATGCGTCTTCCCCTTTCCTATCTGGATTTCCCTACCAGGGCCCTCCCACGAAGCCCTGTCCAAGCCCAACCGCACCCCATTCAAGCCCCACCCCTTCCAAGCCCCATCCCTTCCAAACCAGCCCTTGCTCTGATTTTGCTCCTCATTCTGCTCCCTGGCAGGGTCAGTTACTGAAGGCTGTGGGAGGGGACCCTCTGTGTTGTGGTCTGTAGGGATGAGGAAGATAGCGAGCTTGTGCCCCAGGATCGGGACCCTCCAGAAGCTGGCTGATCCCTCACAGACTAAGTTGACCCTCCTATGGCACTGGGCCCTCAGGGTTCTGCTCCTGGGCCAGGAGGGAACACGAGACTGTTCCAGGCAGGGCAACTGTTTCTTCAGATGCCTTGTCCGTGCGTGCACACGTGTGGTGCACTCCTGGTGAATGGGACATCATAGGTGGTCACACTGGGCCCAGGTACTGTCGCCAGGACGAGGCAGGAGCAAGGAGGGCCCGAGAGACCTGGGAGTGGTTGGCCTGAGGAGCTGCGGCCCCAGGGAGTGGGTCCTTAGTCCCGCTTCTGCTCCAGGAGTTGTCACTAGGTGGAGGGTGCAGGAAGTGTTGGATCTGCGGCCTGCAGGGCAGCACTGGGACAGGGGGCTGAGTTCCCGGAAGCCACATGTAAGGAGCAGCCTTCGGAGCTGGCCCACGGTGGAACCAGCTGCCCAGGAAAATGACCAGGGCCCCACCAGGGGAGCACCCACGTGGGGATTAGTGGCCCTCCAGCAGGGATCCGTCCAGGGGATTCCAGAGTCTGAACATGTGTGCTCCCAGGCTGCCTTTGCGAGGCCTTCAGATCCCCAGGCTCCATGAGTCCAAGCTCTGCCTCCTGCTGGAAGGCTTTGTGACTTCTGCCCTCCTGATCAGCTTCTCCCCACCACTCCAGGTGTTTGTGAGTCTGGGCACCCTTCCAGCCTTCGAACCCAGGGCCTGGACCTCCTCTGTCCACCCATCCTCAGGCTCAGCGGGTAGGGATGGGCAGGAGACAAGGGCAGACCCATGATGCAGGCCTGGCAGTCCCCTCCATCTTGGCTAGCCCTGAAAAATGGCCACTTCCAAAGCCTCTGGTTCTCGAACACCAAGGGCTTGGGGAAGGATCCTCATCCCCCGCACCCAGGCGGCTGCTAGTGCTGCAGTATTTAGCCTTCTTCACGGGCCTGGGCCTGGCGTGGGGACCCAGGCTTCCTGAGTTCCAGGCCCTGCAGCCCTAACACCATCTGGCCCTGGCTCTTCAAAGGCCCCTGTGATGCCAGCCTGGAGTGGGGTGTTCAGGGAGGAAGTGGGGACACGGGTCCTGCCTCGGTCATGAGGCAAGTCCTCTGCTCTGCTGCATGCCCTGCCGGGGGCCACTTTACTGTTTATGGGGCTGGGGAGGAGTAGGTCGAGACTGGTTCACTGTGTATGACATTGGGGAAGTTACCTCAGCCCATGGCCTCAGTTTATTTTGGTGCTATGGGGTTGTAATGGCCTGCAGATCCTGCTGCTGTGATGTCCCAACACTCTGGTGACAGGAGGGCCTGGAGGACATGGCATGGGGGGACTGTGAGGTGGCTTCCCAGGACCTGTGTACCTGTAGAGCAACATCATAAAGCAGGAGGTGTGTGTGCTGGGGTGAGGCTGGGGAGCTGGGAGCTGGCTGAGACAGGGGGCCAGGGCAGGGGACCATGTCATCATTTTCTCATTAGCTGAGACAGTGATCTGCCCGTGTGAGATGATCTTGCTGGCCCTGTGGGCTCCAGGAATGTTGGCTTCACATGAATAGATTTACCAGATGGACCTCAGAGGGAGGGGGGGTCTCTGGGTGGGCGGGGGCAATGGTAGGCCCTGCCCACCCTTCCTTCCACCCTTCTAGGCCTCACCCACCCCAGCCCCTGCCCACAACATCCTAGGGGAGAAAGACCGAAGGAGTGTTGCCCCACAGGTGGCCCTGCCCCATCCCTGCTCTTGGTGGCCCAGCATACCTTCCTAACAGTGCCTGGTGGGCTGGCAGATGGCAGGTCCCATTCAGCTTTGAACACCTTTCCAAGCTGCCTGCACACGGAGCCTGCTCCCCACCTGGCTGTGCGTAGAGAACTGGGTCAGGCCCAGTCCCTGCCCTACTCAGGGTTTGGGGTACTATCTAGAGATAGAGACCAGGACACACATAGCAAAGTAGAGTGTCCCCAAGAGGGGGCCCAGGAAGCAATGCAGTCACAGAAACACCCATAGCTTCTCTGTTCTGCCATTTAAACTCAGCTCTCGGTGAGGACAGGAGCTGAGGGAGGTCCCTGGATGAGGGCAGCACAGGTGGCAACCGCTGTGAGCACTCAGAGGGGCCAGAGAGACAGGCTCAGGGCTGCAGGTAGTGGAGGCCACAGTGTACATGGCACAGGGCTTCAGAGGTGGCAGGGTGGTAGTGACCAGGGCTTCAGAGGTGGCAGGGTGGTAGTGACCAGGGCTTCAGAGGTGACAGGGTGGTAGTGACCAGGGCTTCAGAGGTGACAGGGTGGTAGTGACCAGGGCTTCAGAGGTGGCAGGGTGGTAGTGACCACAGTGTGCATTGCTCCATGTGTGTCCATGTATGCACATGCGTGTCCTCACATGTGTATGTTCAGGCACACACATTTATATGTGTGTGCACACATGTACGGGTGTGAAACGTGGTGGCGCATCGTGTGTGTGTAGATGTGTGTTGTCGTGCAAGTATGTGTTTGTGTGTACATGAAGCCCATGCACTGTCAGAGGTAGAGGAAGGGATAACCAGGCCTATTGCCAGGTCTATTGCCTGGTTGTGACTTGGCAGGGCCTGCGGACCCATCCTGAGGGAGGAGAGGGTTAGGGACCCACCCTCCACCTGGAGCTTATCGCACGGTCCATGTGAGCACAGCTGGAGTGTGCCCACTTCCAGCCCCGCCCTGTGCACTGCTGGCTGGTGGTGGTGGTGGCAGCGGTGGTGTCGGGGCCACATTATGACTTTTGTGTGCCAGGGTTCTTTGGCCTTCATGGGCCCTTTCCCCCAGACATTAAGATATTAGAAATTCAATTTTACAATTGTGTTGGCATTAAGATGAATATATGAGTCCTGGTGGTGAGGCCTGTTTGAACAGCCCTGAGTGCAGTGAAGAAGGAATTTCACCAAAGCTCTGGGGCCACCTGCCTCTAGGCCGTTCCACCATTGGGCCCAGGAGGGAACATGAGACTGTTCCAGGCAGGGCATCTGTTTCTTCAGCTGAAACTCACTGGGCTTCGCGTGCTGGGAACACCGAAGAAGCCAGGGAAGCTTTGGCCTTTGAAGCAGCTGGCTTGAACCCGGAAGCTCCCAGAAGATCAGACTGGGCCAGGAGGCAGTGGGAGCAGTGTCAGTGGCCACGGTGCTCTCAGGAGGAGACAGAGCCAAGGAAAATGCAGTGAGAGGTGGCAGAGGCAGCAGCCACCAACAACAGGGTGGGACTCACGCCAGGGGCACAGATGTCATGGGAGCCTCCAGGAGAGAGAGAAGTGGACAGAGAGTCCAGCACCCAGAGACTCCCTGTGGGGACACCTGGCTGGAGGTGCGGGGTGGGAGGGGGCGGGGAAGGGGAGCATGAGAACCACAAAAGGCCAGCAGATGGCCCAGAGCCATGAGGCAGTGGCTGCTGACTCTTCAGGGACTGTGGTGTCAATGTGGGGTTGACAGGCCTCTATCTTGGCTCAGGCCCTGGTTGGAGATACAAAAACGTCGGGTCCTGGGGGGCTGGGAGAGTAAAAGGCAGGGTCTCCTGTGGATTCCTCTTGCTGCCCAGGCCTCTTGGTTCCTGGTCAGAGCGGGCACTTTTCTGAGTCCTTGCTGCAGTCTGAGGAGGAGGTGGCCTCTTGTTAAGCAGAGAAGGGAGGAGGAAGAGGCTGGGTGTGGCAAGCAGAACAGGCCAGGCAGGACTGGGTTCCAGCCTGGCTCCACCCTGCCCCACCAGAAAACCCTCTGAGCCTCAGTTTCCCATGTACCAGAGGAGGGCGTCAGATCCGGTGCTATCTGACCCCCTCTCCCAATCCTGGTGCTTTGTAATCTAACAAGCCAATGTGGGAGACTTCTGAGGGAGCCCAGGTCGGGAGGAGCAGAATGGGAGTCTGCTGGGGCCTAGGAGAGAGGAGGAGCTCGGCGTAAGGATGTGCTCCAAAGCCACTTACACACATGACGCTTCCTTCCAGGGCCCCACAGCGCCGAGGCCACTCCAGGCAGAGGCCCTGTCCTGCCCTGCCCTCCCTAAGGGTGTGGGCTGGCAGCCTGGCACAGATGCCACCCCCAGCTTTTTCTGCAAGTAAGGAATGCCTGCCCTTTCGGGCCAGCAGGGATTCCTCACCCTCAGGGCAGGGCTGGGGAAAATGTGACTTCACCCCTTCCTGGACTTCCTTCCCACAGAGTTGGGGTGGAAGTAGGGCCCAGCCTCCGCAGGGCACCCTCATTCTGAGAGTTCAGTCTGACTCTCAAATCTCTGCCCCCATCCCTGAATGCAGCACCTCAAGCCCTCATGGACCCCAGCCTGGCTGATGGCAACGTTCTCCCATCCTGTATCTGTGGCTCGTCCTCTGTGGCATGAAGCAGGGACCACTGCTGCAGAGTTGACGGTAAAACATCAGAAAACCATGCTTTCCAGAAAGAAATGAGTGCAGCATTATCCCTGCACCCCTGGGACAGTAAGCCTGGCCAGTGCTCAGGGCAGGCAGCGGCGGGGGTGAGGAGGGGGTGGGGGCGGGGAGAGAAGTGCATGGGAGGCAGTAGCCTAGAAAATTACTAAATTGTTCCAGCTGTCTGGTGAATCACTGGTGGCCCGCTAAATCCGCTTTTGATTTAAGAGAGATCGTGTGACACCTAAATGTTCAGGAATTATCTGTCAGACAGGGAGGAATTCACAGGCTTTGAGAGGTGGGTGCCTATCTCTTCTCTTGGGGCATTGAGATAGTCAGCAGATGCCACCAGGATCAGCCCCCACCATGCCCAGCCCTGTGCTCAGCTCTGCAGCGGGGCACTGTGGGCAGAGACACAGAGGCCCAGGCCCTGCTTCGGGGACGGTGGGCCTGGGATGAGCACGGCCTTGGCCTTCGCCGAGGGTTCTCTTGTGAAGGAGGGGTCAGGAGGGGCTGCTGCAGCTGGGGAGGAGGGCGATGGCACTGTGGCAGAAGGAAGAGTGTGGGTGCCAGCACCCAGGCACGGCCAGCCTGGGGTATGGAGCCGGGGCCTCTGTCTAGAGCAGGAAGGTGTGGTGAGGACCTCAAAAGGACAGCCAGTGGAGAGCTCCGGGCAGAGGAACTTGAGAGGCCCTGGGGCCATCCTGTCTCTTTTCTGGGTCTGTGTGCTCTGGGCCTGGGCCCTTCCTCTGTTCCCCCAGGCTTGGAGAGGGCTGGCCTTGCCTCGTGCAAAGGACCACTCTAGACTGGTACCAAGTCTGGCCCATGGCCTCCTGTGGGTGCAGGCCTGTGCGGGTGACCTGAGAGCCAGGGCCAGCAGGTCAGAGTCAGGAGAGGGATGGCAGCGGATGCCCTGTGGAGGATCTTTAAGCAGAGCCAGGAGCCACTGGTCATTTGGGATGGATTCGCTGGGAGGAGCATTTTCTGATTTTTCACCACCTCCTTTCTAGCAGCCTCGGGGACTGGGTCCTTTCTTCCCACCCTCCATCAGGGTTCTCTGCCCCAATTCAGGAAAGCCTGAATGATTCTGGAAAATTCATCCAAGCTGTGGGTGAGCTGATGGTGACTAGATGGTCAGGACCAGTCTGCTGTCTGAGTCCCCTCCAACCCCAAACTCCATCTTCCTGCTGGCCCTCCTGGAGGGAATGAAGTCACTGTTTCCCCTAGCCAGGCTTGTGGGCGGGAAATCCCTGCTGACCCCAAAAGAATGGTCCATCCCGCCTCAGCCCCTCTGCCCTGCACTTAGCAGAAGCTTCTGGCCAGTGATAGCCTCAGCCACCCCCAAGGTCTGGACCCTCAGCCAACGTCCAAGGCTCCGTCCATCCTCCTCCAGATGAAGCCCAAGGCTCTCCCACCGAGAGACGGGGCCCAGACAGTCCTGGGAACAGCCAGCTCTGGCTGGAACGTGGGTCTCCCAGGCACGTCAGGAATGAGGCACATCTGGAAAAGCCTTTGCCGAGACCATTGCTGTCAGCAGGGCCAGGCAGTGCCCAGCTTCAGTGGCCTCAAGCCCCGCCCAGGGCTCAGAAGTGGGGGTGGGGGCAGCCCCTTTATTAGCTTGGCATGGGCCCGAGTCCATGGGAGGACCCAGGAGCCAGCAGAGGGTTAGGGGACAGCACCTGCCAAGTCAGGAAGTCCTGGAAGAGAGCTGGGCTGCACACAGTACCTGCCCTGGAGCCCAGCCTCCTAGGGCTCACTGGGACCACAGGGGTGGCTCTGGTTGCCCTCAGCTCCTCTGGTGCCCACTCTTAGCCCGGTGCTTCCATTCCCACCCCACCACCCTAATTATACAGGGTTGTTGGAGGCTGTCCCCTCCCTCCCTCCCCACCCCCAACCCATCCTGGCACCTCTCTGGGCCTGCACCCCCCAAATTTTGTACTGGGGTTTCTGTCTGGTAACCAGGTCATCGGGGGCCCTTCCTGACAGGTGTGCAGAGAACTGCATTTGGGCTCTGGGATGGGGGCGTCCTGAGGTTTAGTGCCAGCTCTGCCTTTCCTTGGCAAGTCACTTAGAATCTGAGCCTTCTGGGGTTGCAGGAAACAGTCCCCAGCTGGACACTGTGTCCTTTCTTCCTTCCTTCCTTCCTTCTCTCGTTGGCCTGAATTTGTGGCAGATCAGGGAGAAGGAGGCGGAGGGGTTGGAGACGTCCCTGGGCCTGGGGCTCCAGCGGCAAGCCTTTCCCCTTTTTAGCCACATGGCCAGGTAACAGCCACAGGGCCCCTCGGAGGTGGTGGGCACATGAGCTCTGTATTGGCATTCCTGGCCGTGCCTGCATTCTGGTGGCGCCTCCTGGTGACAGCCATGCCTTCCTCCAAAAGAATGGAGCCTTAATGGTGGTATTAAAGGCACAGGCCACACTCACAAGGGGGAGAGGGTGGGAGATGCAAGGGGTGGTGGAGTGACACCCTGAGGACCGTCATAGCCTCCTGAGATTGGTGGGCACCTACCTGCCTGGACAAAAGTGCTTTGCCTGACCACTTCCCCCTGGCCTCCTGCCCCAGTACAGAACAGGGGCTTCTGCTGAGCACACACACACACACACACACACTCCACAATACCTCGATCATCAGCCACCGTGTCCTCACCTAACCTGCGGGCCCTCACGCCAAGATGGAAACTGCATGTGAACAGGAGCTGGTCTGTCTGGCTCGTGGCTGTCTCCCCTGTACGCAGAGCAATGTCTGGCATGTGACACACACTAAACATTTATCCAACTATATGTTGGATAAATTAGTAAGTTCCAGATGACTCTCACCCACATGGGCCCCCTGGAAAATCATGGGTCCTCGGCTGCACAGATGCTGACCCAGCCACGGACACCATCATGGACACATGGGACATGCCTGGGTCCATGCAGGCCTGTTTTCCTGTCTCTGCCACTCTGCATGGCCACACTGGCCTGAGTTCAGTGGCTCCTTGCGGCCTGGTGCCAACTCTGTCCCCGCTTCTTTCCTCAAGTCTTCTTGGCTGGGTCCCAGCACCCGCCAGCCTCAGAACATAGCAGGACAGGGACAGGTGAGGGGAGGAGGAGGTATGTATGTCCCTCAGTAGACATGGTCTATGGGAGATACCCAGGAGCCTGTGGCCTGAAGGGAAATGGCCATGTTCCAGAGGACCCTGGTCTAAGGGGTGCCACCCCTGCCCTGAGGAGCCAGGTCTGCAGGAGAAACAGTCTGCCCTCCAAAACTTCAAGATGAGGGGATCCTAGCCCTGCAGAGAGAGCTCTGGTTGGACGTCCCTGAAACTGACCAGAGAGCTCCTCATGTGGGTCAGTGTCCCTGCCATGGCATGGGGCCAGAGGCCAGGGGCCAGGGGCCAGGGGCATGAGGGAGCCTCCCAGAGCCTGGAATGCTGAGCCAGGGCTCCTCAGAGGAAAGGATGTAGAGGAGGGCCCAGGAAGTAGCCCAGTGGGGCCAGTTCCCTCTCCTGGACAGCTAAGAAAGTACTTATGACCTTCGGCCACCCGGGCTGTCTGAGAAGGCAGGGCCTGTTGGCCACCACCGTCCTATACAGGCACTTAGGGGAATGCATCTTCCCCACCTGCAGCCCCAGCAAACACACACCAGGCTGGTCCCTGGCAATTCACCCCGAGAGCCAGGCCACAGCTGGGCAGAGGGGTGGCCAGTAACAACTGGTGTCATTCTCTGCAGGATGGCCCCTGGACAAGAGGCATAAGACCCACTCATCCTTGCCCTGCCCCAGGCACACTTAGAGAAGTCCTCTCACCGGGCCTCAGTTTCCTCACTTTCCTATAAATGGGAAGATGCCAACACTCCCGAGTGGGACTGTGGTGGGGCAGGCAGGAGGTGGGAGGAGAGCCCAGATCATCCCAGGCCCTCCCTAGGGGGCGCAGGGGGACCCTCCCTCCTGGGCCTGGTTCTTCCAGCACGTTCCATGCAGCAGGCAAGAGGGCCAGGCCCAGGGGTTCCTGACAGCTTGCTGGCCCTGGAGTCCAGATTCTTGTTGTTTGTTGGCTGGTGCTAGGCCTCTGGATTGGAGATGCCCAGGGCACAGGCAGCCCACGGGGATCTGCAGCAGGGCCTTGGCCCCTCCCTCTGCAGGGGCTCGTCTGGCCCCTCCCACTCTCTGCCTCTCCTCATTTATCGCTCCCTTTCTGCTTCTTGGCTCTGGGTCCAGTCCTATCTCCCCTGTTTCAGTTTGTCTTTTCCTAGCCCTCTGCGCTCTCTCTGTCTCTCTCGGCCCTGCTTGTCTCACTGTCTCTGGCTGGGGATCTGTCTCTTTCACTTCCACTTTTGCTCTATTTCCCTGCTACTGTCTTTCCTTTCTCCTTGTCTGTCTCTTCTCCTCCCCTCAGCCTGCATCTCTCTGTCTCTCCCTTTCTCTCCTGCTCCCTCCCTCCCTCCTCTCCAGCACCTTCCAATGCCAGGTGGGGCTGCCATTCGTTCCACCTTTGCGGTGACCTGCCAGTGTGACTGCCTTGAGAGGAAAGTCCTAAACTGTCCCCATCTTCACCAACCTGCCCTCAAATCATTGGTTCAAATTGCTCTCGAGAAGTTTGGGAGCTCCCGGGGCGGGGGCTTTCCAATAGCTCTGCCTAGCTCAGGCCTGCCCTCAACCGCAGCATGGAGGGCAGCCACAGACAACCTCTCTGCAACTTCTGATGCCTCCGTGCCCCCATCCACAGAGGCCTGGCTCTGGGGGACTGGGGACTCTGGGACATCCCTAACATGGCATGCAGTGGCCATGCAGGAGGACCTGACTGCCCCTCTGGAGCCCTGGGCCCAGGGACTCCAGGCCAGTGCCTCTCTGGGTTGGGATGGGGATGTCAGGCCAGCAGGATCATGGTGCCTGCCTCCAGGGAGGGCAACGTCCACCCACTGAGTCCAGCCCGCCCGCTCCACCCACTCCGGAGCACCTGGCTATGCCCTCAGGAACTCCCTGAGCTTTGCACACAGGGCCGAGACACCTGGATTTCTCTGGTTCCCTGAGTGGGGCCAGCTTGGAAGAATTTCCCAAAGCCTATTAGAGCAACGGCTGCCTCCTGCCTGCCTCCTTGGGCTGGGCAGGGCTGAGGGCGGAGGGAGAGAGAGAGAGAGAGGGAGGGGGAGAGGAGGAAGGAAAAAGTTGGCAGGCTGACAGCAGAGCCGTGTCTGCATCCATCCAGAGGAGGTCCGTGTGGTGTGGGGCGGGCCAGGAGCGAAGAGAGGCCTTCCTCCCTTTGTGCTCCCCCCGCCCCCCCCGGCCCTATAAATAGGCCCAGCCCAGGCTGTGGCTCAGCTCTCAGAGGGAATTGAGCACCCGGCAGCGGTCTCAGGCCAAGCCCCCTGCCAGCATGGCCAGCGAGTTCAAGAAGAAGCTCTTCTGGAGGGCAGTGGTGGCCGAGTTCCTGGCCATGACCCTCTTTGTCTTCATCAGCATCGGTTCTGCCCTGGGCTTCAAATACCCGGTGGGGAACAACCAGACGGCGGTCCAGGACAACGTGAAGGTGTCGCTGGCCTTCGGGCTGAGCATCGCCACACTGGCGCAGAGTGTGGGCCACATCAGCGGCGCCCACCTCAACCCGGCTGTCACACTGGGGCTGCTGCTCAGCTGCCAGATCAGCATCTTCCGTGCCCTCATGTACATCATCGCCCAGTGCGTGGGGGCCATCGTCGCCACCGCCATCCTTTCAGGCATCACCTCCTCCCTGCCTGGGAACTCGCTTGGCCGCAATGACGTGAGTGGGGTGTCCCTGGGCTTGGGGGGTTCTAGAATGTTGCTGAAAGGCACCGGTTCCATCCTCTGCCCATTGTGCAGATGGGGACACTGAGGAACGGAGAGGACAAGAGGTTGCTGGAGGTCACGTAGAGAGCTGGGGGGAAGAGCTGGGGCTGGAACTCAGCTATGCATGCCTCCCAAAGCCTGTTTTCTGCCAGGCACTGTGGGAAGCTGAGATCCAGAGAATAATGGTCTTGCCAATGTCCCCTGCAGGGCATCTATTATGGGGAATAAGCTTGGCCAGCAGTTCCTCGCCCCTTGGCTGTAGCTTTTTGGCCCTTCTCAGTCCTGCCTGTGCCGCCAGCTCCTTCCTCCTGCAGCCCTGCACACCGGGGAAACTTTGCCCGCTGTCCCCAGCCACCCTGAACCAGATGCCCAGCCCGTCTGCAGCTGGCTCTGCAAGTGTGTGAGCAGGACTCCCTCAGGGAGCCCCCCACATTCACACAGGTTTCCAAACAAACCACCTCTAGGAATCAAGAGAAAGGCCCTCTTCCACTCTTTTGCGCCTGGGAATTAGACAAAGATAAGAGAGTGAAAACACTCTCTGGGGCTGTTTGAAGGCAGTTTTCCTGGATTACAGTATGGGCTGGGGAGCAAGCGCTGGGCTCCATGGTCTCCAGGCACTGAGAGGTGTGGCGTGTGTGCGCACGTGCGTGTGCGTGTGTGTGTGTGAAGGTGTGTATGTGTGCAGGTGTTTGCCAGCATGAGTCTCTGTGCTTGTGTCAACTGTGTGCTTGTTTGTGCTGCTGTGTAAGGGTGTGTGGGAGTGAGTTTGCAACACGTGCCCATGGCTCCTGGCTTGAATGGGGTCTGGACTGGGGTCACTAATGACAAGCAGATGCTGGTGACTAGGTGGCAGCTGTGGAAAAGAATGTCTCCTGGGCTGCTTAGCATGGCAGATTGGCCCTGGTGGCAGCCGCCTGCTGTCCCAGACACGGCCTTTCCCAGCTCTTCAGACAAGTGCAAACTCAGGCCGGGCTTGGGCCATAGCAGGGGACGATTTGGCCCGAGATACTGAGGAAGGCTTGGAGGATGTCTCTGAGGGCCCAAGGGACAGGTGAGCAGGCTTGGGGGTGCCCTTACAGGGAGGGAGAGAGGCTAAGGAGCAGAGAGGAGGACTCGTCTAGAGAGATGAGGCTAGCGGGGCTGTGGGCAGGGCATGTGGGTGTGGGGACGGTGTGGGCCATCTCTGAGGGCACCTCAGAGATGGCAGATAGTGATTACAGCAGCTGTCCTCTCGCCTCCCAGCCAAAGTTCAGATCCTGCGGCTGGCAGCCCGGGAGAGGCTAGGTGAAGGTCTGGTGCAGAGGGCAGCTGGCTCAGCCTGGCCATGGGGGGCTTAGCACTTTTGTGTCACAGTGACACCTCACCCAACCTCCTCTGCAGCCATCCTCTGCTCGGCCCAAGATTGAAGATTAGCTCCGTGGGCTGGAGTTTAGACTTTAGCCAGTTTAGACGTGGCTGCAGGGGATGTACGGGACAGAGCTCAGGCGGGCCACATCAAGCTCTACCCCCCCAGGCCTCAGTTGCCAGTGGGGGCAGAGCTTGTGGCCTCAGGGAGTTCCGCTGGGTAGGGTCAAGCTCATACTGAAGCTTGGCTGGGGATGATGGGCTAGGGGAGCGTCCCTGTAGGGGAGGGGATGTGATTCCCAGGCTTTCTGGCCCCGTCTCTTCCCTCCCATCTCACAGGGCAGAACCTCTGCACCTGCTGGCGAAGGCTTCACCCTCTAGTATGCGCATCCGAGGCAGAGGCGGGAGGGTGGGCCCCTTCTATGCCATCTGGATCAGAGGCCACACCCGACTCCTGTGCCCCATTCCCTCCCTAACCTTCATTTTTTATAGTCACCCCAATACTTGGGCTGGGCGTGTTGCAAATGGGAGAGAAAGAGGAGCAGCCTAGTGTGGGGGCTGGCGCTGGGCTGAGAGGCAGACACCTGGGTTCAAGACCTGTCCGCTGCTAACTTGTTGAGCTTCTTTGGAGCTGCGGACCCTGACCCTCGAGAGGGGACTTAGGTCTTGTGACCTCACAGCCACACCCAGACAGCCAGCTCACTTCATTGATTTGAGCTTATCACCCATCCCACAAAGGCTGGCTAAGAGCAGCCCAGCAGGGGCAGTGCTGAACATAAGGGCGCTAAGCATGATGGTGGGGGCTCAGGGGCTGTCCTGTCCCAACAATGGAAGGGTGGGGTTCAGGACCTCAACTCTGGGCCTAGAAATAGAGAAGGTACCCCCCTAAGGCCTCCCGTCAGACACTGGCCCTGGAACTGGAGGGACATCAGGAGTGGCCTGGATGCCTCAAGAGGAGCTGGGAACAGTCTGGGCAGCAGGTGACACACTCTCCTTCATGACCTGGGGTAGGCTCCTGCAGCCTCTCTGGCCCTGAGCCCCACCCCGGCCAAAACCTGGGTGGGGCAAGTGGTTGGCATGGAGATTTCCAAGGAAAACAGAGAAAGATGTGGCAGGAAGTGGTTGGGGTGAGTCAGGGGGTGTCCCTTCGGGACATATTGGGGACAACTTTCTCCTGACTGAGTCAGGGCTCAGGATACGCCCTAGAGAGACCGTGGGCCTCCATCCAGCCTGCAAGGTCCCGGCTAGTTCTAAGAGCCAAATACCAATTTTGGCCAAGGGTGAGAGGCTCTGAGGCTTGGGGACACTCTCGCCTGTCCCTGTCCTAGCTCAGCCACTAACACCATGTGGCATCACACAACAGACTGGCCTGTGTGGCCCTAGTTCCTGTCTATGAGATAGGGACATAGCAGGGTGTGGCTGGGCTCTGAGAAGTAGGAGATGCTGATGGACTCAGGATTCCTGGCATTTGCTGGCTTTTTTCATTCTTCTGCTGTCTGGTCTGCTCAGCCGGCTCCCTGCAAGCATGACCAGGGACTGCTGGGTGCTCAATGCAGGGCTGGGTTAGCCCGGCTCCCTCCCCAGAGAAGCCCACAGCCCTAGGTCAAGATAAGCCAGTGCCCAGCTGCCTGTGATATGAAGCAGGAGGCAGATGCGATAAGAGGTGTCAGGGCGGGCCCGGGAACTTTTGAACTTAAGGGGTGGGAGGGCCAGGAAGGCATCAGGGAGGAGGTTTCGTAGGAGCCTGAGTGTGGAGACACTCCAGAGGGAAGGGGCAGAGGGACTGTGTGAGCACAGGCTAGGAGGAGGTGGGGGCCGTGGTGCGGGAGTTGTTGGGTATGGTCAGGCTGGGGGTGCATGGGAGGAGGGTGGTGAGGGCTCAGGATTCGGGCCAGGGGCTGCATCCGGGGGAAGGGGTCTGGATTCCCAGAGCCTGTGATTTCAGCCCGCTGGGCTCAGGCACAGGGCAAAGCTATCCTCTTTGGGGTCTTCTCCCAGCCCTGCTAATTCCGGGCCTGACTGCTCAAGAAGTGTTTCTGCCTGCAGCATCAGGGGCCTGACTGAAGCCCTAAGCTCTCCCCTTTATCCCGTTTTTCTGGGCTTCAGTTTCCCCAGCCATAGAGTGAGAGGCCCCTTCATGCCACCAGTTCTCCCGGGGTCGCTGCTGCCTCCTCCAGAGCTCAGGGGAGGGCTGGGGAAAGGAAAGCAGAGTTTCCATGTCCCTGCCCAGCCCATCCTGCCCAGGGAGGGGCTGGGGGCTGGGTGGTGATGCCACATCTGGGACATATAATTACTGTTTCCGCCAGCCCCAGATGAGGGGGAGGGCACAGAGATGGGGCGGGAGCTTTGTGGTGGAGACTTCCCTCACCATGGAAAATCCTGACGCTGCTTCCCCTTTAGGGCCCTCAGAACAGCCCAGCCGGTCCCAGTGTTGCCCACCCTGATGCTTGGCCCTGACTGGGACTTGCCCTGGGAACTCTGAAGGGGCCATGCTTTGAGAGGGGACACGGCCCCCTGGGATGCCTGTCTGAGGGGCTCAACCCCTGCTCAACACTCCCAGGCCACAGCCTCCTGTCACACCTTGCCTTCCCTTCTCCACCCCAGGCAACCTTCTAGCAGCGTGAAGTGGCCATTAGCTCACTGCAAGCCAATTCCAGATGGTGCCCCCACTTAGTCTAGGGTCCCTACCCAGCAGGGGCCATGGCCCTTACCTTCTGGAAGCACCAACAAGTCTGGAGTCTCCTGAATGGCTGGGATCTGAGCCCTCACACCAGGAGGTGAAGGCAGGAAAATGCTGTCTGCGAGGCTCTGCAAGTGGCCAGGATCCCCTCAGTCAGGGCTTCCCCCTGGGGACGAGAGGGGCTCCTTGCCCACATGGAATGGTGCCCAGGGGGATCATGAGGGGCTGTCTTCACTCAGCCAGGAGCTACAGTTCAGTGGGGTGGGCAGACTCTGAGGCTGAAATCTCCAACTTAAAAGATATCCGGAAAGGCTGGAAAATGCCCCCGGCCCTTTCAGCAGCTCCTTTCAGTGCCTGCAATCTCTCTGTCAGGGCCCCTTGAAAGGCAGATTTCTACTCAGTGTAAAGAAGGTTGTTGTTGATATTGTTGTTGACAGGAAGAAGGGGCTGCCTCTAAGTCAATAAGCTCCCTGCCATTAGGGGTGTGCAAGTAGACGCTTTGTGGTGGGGAGGCTGCTTTGGGGGTGCCAATCTATGCGGGGATCCAGTGGAGTGGGTGACAGGTTCTGCAACATAGGCTTTGTGTTACGCTGAGATCAGCAATTCTGATGGCCTGCGGGGGATCCTGTGCTTAGGTTTCTGGATCTGGGGCTGGAAAGTGACCACCCCGATGTGAGGCAGGAGGCACTTTTGGAGACTGCCTGGGGCTTGAATCTGGGCCAAGGCCTACGTTTTACTGATGGGGAAACTGAAGCCCACAGAGGCATGGAGACTTGTCAAGGTGGCACTGCCTCCTAGCCCTTGATTGTTCCTGCTGCTCCAAAGTGTACACACATGGCACAAACACAAACATGCACACACATGTGCTCTCACATGGGGGACACACACACATGGTACACAAAGCACATTCTCAAGACTGGGTGGTCCCACTCAGACTCTGGGACCCAAGGAGGGTTGGGCGGGGGTTCCTCAATGGAGCCTTTTCCTCTCCCTGCCCTGGAGTTAGGAAAAGAAGGAGGGAGGGAGGGAGGGAGGAAGCCATTGCTTTGTGTATTGTTTCTTGTCAGGAAGATGAAATGGCTTCTGGGAGCAAATAAAGGGCTTGTTGAGACCTGCTGCTTTCTCACATGGGGGGCTCATTTTTTTCTCTTCTCTTCCCTCTCTAGCTGGTAGTGGCAGCTGTGTGGGTGTGACACAGGGAGACAGTGAGGCACTCAGAAGTGTCATCAGACATACCAGTGCAAACACACAGCACGGCCTCCAGGACCTCATGTCCTGCGGAGATGCCTGTATGATATAGCTGTTCCCAGGGAGGCCGAGGCACTTGGTCAGTACCTCATCAGTTGATGAAAAAGTGTGCATTCTCTAATTCAGGGATACAGGGTTTTCATATTTTCTTAAATCAAGCTTGTTAATTATGGGGTTCAAACCCTCCCTGATCATGTTATTGGTAGTTTTTGGCGGCTTCATTTATTCTATACATTTCTAATAGAAGATTCTTAAAATTTTTCACTCTGGTGGTAGGGTGATCCAGTCCTCCTTGTAATTCTGTCAATTTTCCCCTCATTTGTTTTTAGGCTATGTTGTTTGGTGCATACAAGTGGGGGATTTTTGTAGTTCTTTTATAGAATTTTTTTTTTTTTTTTTTTGAGACGGAGTCCCACTCTGTCGCCCAGGCTGGAGTGAAGTGGCACTATCTCTGCTCACTGCAAGCTCCGCCTCCTGGGTTTACGCCATTCTCCCACCACAGCCTCTCGAGTAGCTGGGACCACAGGCCACCACGCCCGGCTAATTTTGTTTTTGTATTTTTGTAGAGACGGGGTTTAACCGTGTTAGCCAGGATGGTCTCGATCTCCTGACCTTGTGATCCGCCCTCCTCGGCCTCTCAGAGTGCTGGGATTACAGGTGTGAGCCACCGCGCCCGGCCAGTTCTTTTATAGATTTTTAAAATGTAATTATTGTGTAATAAACCACTTACAATCTAACAAAAAAGAGAAAGAGAGAGTCAGCCCTGGACACATGTGGTCATCACAGACGCAGCAGACACTTATCTACAAAGACACACAGAGACACACACAACCAGGAATACCCCCATGTCCACGTGTGAGCACCCATGGAGGAGTGACACTCTGGGGCCCACATAGGTCCCTTCACTGCCTAGTGCTGAGTCCTAGAGGCATTGGGGTGGGCAGGGCAGGCCTTGATGTCTCCTGTCCCTTGAGAACGAATGCTCAGAACCTCAGTCAGGCCTGGCTCTGGAGCCTGCTCTTCCCCAAGGCTGGGGCACCAGGGTGCCCAGGCCAAGCCAGGGGCCCCATGCCTTGGAAGCCACCCTGGATGGCCTGTCTATGGGTAGCAGGGAGGGCTTAGAGTACATTGCCTGGAGAGATCATTCCTGGGCTGCCCTAGAGCCAGGTCACACTGGCAGCCACAGAACCACCTTCTGCCAGCTCCCAAGTCCAAGCTGGGAATAGCCAGGTCCCTTGACTGGGCCTAGGAGTGGCCAGCCCATTGACCTGTGAGTGTAGGGTGGCACAGACTATGGGGCAAGGATCCTGGCTTTGCTGCATCCTCCCTGGGCCTCAGCCTCCACATCATCATCTCACTGAGCCATTGCACAGGCTGCCCTCCAGGGCTCCCAGAGGCTAATGATTGGCCCATTGTTTCCCAGCTAGAAAGTGAAGAAGACAGCCCTGGGTCGGGAAAGCATCTCTGGAGCCAGGCTGCCCCTAGCAAGGGTGGGAGTTCTAGAAAATTAGCATTCTCTGCCACTTCTATCAGCACACAGTAAGCCTCCCCTCAGAGGTGTGGGCAGAGAAATGGCAGAGGTCCCCCATTCTGTCCTCACCGAGCTCCCAGGCCAGGAGGAGATGCACCCACTTAGGCCTCAGGAAGATTGATTTCCTACAAGATGCACAGAGAATTCAGTGAGGGCATGGTGGGTGGGAGCAGAAGTTAATTCCAGCCAGGGATCTGGGAAGGCTTCTAGGAGCTGGTGGGGTCTGAACTGGGCCTTGAGTAGTGGGCTCACAAGGGCTTAGTACAAAATGGAGAGCTTGTATCCTTCTGACGCTTCAGAAGAAATGTGTGGATTATTCTTTCGGTAATACTTGCATTCACAAAACCCAGGGCTGCAGACAAAAGCGAGAAGACAATTGAGAATTGAGAATTGTTCTGATTCTTTTTTTTTTTGCCTTAATAAGACCTGGGCCAGACAAAACTACCTGGGGATGTGCAAATATATATATATATATATATACACACACACATACATATATATCTACACACACATATATATATGTGTGTGTATATATATATACACACACATATATATGCATGTATATATATAAAACAAGTGACTACAACGGGAACTGTCCTTGTTTAAGCAAGTTTTCAAATTTAATGGGTTGTGAACAGTAACGTACATTTTGAAGTATTTTACCTGCTCTTTCCTGGACATTGAGTTTCAACAGGCCTTTGAGTGCCCCTTTCAATTCTGAATCATCAAGTGTTTCCAGATGTAAATAATGCAAGTGTATTAGATAGTTGAAGGAAGGTTGTCAGTAGATGTTGAAGCAATCAGGGGAGCCTTCCTGGTGGTGGTGGTAGTGGGTATTGGAGAGGAAGGCTGTCAGCCCATGTGGTTCTCAGCAGTCAGGAAGGCACATTCCAGAATTCCCAGGGCAGGTGGCTGACCCCTCCCCTTCCCAAGGATTCAGAGTACAGGGCCTGGAACAGTCACCCTCTGCTCTGCCCACTTTGCATGAAAAGCATGTTGTCTTTGGGTAGGGGCTGGGGCTCTTGCACCTGGTTAAGAACTAGAGGAGATGAGCTCCTTCTGGTCACATCTGTGAGGGATGGGGCTGGGAGGGTTCTCCAAGGTGGGAGCCACTTAGAGCGATGACTCCATTAATCATCAGGGAAGGGCTGGTTTCAGGACTTCTGCCAGCTAGCAATTAGGCCAACCCTGGAGATCAGAAGAGAGAGGAATACAAGGAGCTGTGAACTTCCTGAGGGCTGAGATACAGAGGGACAGGGGCCTCACAGGTGCAAGTGTGGGTGGGCATCAGGACTAGCCGGGCTGACCTCACCAGCCTCAACCCCATTCAGCCTGTCCTAACTCTGGGCAGGCTTCTGCCAGCAGCTCCACCTGCCGTCACTCCTTCTGCCTGTCCCCAGATCCTGCACACACGATGAGAAGAACCAAAACAAGAGTCACTACCACTGCCCCATCCCTCCTGCATCGACAACTCTTTCCAAATGCCCTGAGACAGCCCCTTTGGCCTTTGAACCTCCCAGCTGCTCTGGAGAGCAGGCATGGACAATGAGATCCATTTTGCAGATGGGAAGACTGAAGACCAGAGGGGATAAGCCATGCTTATACTGCCAGAAAGTAGAAGAGTCAGAACCTGAACACAGGGCTTCTGCCTCTTTGGCCCAACCTTGGGACAGAAAGGGAACTGGGCATTGGCCAGAGGGCTGGCGGACCTAAGGGATATAGCCCTGGGGTCCGCCAGGAAAGGCCCAAAGCTGGGGCTGCAAGGCAGGGGAGGGGATGTGAGTCATTCCCTGTAACCCAGGGCTGCAGACAAAGGCGGGAAGAGAATTGTTCTTGTAGGATGGCCTCAGGGTGGGGCTGGGAAAACCTCCAAGGTGTGCCCCCCTACCTTGGATTTTGCAAAATTCTCTATGGCCTTGGAGACACTCCCATATCCTGAGGATGGGAGCTGGGTAGTGAGTCTCCCAGCTGGGAAGTGTTTGGGTGCACCAGCCCTGCCTGGGAGAAGGCAGCCTAAGTGGCCTCATCTGGGCATCTTTGCAAGTGAGCCTTTGCTGATGTGGTCCCGCTCCCCTGTGTGAGTGCACTTAGCCCCTGGGATGGCCACAAAGCATAGTGGAAGGTGCTGGGGCTTCCTGGGGAGGGGTCCTCCGGGGGCAGCTGCATGGGGAGGGCTTTCATGACCTCACGGCAGCTCCCATTCCCTTCTCTTTCCATGAGTCATGTTTCTAAAAGTGGCCCAGAAGTAAGTGGCAGCCAGACGGTGGTGGCGGGGCCTATCTGGCCAGGCAGAGGGAGGGTGAGGCTGGGGCCAGCAGTGGGAGGAAGAAGAGAGAAGGAGAGACAGGGAGGGCAGGGCCAGAAGCAATGGGAGACAGGCCTTGGACCAAGGAAAGAGACAGGGGTGGAGAAGGAGAGAGAGAGGGTGGAGACAATAAGGGAGGCAGGCACAGAGGAGAAAGAGGGGTGGAGGGAGCCAGGACCTCACTGAAGGCCTCCTCAGCCCTGGAATTTAGATGCAGTCGGGCATGGGGTGGAATGTTCTGGACTTTTGGGTATGAAGCCATGTCCCCTGCTGGGCCTTCCCACCTTTTTGCACCTCTTCTCCTAGGAGTGCTCCTGACCATCACCTTCATGCCTGGGGCTCGCCCCTTTCCTCTGGCCTTGGTACCCCAGAATACCCTGGCCTGGATACAGCTGGATGCAAAGGCCTCAGCTCACCCCAGGCCTCTCCAGCTTCTAGGCAGAGTGGGGCCTGGGTCTAGGCAGGTATTAGGGGCTGGGCTGGAGTTTCATCAACAGCAGTGGGTGGGTTCAAGGCCTGATTTCCACTACCTGCTGTGTATGCTTGCCCAGGACCCTGTGATGGGCTCTGAAGGCCCATCTGAGGGTGTGCCCTTCATGCCTGGGCCTGGGAGGCCTGGGTATCCTTGGGGTCCTGGGACACAGTCCCTGCCTACCCTCCTCACCAGTCCTCACCACCTCTCTCCCCTGCAGCTGGCTGATGGCGTGAACTCAGGCCAGGGCCTGGGCATCGAGATCATCGGGACCCTCCAGCTGGTGCTATGCGTGCTGGCTACTACCGACCGGAGGCGCCGCGACCTTGGTGGCTCAGCCCCCCTTGCTATCGGCCTCTCTGTAGCCCTTGGACACCTCCTGGCTGTGAGTCAGGGGCCCTCCCAGATGGAGGTGGGGGAAGGGAGGGCGGGGGCTGGTGGGGTGCCCTGCCATGGGCAGCCAGTGGGACTCCCGACAGGGCTCTTGCCATTGGGTGGAGGATGGCGGGTCAGCACTGGGGGCTGGGGGCAGGGTCCGGCCCTGGAGAGGAGCACAGGGATCTCCTGCCCAGCTTGGGGTCAGCACTCCTCTTTCCCTGGGTCTCATTGTCCCCCACCCTGATTGTTCTCTTTCTCCCTCCACCCTCTCCCTCCTCTTACTCTCTCTTCACCTGTAACTCTCTGCCTTCACCCCTCCCTCTGTCTCTTTCCCTCACAGATTGACTACACTGGCTGTGGGATTAACCCTGCTCGGTCCTTCGGCTCCGCGGTGATCACACACAACTTCAGCAACCACTGGGTAGGAGACCCATGGGGGGTGGGGTGGGAAGCTTTGGTGTCCCATGGTAAGCCTGACCCTACCCTCACAGTGTCCCTTCCTGTCCTGGAGGCTCTGGGAGACAGCCAGAGGACAGGAAATCAGGAAACTGAGGCCTACCATGTAGAGGCAGGGTGGAGTCACACTGCGAGCAGTTTCAGGCCTAGTCTCTGCCCTCCCAGCTCGGCCCTGCCCCATGCTGCCTGGCCTCCAGGTCATCCCAGCTGCGTGTTTGAAAGTGGGGCTCCAAATCCTGGCTCAGCCACTTTCGGGTTCAGCATGACCTTGCACAGTATGCTTGAGCCTTGGTTTCCTGAGCTGCGGAGGGGGATATGGTGGTGCCCACCTCTCAGGGTGGCTGAGAAGAGGAAAGGGCTCACTCCCTATCTGTAAACTGAGCTCAACACAGAGGAGGCGCTCAGTGGATTTTAGCTCTTATGGTTGTGGATGTGGATGTGCTAGGCCAGCTTTGCATTAGACAATGGTCTCTGGGGCCCTTCCAAAGCTGGGAGTGTGGGGGCAGTGGCCTTCCTCAAGAAGGGGCTGCTACTGCCCATACCTGAGCTGGGCCACGCAGAGGCAAGGAGGTGCCCCTACCACGTACTCTGGCCTGGGCCAGTTCTGAGGGGCACTGGAATCAGGATGTTAGGATTTGGCTCTCCTACCTGCCTCCATCCCAGGTGGGAGAAAACCTGTCCAACGGGGTGGTGGGCTGGGGGGTAACCCAGGGAACACTTCCCAGGGGCTTTGGAGTGGAGCCCTCTGAACACACCTGCTCTGTTCTTAGATTTTCTGGGTGGGGCCATTCATCGGGGGAGCCCTGGCTGTACTCATCTACGACTTCATCCTGGCCCCACGCAGCAGTGACTTCACAGACCGCGTGAAGGTGTGGACCAGCGGCCAGGTGGAGGAGTACGACCTGGATGCCGACGACATCAACTCCAGGGTGGAGATGAAACCCAAATAGAAGGGATCTGGCCCGGGCATCCACGTAGGGGGCAGGGGCAGGGGCAGGGACGGGGCGGGCGGAGGGAGGGGATGGGTGAAATCCATACTGTAGACACTCTGACAAGCTGGCCAAAGTCACTTCCCCAAGACCTGCCAGACCTGCATGGTCAAGCCTCATTTGGGGGTGTTTCTATCTCTTTCTTTCTCTTTCTGTTTCCTGGCCTCAGAGCTTCCTGGGGACCAAGATTTACCAATTCACTCACTCCCTTGAAGTCGTGGAGGAGGTGAAAGAAAGGGACCCACCTGCTAGTCGCCCCCTCAGAGCGTGATGGGAGGTGTGCCAGAAAGTCCCCCCCTCGCCCCAAAGTTGCTCGCCGACTCACCTGCGCACATGCCTGGGATTCTACCGTAATTGCTTTGTGCCTTTGGGCACAGCCCTCCTTCTTCTCCTAACACGCACCTTGCTCCCAATGGTGCTTGGAGGGGGAAGAGATCCCAGGAGGTGCAGTGGAGGGGGCAAGCTTTGCTCCTTCAGTTCTGCTTGCTCCAAGGCCCCCGACCTGCTCGGACTTACTGCCTGACCTTGGAATCGCCCCTATCTCAGGGCCTCAGCGACCTCCTTCTGCAAAGTGGCAGGGACCGGCAGAGCTCTACGGGCTTGCAGCCCCTAAGTGCAGACACAGCACAGGTCCAGAAGACATGGTCTAGACCAGGGCTGCTCTTTCCACTTGCCCTGTGTTCTTTCCCCAGGGGCATGGCTGTCGCCACACGCCTCTGTGTACATGTGTGCAGAGCAAACAGGCTACAAAGCAGAGATCGACAGACAGCCAGGTAGTTGGAACTTTCTGTTCCCTATGGAGAGGCTTCCCTACATAGGGCCTGCTGTTGCAGAATGAAGCCATTTAGAGGGTGAAGGAGAAATACCCATGTTACTTCTCTGAGTTTTAGTTGGTCTTTCCATCTATCACTGCATTATCTTGCTCATTCTTTCAGTTCTCTACTCCCTTTTGTCAGTGTAGACACAGGTCACCATTATGCTGGTGTATGTTTATCAATGAGCACTTGAGCTGTCTGAAGCCCAAAGCCTGAGGACAGAAAGACCCTGATGCAGGTCAGCCCATGGAAGCAGATGCCCTTGCTGGGCCTGGGGGTTTTCCAAGCCCTCAGCTGGTCCTGACCAGGATGGAGCAAGCTCTTCTCTTGCTCATGAGCTCCTGATCAGAGGCATTTGAGCAGCTGAGTAACCTGCACAGGCTTGCTGTGTGACCCCTGGCCACAGCCTTCCCTCTACATTGACCTGGAGGGGAGAGGTCAGCCTTGACCAGATGAGGTAGCTATAGTTGCAGCCCAAGGACAGTTCAGAGATCAGAATCAGCTTTGAAGGCTGAATTCTATCTACATAAGTCCTTTCAATTCCACCAGGGCCAGAGAAGCTCCACCACTGTGCACTTAGCCATGATGGCGTCAGAAACCAAGAGACACAATTACGCAGGTATTTAGAAGCAGAGGGACAACCAGAAGGCCCTTAGCTATCACCAGTGCATCACATCTGCACACTCTCTTCTCCATTCCCTAGCAGGAACTTCTAGCTCATTTAACAGATAAAGAAACTGAGGCCCATGGTTTCAGCTAGACAATGATTTGGCCAGGCCTAGTAACCAAGGCCCTGTCTCTGGCTACTCCCTGGACCACGAGGCTGATTCCTCTCATTTCCAGCTTCTCAGTTTCTGCCTGGGCAATGGCCAGGGGCCAGGAGTGGGGAGAGTTGTGATGGAGGGGAGAGGGGGCACACCCACCCCCTGCCTAGTTCTAGGCTGCTGCACACCAAGGCCCTGCTTCTGTCTGCTCTGCATATATGTCTCTTTGGAGTTGGAATTTCATTATATGTTAAGAAAATAAAGGAAAATGACTTGTAAGGTCCTTCAGGCTTCCTGTAGTTTTTCTTCTTTTGATGCTGTGTACCCACAAATGTTTCTGGATTACTCCACAAGGAAATCAGTCCACTGCTAGAGACCCAGTCTGCGGAGGAGCCACTGCCTCCCCTTCTGCCTTCAAGACCCCTGATCTCAGGCGATGGATACAGCCACACCACAGAACCCCATCTGAGGGACACAGGGTCCTGCCCCTAGTAGGAGACTTCCAGAGCCCAGTGGGATGACTTTGGAGACCTGGGGGCAGGGAAAAGGGGCAGGCTTCTGATCAGTTTAAATGGACCGATGGGAGCCATTTCTGATTCCAGAGTATGGAAGGGATGGGGGAAAGCAGGCCTGAAGTCTAACAGCCCCCTCATCCCCTCTACCCTCCACAGAGCAGGGCCCAGGGAACACTAGGGATTGCTCCACCTTCCTCCCTCCCTCCACTCACATTTGCAACCCATCTGACCTGGGCTGAGCGTCTCATGGGAGACAGACTCGCTCATCAGAGCCCAGTGCAGTTAGGGCTACTTCAGGTTGAGACTGGGACCCTGGCTCCTGACCCTCCTGATGCACACACACACACTTAGTAGTGCCAGATAATAGGGAACAGGTATCACCATGGCAGTGCGCTGAGGCAGGAAATAGTGTATGGACAGGTCCAGGGGCCCCCCAGCACTGCTCCTGGGAGACACATGGTTCCTGCCCCCTCTGTGGAATGCCTGGCTGATGGTGATATAAGGGGGGCTGGTCAGGGAGCCAGGGGCTAGGCACCCGCAATGAAGACTGAGGCCATGTTGATGGAACAGGGTTTCTAATTTAAGTGTGCCCTGGGTCACTAGGCTGTCTCTGTCCCTGCAAATCAGTGCATCACATCTGCACACTCTTTTCCGTTCCCTTGCAAGAACTTCTAGCCCATTTAATAGATAAGGAAACTTATCTCCCAGCTTGAGAGGGGCATATAAATGGCAGAATGCCAGCCAAGCTATGGGAATTGGGTATGGGCCAGCCCGCTGCATCCCAGGCCTGCCTGTGAGGATGTGCCTAGGCTATCTCTCACAGCCCTTCTCAGCTTGTCTCCTTAATTTGTCCCATTCTTCTTGGCCTGAAGCCCTCCCAATCACCACTATGGGCCCAGCCACCCCACCTCAACTCCTACTCATTCACTTCTACCCCCACCCCCATTTCACCCCCACTCCATGGCATAGCCTTCTTTAGTGTATTGCTTAGATATGACTTTTAGAATCCTAGAGCCATGAGGCAGGGCCTGAATAAGCCATTAGGGAACTGGTATTTCTTGAGCACTTACCATGTGTGAAGAATCTCCCTGAGATTTTGCATACATTCACTCTAATCTTTACAACATCCTTGGAAGGTAGAGATACGTGTCCCCAATTGTAGAGGATGCCGGGCCCCTGAAGATGAAATGATTTGCCCTAGGCCACACAGCAGGTTGGTGGCAGAATTGGGATTTGAACCTATTCTGCTTGGCTTCAAAGATCAGGCTCTTTGCACGATGTGGTCTGGGCCGGTTTTGTCATGATTCCTGCTAAGTTAAGCTCTGGGCTAGCCAGGAAGCCAGGCTGCATGAAGAAGGCAGCCACTCCTGCAGAGTGGGCATGGGGAGGGGGAAGGGAGGAGAAGGGCCAGCTCCAGAGCCATTCGGCATCTGGAGAAGCCTGTTCATTCCAGGGCTAACTGGACGTGGTGTCACCCAAACCTCCCTGCTGCTTTCCAGGGCCAGACTGTCCCTCTCCTTGGGAGGAAAGTGTCTGAGAACCATGTTCACCCAGCACAGTAGCTGAGAAGGGGAAGGGCAATGCTGCACCATGAGGGATAATAATGCACCAAGACAGGCCCTCACTTACCCATCAGGCCAGGGAACAACAGCTTTGGGCCAAAGGGATCCCAGGCTCCTCCTCATCTTCCAGCCTGTGGGTTTAGTGCTCCAGGCACCCCATCTCTTTGGGGCTACCCCTGACTCTGATCTTCTCATCTTCTATACAGCCCAACACAGGGAGAGGTTTGAGGAAATAACAGATGAAGTGGGGCTCCTTGGGCAGCTGAGACCTTGTCTGTTTGTTCATCAGACTTTAATGGAGGTAGTAAATTTCCTGAAAACTCCCAGGATTCAATCTTTGTTATCAGGCTGTTGAACATTCAGGCAACTGCACATGTGATGTGACTTGGGGAGGGGCACCTGTCATGTGTCTCTGACTGGGTCCCTGATGAGACCAGACAACAGGTCACTATCTCCATCAGACACCCTCTTGGCCCTCCCCTTGAGACTTGCCCACGGAATGGCTCAGCTGGCTTGGAAGGTCATGCCCTCTGCACCTGGCCCAGAAGGAAGCAGGATGTAATCTAGCAGCCACTGAATCCTAGAATATTTGTCTTTCCATTAAACTCACAAGAGCAAAAAGTCATGATTCTGCAATTGCTCCATTTATTCTGAGGCCCCCTAGGAACCCTAGGAAGATCAGGTCAGCCAGAGCCCTCTCTGTGAATGTTCGCTTCAGCCACACATATTTATGATCTCAAGCATTGGATCAACCTCTTCTGGGTTTCTAAACATTCAGGAGTCTGAGATCCTTACAGATCCATATTTTCTTTTTGGCATTTCACTCTCTCCTCCAGAATCAAGGGGATTCATCTTTCCTGGCCCTGGAGGGGTGTTGAGAGATTATAGGGAGAAGACTTGATTTCTGAAATACCGTGGACTAGGATTCGTCCACTGGTCAGAGATGTGGTGAAGCTTCAGCGGGGTTAGTGGCCCATAGCCGTGGCCCTGCTCCCAGCACCGTCATCCATCTCAAAGCTCCTGTGGGCTCTGAGGGCCCAAATGGAAGGGTGTAGGTGGCTCAAGGCCACTTGACCACAAGCACCACTGCACTCTTGGGGGATGCAGTAGATGCAAGGAGGGTTCTCTCTCTTTCGAGATTCTTAGGTGGTCCTCAGTATCCCTGGAACCCAAGCCAGGAGTCTGGAAAAGCACTGGAGGAACTGGTGCTGGGGCCCCCACCCATGGCGTGGCCAGGCCATGTGCTGGCCCATTGGGATTTTTCCATCGCTCCTGTAGGTCACACCTTCACTGGTCAGAAGCCTCTCTAGGAGGGGACAGTGATTAATGTTTCATGGAGGAACTGCTGGGCATGACGCCTTGTTTTCTTTAGGTTTAGAATACAATGAGGACGATGAGTGGAATTTGCTGCTGAGCTG
This sequence comes from Pongo pygmaeus, assembly GCF_028885625.2. Classification (NCBI taxonomy): domain Eukaryota; kingdom Metazoa; phylum Chordata; class Mammalia; order Primates; family Hominidae; genus Pongo; species Pongo pygmaeus. The sequence continues at coordinate 55,655,771 of NC_072379.2, read as the reverse complement.
GGGGCCAGGGTGGGGCCATTCTTGGGGGCCCAAAGACCCAAAGGTAGTGATGTTTACTGTCCTTACTGCCAAAAAGGGGGCGATTCTGTAGGTAGGGAAGGCAGGTGAAGCCTGTGCTTACAGGGGTGTCTTCCCTAGCCCTCAAGAGCCCACTAGTCCCCACTGATACCTTGGGCCCTGGTGTGCAGAGAGACCTATGGCGAAGGGTGTCCAGCAATTTTAATGAGCTCATCCTGCTTAGGTGATTCTGCTTCATTCCAATAAAGCCATGTTCCCTGCATGTAGGAGTTTGCTTATTTTTCTGTTCTTTCCAGCGCATCAATCTGGAACTGGGTGAGAGCACAACTGATCTTCAGCCATACGGGCTAGTACAGCTTCACCTGTTTTTTTTTTTTTTTGAGATGAAGTCTCCCTCTGTTGCCCAGGCTGAAGTGCAGTGGTGCGACCTCGGCTCACTGCAACCTCTGCCTCCCGGGTTCAAGTGATTCTCCTGCCTCAGCCTCCCGAGTAGCTGGGATTACAGGCGTGTGCCACCACACTTGGCTAATTTTTATTTTTAGTAGAGACAGGGTTTCACCATGTTGGCCAGGCTGGTCTTAAACTCCTGACCTTAGGTGATCCACCCACTTCAGCCTCTCAAAGTGCGGGGATTACAGGCATGAGCCACCGTGCCCAGCCCACCTGCTCTTAAAATATTAAAATCTTTTCATCTGTTTTGAGCTATCCAGGTAACATCCTCCCATCCCTGCTCTCTGGCCTTCCTAGCTTCCTGGCCTCTCTCTATTCTCCCCCAGACCTCCCCACAATCCAGCACTCAATGGGTTAAGGGGGCCCCTCGGACCCTGTCCAGTACTAAAGTTGTGGGATAGTTCTGATGGATTGGTGTCCCCACAATACCAGGATGGTATATATTTTACACATCAACCCTGGGTGGGAAGGAGTAAGAGGTGTCTATCCAGCAAGGTCCAAGTTAGAAAAAGGGTGTGTGTATGTGCATGTGTGTGTGTGTCAGCAGATTGGGGCACATAGTCCAAGGCTGGAGTTCAAGGCTCCTGCCCTCTCTGGTCCTCAGTCTCCCCACCCGTAAGGAGAGTGGGTGAAGTGGTCCCTTCTCTGTGATGTCTGTGGTGTCCCAGTCCCTTCCTGACCTGGAGGTGGTGCTTTGCTTCATCTGGAATGCCCAGGGAGTGAGGCCAGGTGGGACAGTGCATGTGTGGGGTGCAGCTGGGACCTGGGGGGCATCCTTCCCCCAGGATGCTGCCACTGTGCTCTGACAGCTCTGCTCCCTCTGTGCCTTGAGTTATGTGGAAGTCAAGAGACGTGTTCCTCCTAACAGATGCCACCACCAGGTACTAGACTCAGTTTGCCTAGAGCCAGAATGCTCTCCAGGTAGAATATTGGTTTGAGAAGGCTGGCCTGGCTTGTGTTCATTAAGGGTGAATTTCTCAATAAGCTTAAGTAGGCATACATTTCTCAATAAGCTTAAGTAGGTAAGTAGATATATAATTTGTAGAAGAGTATTATCCTTCTTTCTCCCTCTGAAATAGTAGTATGAGGGAAGCTGATTCAACAAATGAGTCCAATCCAAAAAAAGCAAATCAGAGAATTAGTACAGATGAAAAAGTTCTTAAGGATTGAAGCTTACGATTCACAGCAGTCTTGAACACTCTGAAAGGGGTCAATGTGTCCCTGGTGCTGTATTTCATATGAGTGTTTTTTTTTTTTTAAACTTAGCTTATATTTTTCATAATGCAACTTAAATAGATGTAATAACTTATGCCTTCAAGGAACTCGAATAGGAAACCAAAACAAATCAAACCAATGAAACTAAGAAAATTTATTTTAATCATGTACGTGTAAAGTTGGTGGCTGGGGGCGGTGCTCATGGCACACAGGCTGTTAATATATTTGGAATATCACTTTGGGGGGGTGTGTGTGTGCGTGTGCACGTGCATAGGAGGTTCAGTTCTTCGGAGAGTCATGTCAGGCCTGTCAGCAGGAATGCCCACGCTGCATCTGTGCACGTCTGCGAGCTGCCTGTGGGCCCAGCTGCAGGGTCTTCTGGACTGTGTCAGGCTACTGCCTGCCAGGGGATGACAGGATTCATGTGGACTCCAAGGAAACCTTTAAATCTAGCTTTTGAACAACATGAGGGCACCTTATCCAGACCCAGTCTCAGGATAGAGGCACATTGCCGAGTTCTGGGCAGCTGATGTTGTTTTTTCCTGCTGGGAAGAGCAAGTTCCCGGGGCTCTGGTGGGAGTCTGGGCTCCCCTTCCTCACTTGCAACACCAGGCTGGCCGGACCAATGCTCTCGTCCATCTTCTTTGCCAGATCCAACGTCTAACCTTGGACTGATGATACACAAAATATTTTCTTGGGTCAGTGAACATTTTTTTTTTCAGTAAGAAATGTATAATAAATTCGAAATGTGATAAGGATGTCAGTAACCTTTATATTCATTGATCACATTTCCTCAGCTGACATTCCTTGTGAAGTCAGGCACTGGGAGGTGAATTCCATATTTAAGATGGCATAGCGTGGCCAGAGCTAGTTTCATGTCCCAGTGAAATCATTGACAGAGGCAGGTTGTGGAGGTTGGTCACAGGGGATGTGGCCCCATAGTTCCAACAGGCCACCTCGTCGTGCGTGCCAATGCCAAGCACGTGCTGCAGCTCTGAAATACACCTCAGGGTGCCCTTTCCTAGCGTTCTGTGCTTTCACCGTGTGTCTGGGTCTCAGCAGTGAGGAGATGGACTCAGGGATCTCCTCGCCCTCCCTATGCCTGTACCTTTTTCTGTCCTGCGTCGCTTTACCCCCTCTCTCCCATCTGTGTCTCTGCAGACCTAAAGAGGAGTCTCCACTCCACACCCTGCGGGAGGATTCCTGGGCCCTTGGGTGGGAGTGACTCTGTTAAACTGTTCGTGAAGTTCCCTGGAGCCGGTGAGCCGCTACTGCGCCTGGATTGTAGCTGACGGGCCGGTGGCAGCTTCCATCCGAGACGAACTCCAAGAATTTCCGCTGCTGGCAGTGACCTCCAGGGCTGGGAGGAGCAGCTGCATCTGCCTCCAGGAATGTGAGGTCTGAGACACCATGCCCAGGAATGCCTCCATGGGCTTGCAGTTTCGGTTCCAGAAAATTCGGAGGGCTCCAGACCCCTGCCCCTTTCCCTCTTTCTCCCTAAGTATGAAGCTGCCCAGGCCGCCCTCGGGGAGATTTTTCTGGAGGGAAATACCCTGGAGAGTTGGATTTGAAACACCTTAGCAGCCAGAGGGAATTTACCAATAGGTGCCACCCATGCTCCTGGCTAAGGCCTGAGTGGAGTGGCTTGGGGAAGTCACCTGCCCTCTGTGGTCCTCGCCCCGTGAGGGTCCCAGCTCTCGGAGCTATCGACTGATTTTCACGGGTGGCGAGGTAAGTTTGGAAACCACATCACCCTCTTGGAGCCTCACCATTCAAGTCAGCAGAGTAGAGGCTTTGACAAGTCCCGCAATAAGAACTCATTTTATTTAAGCCAGTGTTCACCAAACTTGTTTGTCCACATAACCTTCTTTCGGAAGTAACATGGATTACCATTTCAGACAACTGGATTTCTACAAAACACCCATTGTAAATGCTGGCCTGGGTGTTATCTCTGAGAGCCCCTTAGCTTTCAGATTGCCCTGTATAAAACCTCAGGGTGGCTTAGTCTATCAAAACTTCTCCCGAGGGCAGGTGTGAGAGAAGAAGGAGGAAAGTGAGGTTTAGAGTTCCCAGTGATGGTGCTGGTGAGGTAGTGGGGAGAGGGGGCAGGTATGGGGTGTGCCAGAGAGACAGAGAGAGAGAAGCAGGGAGAAAGAGAAGGAGAGAGGAAGAGATTGTGACCCTCCCACACTCTCCCTCCAGGCCCATCACTGATTAATCCCTGTGCTGCCCTGCTGGGGTAGCTTGTACAGGAGCCAGCAGCTTCTCCTGGGGGAGAAGGTCCCCAGGAACGAAGCCTCCATGAATCATTGACTGTCCTTCTATTGTACTGGAACCAGCTGGGGCTGGTGTCCGTGCCAAGCTCCTGGAGCTGTGGGCAAAGGTGGTGCAGGCTGGGGGTGAGCCCAGGCAGAGCTACAGCCTCATCCAGACGCTTCCAAAATAGGCCAATCCCAGCCCATCTGGATGGGCTCTGCACGCCGAGATTCCTTTGCTCCCGAGCCCCTGCAGCCAGTGGAAGTAGAGTGAGCACTGGGCTAGGAGTCGGGGCCCAGAGTTCCAGGCTCCCCTCTGCTACTGACTCACCATGACACCTTGAAGGAGCCCCTTCTCCTTTCTCCGCCTCAGTGTCCCCATGTAGACATTAGACATGGGGATTGAATTTGAGGGTCCTGAAAGACATTCCTGGCTCGAGGATTTTGTCCAAAAGCTTTTCAAAGCCTCATGCCTGGAAGTCTACGTGTTGGCCTTGGGGCCTTATTATTGAGACCCTAGCTGATATCCTGCAGCTCTGTCCTAAATCACACCTCACGGGCTCCACGCTTGCTCAGCTTCACTATCAGGGACACACAGAGGGATGGGGGTCTGGGGACCTTTCTCAGAGGCTCCAGCATCCCAGCGACCAGCGTTAGGTGGGGCCACTGTGACGGTCCACTTGTAAAAGGGGTAGGCCTGAACTCATCCTAGGGGACCTGCTGCCCCTGCCGCTGCCTTGCTGTGTGACCCTGGGCAGCCTCTCCCTGCGCTGAGGCCCCCATAACACTGCCCTGAGAGGAAGGCCTGAGGTGGCTGCTGTGTGCTCTCACTGTGGCGGGGCCTCTCTCTGTCCCTGCTGCAGGAGCCAAGAGCCAGTCCTGCCTGCCCGCCTGTGGGAGAAGGAAGCCCGTGCGACCCTCACAGGCCTGGCTCTCATTCCACACACTCTGGGGCTTATCCGGGTGGAAACATCACCCTGGCACCTCAGCCCAACTCTTGGGGAAGCTGCCAGAGAGGCCCCTTCCCCGGGTCCTCCCAGGGGAACCATTTTCAAAGCTGGGAGATTAGCACTCCCAGAGAGACTGTCTTCAAAGCCCTGCCCACGTGCCCACATCGCCCCTACTCTCTGCTGCTGGACGCTAATCCTTTGGGGACCCCTGCAGGGCAGGTTCTGGGGCTTAACGCATTGAGGAGGGAGTTAGGCTCCTTAGCAGGTGGGGCTGAGGTAGAAGCTTCCTGTTGGCGTGGTTGTCTTGGGACCACCGTGTCTGCCTGTGGGGATACTCGGGTGCGATGACACAAGAAAGCCAGATGAGAGCTGGAGGTGATGGGGTTTGACCAAAGCCCCGACACCTGCGCCATCGTAGAGCTGGTAACACTGAGGCCAGAGAGATGGGACCTGCCCCAAGTCACCTCTGGGCTCAGTCACAGAGATGGGGCTGGAGCTCTTTCTGCTGCCCCGAGCTAGCGTTGGCCCTCACCTCTGATTGCCTTTTACTGTGACCATTTCTCATTTCTTGCTTTTCTCTGTCCATGGGGGACAGTCCTACACCATCCCTGCCAAGGCCTTTACAACCCCCTGAATGGTCCTAAGCACAGACACGATTGCCAGCTCACCTGTCCTTGCTCTGAGCACCGCCATCCCTGCTGGCCTCTCTTCTACTGTGAGTCCCAGGAGACAGTTCCAGGGGCAAAGAAACATTCGCTGAACAAAGGAGAAGAGGAGAAAACAGTGTTCAGGGGACCCGGGACTTGTAGGCTGGGCATTCTGGCCAGGCCAGGGGCACTGGTTCCCCAGGTGCTGAGTGGAAGGCCTGTGGTATAGGAGCAGAAGCCAGAGGAGCTGCTGGGGAGGAGTCTGGCCTGGGGGAGCTGAGCAAACTCATGAGGCTCAGAGCTCTGGGTGCATGTGATTTCAGGATGGAGTCTGGGCTTTGGAGATCAGGGGTCCCTGACTTGGGTCAGAAGGGAGGCTAGAATCCTCAGCGTGGTCAGCCAGGGGGCACGAGGAGCACCGATTGCAAAGTCCCTGCCGTGTATTTGGCACTGCGCAGGAACTTCATTTCATATTTACTGCTTGGCTTGATACTCATAAATGAGCTGAGAGTTAGGGATTACTCATTCATTCATCCAAGAAATATTTATCAAGCCCTTACTATTTGTCAAGCACCATTCTGGATGCTGGGTATTGAAGAAAACAGACAATGTTTGCATTTTATAGATGAAGAAACTCTAAATCAGAGAGGTTAGGCAAGCACCCAAAGTCACACAGCTGGAAAGGTCTGGGACTAAGTTCTTTGCCTTTGTCTATAATGGTTGGGCAGAAGGGCAGGGTGGTGGAGTAGAGTGGGCCCAATGGCCTTGCTATGTGAGCGAGAGCAAGTCACTTCCCCTCCCTGGACCTGAATTTCCTCAGTAGACTTTGAGGCCTTTGGCCAAGCAGTCTGGAATAGCTCCTGTGGGCAAAAACTGAAATTAAAATTTTACATGGGACAGCTACTGATTTTTGAGCATGTTCTGTGCATCAGATCCTGAAGTGTCTATAGGGAGCCATTGAAGGTTCTTGAGCAGGGGTTGGGGGAGCATCCCTGAACCATGCTTGCCCCTGGGCCCTTCCCAGTTCTCCAGGACCTCTCGTCCTAGGGTTATCAGGGGAAGCAGCTGAAGCTTTGGACAAACAGTAGGGGCAGGCAGGGACACAGGGATATATGGTTTATAAATAAGAGAGCTGGGTGGGGCAGGGATGGATCGGGTGGGAAGGGTGAAGGTTGAGCTGCAGGGAGAAGCCAGGAGGCGGCCTCAGGAGACATCCATCTGCTGCTGGTACTCACCACCCCCCGCCACTCTGGGGGCAGCCCCCTTCTCTGATCAGAGCTGACTCCAGCATCCCCTGTGTCCAGCCCCAGGCTCAGCATCTCTGAAGAGGGCACCAGGGGCCGGAGCTTTGGCCTAGCCCTCCAGGTCCTCCCAGAGGGTACCAGGGCTGCTTCCTCCATGAAGTCTTCCACACTGAGTCCAGCTTATCTTGACCACACCAGTACACATCACCAGGCCACCCAGGTTTGTAAACAAAAGCACAGGATCATCAGCCCTCGGTGCTCAGAGAAGAGGGGTCAGCAATGAGGGAGGCTATTGTGGGGAGAGGGGCCTTGAAGAAAGGGTAGAGGCTGGGCAGTTGGAGGGGAGGGTGAGGGAGGGGAGGAATTTAACCTGGGGAAGGGGAGGGTTGGTGGGGGATTTTCTTTCCATCTCAGGCCCTGTCCCTCTTGCCTGTGATACAGTGGTTACCTCCTTTCCTGCCTCTCCAGTACACTTTAAATTTTTTATTTGATTAAAATAATAAAACATTCGTTACTTGTACAATAATACATGGAACTTAGTAGAATGGTTTAGACCACGGGCTCTGGAATCAGGTTGCCTGGGTCAGAATCTGGGGCCAGATACCAGGTGTGTGAACTCCAACAAATCACTGGTGCCTCAGTTTCCTCATGTGGAAAATGACCCACCTCATGAGGTTGCTGTGAAGATTAAATGAGCTAATATACATAAAGTGCTAATTAAAGGGCCTGGCCCATAGTAAGTGCTAAATGAGTATGAATTATTAGAGATGTAAATTATAAAGTTTAATAACATAATAAACACTCATGATCCCAACACTCAATTCAGGAACTGGAACATTTCCAAAATTTGCATCTAGCTTGTGCGTCTCTCCCACTCCCCTAGCATCCCTTAAAGGTGTCTACTATCCTGAATTTTGTGTTTGTCATTTCTTTGCTTAAAAAGAAAACATTTGTATTCATGCCTGTACACCTAATCAATATATTGGTTCACTTGGTTTTTGAGCTTTATAAAAATGGGAGCATACTGTAGATAGCCTCTGGGCTGTTCACTCAATCTTCAGTTTCTGGGAGATGCATCCGTGCTGTGCCTGTGGCAGTGGTTCATTGTTTTGGGGAACTCACCACCCTTGATTTCTTCCCGGCCACTGTTTCCCACTCCTGACCACAGGGAGAGCACAAAGCCCACTGTGTCTGCCCCAGCCTCCAGGCCCTCAAATTCCCTCTCCTGCAGCAGTCCAGCTGGCTCCTTCCTCAGCACTCTAGCCCTAGCTGTCTAGCTCTGTCCCTACCCAGACCTGGGGCCACATTTTTAGACACTGCCTCTTCTCCTATCTGTATGTTGCTCTGCAGGGAGTGACTGGCCGGGGGCACCAACCTGGGCCTGAGTCCTTTCTTTGCTTCTAATTGGCTGTGTGACCCTGGGTGGGCCTCCTGCCCTCTCTTGTCCTCAGTCTCCCCACCTGTAAGGAGAGTGGGTGAAGTGGTCCTTTCTCTGGAATGTCTGTGGTGTCCCAGTCCCTCCCTGGCCTGGAGGTGGCGCTTTCCCTCATCTGGAATGCCCGGGGAGTGGGGCCAGGTGGGACAATGCATATGTAGGGTGTAGCTGGGGCCTGGGAGGCACCTTTCCCCAGGATGCTCCCACCGTGCTCTGGGGGCTCTGCTTCCTCTGTGCCTTGAGTTAGTGTGTAATAACCACTTCAAACCAAAATAAGCACACTGAAATTTTGAATCAAAGCCTCGAGGGGAGTTACAGCTTGCAACTTGGGCTGCAGACAGCAGCCAAGGCTGGGAACCTAGGGGCCTGAGTCCAAGTCCCAGCTCAGAGAACAATTTCCTGTGAGACCCTGGGTACTTCACTTTCTCCTTTTGCAAAATGAGGCCAATTCTCCATGCTGGGCACATGCGAGGAACAATTGGGTCTGTGTATCTCACAGGTGTATATATCTCATCTCTCTAGCCCCACTCCCCTCACAGGGCTGGCTAGAGAAAGCCTGCTCCAGGAGAAACAGGGCAAAGTCTGCAGTGAAGTTTAAAGTTTATAAAGAAATAAGTTATCCATGCACAAATCAAACCACCGTCTTCGGTTGGAGGAAAACAAAGTGTCACATTGTTCTCATATTGTCTGGCTGAAGGCCAGTGTTTCTTCCGCACCCCTGCCCGCCCACACCTCACCCTCACCCTCACCCCTCCCCCTAACAGGTGCTACCTCTTTTGCCTGCTTCCCCCCCATTTTTCCCTATTTTTAATGATTTTGATGTGGAAACTTCCAGACATTAAAAAACTCTCATATACACAAATATAGTTTTTTTATGGAAAAAATCCCCCACATTCTGCCACTTGCTTTTTCTACTAAAAATCTTTATATTTTAATCAGCTTTATTGAGGAATAATTTACACACAACAAAATTCAGCAAGTTTATGTGTACACTTTGGTGATTTTTAACAAACGTGGACCATAGGGTGACAATCATCATGATCCCTGGATAGGACACTTTTGGACATTCCTAAATGACTGCAGGGGTTGAGTCTGCTGCTGGGAGAAGAAGAAAGAGGCATCTGAGGAAGGAGCCACGGCCTGTGGGGGAGTGGGGCTAGGCAGGCCCTTAAGGATGGTGCCTCTGCCCCAGTGGGGGATAAGGGATTCCCTTCCTCAGTTCCATCATTTCTGTTCAGCAGCAAATTCACTTTGGAGCTGCAAAGTTGACTTAAAAGTCTTTTTTTCTTTTATTTTTAATTAATTAAAAATTTTTTTTAGAGGCGAGGTCCGCTGTGTCGCCCAGGCTGGTCTCCAACTCCTGGCCTCAAGTGATCCTCCCACCTCAGCTTCCTGAGTCTCTGGGATTACAGGCGTGAGCCACTGCGCCCGGCTCTTGACTTAAAAGTCTTAAAAACCTAAAGCATCTAAGTGTCATTATTAAGGGTGTCCCCAGGACTCTCAGCCCTGGTCCTTACCCTGCACGTGACCCTGGCCAGAGCCTAGCCCTGGCAGTCCTGACTGCAGCCCTGTTTAGAGCTGGGTCTCTCAGGGGATCACGTGAGAGCGGCAGATGGCTCCAGGCCGCCAAGCCCCTGCAGCCCTGCAGAGCCACAACTAAGTGAGGGCTGGGGCTGGCGGCTCCTGTCTGCGGGGATCCGTTCTGAGGTCCCAGGGCCCCTGTGTCTCTGCAGGACTGCTGCCAGCGCCTGAAGGAAGGACAGCATGGGACGCAAGAGAGGGGCTACACCCCAGCCAGGGAAAGGAGTCGCTTCCAGGTCCCCCAGCAAGGGAGATTTGGGCCAAATATCCAGAAACTGCTGATCCCCAAGGCCCATCCACCAGCTCCAAGTCCCCGGCCCCAGCTCTGGGAGCCCTTCAGCCTGCGCATGCCTGGCGCCATCCTAAGACCGGGAGCTGCTTGTCGCCTTCGGGAAGAGGCGGCAGTTGCGCATCAGCACCACCAGGGGGCACCAGTACAGGCGGGACTAAACCCTGGGAGTTTCACCAGCCACCAGACGCGCTCTCTGAGAACTTGTCCGTCCCCGCAGTAAAGGAGTCCATCTGCTAATGGGATAGACAGGCCAGCTTAAAATCTCGGCCGATATCTCTCATATCCGCCAAGATTACACGGAAAAACCATAACATCAGCTACTCCCTATATTAAATTTAAATAATATTAATTGTGCAAGTAGTGAGGGTACAAATAAATTTTTCTTAACAATTGAAATACTGAAATTAAAGATCATGTTCCATTTGACCATCCCCCCACATCCCATCCCTTTCCTCTTCTCCCTATTTTTATAGTTCTAGACATTAAAATATACGCAAATATAGGGATTTTTAAATTCAAAAAGCACATACATTCTACAACTTGCTTTTTCCTACTAAAAATCTATAAATGTTAATCAGCTTTATTGAGGAATAAATTTAGGTATTATAAAAATCACCAATTGTATGTGTTCAATTTGATGAATTTTAACAAATGTGTCCAATAGTGTAACCATCATCATGGTCACTGTATAGATTTCTGACATTCGTGAAATATTCTCTCTTAACCCTTTCCAGTCAATTCATAACCTCACCTCTGCGCCCTGACAACCTCTCATCTGCTTTCAGTTGCTATAGTTTTACTTTTTATAGAATTTCATATAGATGGAATCGTCCTGCATGGAGTTTTTGAGTCTGATGTCTCTCACTTAGCTTTTATAATGCTTTTGAGATTCATTTATATAGTTGTGTGTAAGTAGTTTGTTCCTTTTTACTACTAAGTAATATTCCACTGTAGACACATGTCATAATTTACGTATCCATTCATCAGTGATGAACATTTGGGGGTGTTCTCAGGTTTTGTCCACTATGAATGAAGCTCCTATGAACGTTCTGGTACAAGTCCTTGCGTGAATGTATACTTTTGTTTTTCTTGGGGAAATACTTAGAAGAATTGTTGTGTGGTATAAGTGTATGTTTAACTTTATGTTCATCTGCTAAATGGTTTTCTACAGACGCTGTACCATTTTGCATTCCTACCAGCAATGTAAGAGAGTTTTAGTTGCTCCATATCCTTGCCAAGACTTGTGTTGTCAGGTTTTTACTTTAAGCCATTCTAGTAGGTATGTAGTAGTATCTTATGATGAAATTTATATTTCTCTAATGGCTTATGATATTGAATATCTTTAAATGTGCTTATTTTCCATTCACATCTTCTTTGGTTAAGTGTCTATTCAAATCTTGTCCACTCATTTAAAATTAATTATCTCCTTATTATTAAGTTGTAGGAATATTGTATATAGTCTGGGTATGAGTCCTTTATAAGACATATATTTTAGAAATATTTTTCCTCTTTCAGTATTTTGTCTTTTCATCTTCTTAATGTAACTGTTTCTCTTTAACTTTTTATTTTGAAATAATTTTAGACTTACAGAACAATTGCAAAGATAGTACAAAAGTTCCTTTAATGGCAACATCTCACATAACCACGGTGCAATTATCAAAACTAAGAAATTAACATTAGTATGATACTATACCTAAACCACAGACCTTATTCAGATTCCACTAATGTTCTTTTTCTGTTCCAGGATTTGACCATATCCTCTTGGTTTCCTCTATCTGTGACAGTCAAGTATTTTGTCCAGTGTCCCTCAACTTGGATTTGTCAGATGTTTTCTCATTATTGCATTCAGGTTGTGGATTTGGGGGAAGAATACCAAATGCCCTTCCGGTTACATCATTTCATGACGCGCATGATAGGAATAGGCACCGTCACTGGTGATGGTAGCCTTCATCACTTGGTGTCTGATGGGTTTCTTTACTAAAAATTTATAAATTTTTTCCCTTTGCATTTAGTTTGAAAGTTTGAGGGAGATACTTTGAGACCAAACAGCTATCCTTTCTTTCCTTAAACTTTTGCTTTCCTCAATCCTGTAATCCCAGCACTTTGGGAGGCCAAGGTGGAAGGATCGCTTGAGGCCAGGGATTTAAGACCAGCATTGGGAACAAAGCAAGCCCTCATCTCAAACAAAAAAAAAAATTAGACAAGCGTAGTGCATAGTGGCACGTGCTTGTAGTCCCAGCTACTCAGGAGGCTGAGGCAGGAGGATGCCTTGAGCCCAGGAGTTAGAAACTGCAGTGAGCTATGATTATGCCACTGCACTCCAGCCTGAGCAACAGAGTGAGATGCAGTCCCCAAAACAAAAACCAAAAACAAACAAGATAAAATAAACAAATCTTTTGCATTCATTGGTGAGTTTGCCTGCAGCAATTATTACTATGGTGTTCTAATGGCAATTTTCTATGCTTCTCATTCCAGCTGCCTTTATTAACTGGAATCCTTCCGCAAGAGTTTTCTCTTCTCCAACATTTATTTATTATGTGTGAACTCACGGCTATTTATTTTACTCCTTGGATTGTAACCCAATCCTATTTATTTGGTTGCTCAGATGGCCAGCCTTGGCTGTTGGGAGTTCCTCTAGGTTTGCGCCTGTGTTCTTTGGCATGTCTCCAGCCTCCCTCCTCTGCCTTCTTTTCTTTCCTTTTTTTTTTTTTTTTTTTGAGCATTTTCCATCTTTCTGGAACCATGAGATGCTCCAGGATTATCTTGAATTATTTTTGTCCCAGACCTGGAATCAACTTTGTCAAGCAATCTTAGTTTTTTTAATTGGAGAATGGTAAATATCATTAATACATATCAAGATCTGTGTGCCAGCTTCTATGCGGGTGGCTCTCTCATCAGACAGAGCTAGGAAGTATATGAATGTGTACTAATTCATTTGTATGCAAATTGTCTGTTAATTGATCAATCAATCAATCCACCAATTTATTGATCCATCATCTATCTATTAAAGAAAAGCATGACTTTACACTGACACTTGTGACTGCAATCCAGCACAATGTGTTCATTCTGGCATTTTCCCTTTACTTATTTGTAACTTTAGCTTTCATTAACTACAATCTTTCTTTGGATCTTATAATCTACAGTATATTTATTTATTTGCCCTATTCTACTATACAAGTAAAATATTTTTCGACTTGTTACCTCATACTTTTGTGAAAAACAAACTTGACAAATAGAGTACAGTGTTTATAGACTATTCTTTTAATCTTTAATCTCACAGCATCCAGGCAAAATGCTTAGATCCAATCCTTTCTTTTTCATCTCCAGGGTGATTGTGTCATACGTTTGTAATACAGTCAGTTTCCAGGGTGATTGTGTCATATGTTTGTAATACAGTCAGTTTCATTGTCACAGTCTGCATTCCACCTTGGGAACCCCTGACATCCTGTTTTGTTTTGTTTTGTTTTTTTAACTATTTGCAAACAGTAATATTCACTCTTTGAGGTGTACAGGTCTATGGGTTTTGGCAAATGCATGGAGTCTTATATCCAAAACCACTTTATATACAGAAGAGTTTGTTAACCCTCCCAATTCCCTCATGCTGTACTTTTGTAGTCAAATCTTTCCCCCACTCCCAACCCTAGGCAATTACTTATCTGCTTTCTGTCTCTACAGCTTTTGTCTTTCTTAGAGTGTCACATAAACTGAATAATATAGTATGTAGCCTTCGGGATTTGGTTTCTTTCTTTCACCTACCAAAGTGGATTTAAGATTCATTTACATTGTCGCATAAATCAATAGTCTATTACTCTTTATTGATGAGTCATATTATGTTGTGTCACTGTTCCACAGTCTGTTTAACCATTCATCTGTTGAAAGAAAGGTGATTTCCAGTTTTTAATAATTATGAATAAAGCTACTATAAACATCTGTGTAAAGGTAAGCATAAATATTTGATTCATTTAGGTAAATATCCAGGAGAAGGATTGATAGTAAGTATATATTTAACTTTAAAATAAACTGCTAAAGTGTTTTGTAAATTGGTTGTACTATTTTACATTCTCGTTGGAGTTCTCAGAGAGTTCCAGTTGCTTTGCATCTTGGCAAACACTTGGTTTTGTCAATTTTTAAATTTTAGCCATCCTAGTAGGTGTGTAGTTTGTGGTTTGTAGCTTGTGGCTTTCATTTGCATTTCCCTAGTGAAATATGATGTTGAGCATCTATTAGATGTTACTTACCATTTGTGCATCTTTCTTGATGAAGTGACTCTTCAATTCTTTTGTTGATTTAAAAAATTGCATTGCCTTTCTTAATGTTGAGTTTTGATGTTCTTTATGTATTCTACATACAAGTTCCTTTTTGGGCATTTAATTTGCAAATATTTTCTCTCAGTCCGTGGCTTGTCTTTTCCTTCTCTTTGCAAAGCAAAAGTTTGTAGAATTTTGTTAAAGTCTAATTTATCAAGCTTTTTTCTCACATGTATTGTGGTTTCAGTATTGTATCTAACAAGTCTTTCCCAAGCCCAAGAACATGCAGATTTTTTCCATATTTTCTTCTAGGTCATTTACTATTTTATGTTTAAATTTAGGTCTATGATCCATTTTGAGTTAAGTCTGTAAAAGTTGTGAGGTGTGGATTGAAGTTCATTTTTGCTTTTCCAAACAAATGTTCAGTTGTTCCAGCACCATGTGTTGAAAATACTGTACTTTCTCCACTAAATTGACTTTGCACCTTTATTTAAAAATCAGTTAACTGTTATTTGTGTGGGTCTATTTCTGGGCTATTTTGTTCCATTCATCTATGTGCCTCTCCTTTTGCCAATACCACACTGTCATGATTCCTGTAGCTATGTAGTAGGTGTTAAAATTGGATAGTGTGTCCTTAACTTTTTCCCACAATTCCCAGAATTGTGTTATCTATTTTAGTTTCTTTGTTTATCCATTCAAATATTAGAATCAGCTCAATTATATCTATGAAAACAGCGAACTGGGATTATGTTGAATCTGTAGATCAAATTGAGGATAATTTGCATCTTAGTAATATTGGATCTTTTAATCCATGAACACAATATAGCTCTCTATTTTTTTCAGGTTTTTATTTCTTTCACTTATGTTTTATAGTTTTCAGCATATTTTGTTATATTTATCTATAAGTATTTTATTTTATGAAGCTATTATATGTAGCACTTTCAAAAGTTTGATTTCTGATTGTTAATTGCAAATATATGGAAATATAATTGATTTTGTATGTATACTTGGATCTCGCAACATTGCTAAATCTACTTATTAGTTCCAGGATCTTTTTCTGTAGATTTATTTGGATTTTCTACATAAATTAGGGTTTCAACCAAAAAAGCCAGTTTTATTTTTTAATTGAAATCTGTATACCTCTTATTTCTATTTCCTGGCTTCTAACTTGATGTTGAATAGGAGTAGTGAAAGAGGACATTTTTCTTTTGTTCCTTATTTTAGGAGGAAAGCATCACTCTTTCATCGTTTAACATAATGGCTGTAGGTGTTTTACAGGTGCTCCTTTGTCAGGTAAAGGAAGTTTCTTTTTATTCCTAGTTCACTGAGAGTTTTTGTCATGAACAGTTGTAAAATTTTGTCAAAAGCTTTCTTCTACGTATCTAGAGATAATAATATGGTTTTTCTTCTTTAGTTTGTTAATATAGTGAATTATATTGATTGGACCTTGAATTTTGAGCCAGAAATATATATGTATGTATTTCTGGATTCAAGTTGCAAATACTTTGTTGAAGGTTATTTTGTGTATGTTTTTAAGAGATGTTGGTCTGCAATTTTCTTCTGTTGGAATGTCTGGTTTTAGTATCAGAGCAATGCTGACTTCATTGGCTGACTTGGGAAAGCACCCCTTCCTCATTTTTTCTGGGAGAGATTGTAAAAAAAAAAGGATATTATTTCTTCTTTAAATGTTTGCGAAAATTCACCAGTAAAAACTTCTAATATTGAAGTTTACTTATTTGAAAGGTTTTTTAAAAGACAAATCAGATTTCTTAATTATGCATGTTTATTCAGATTATAATTTTTTTCTTGAGTGAGTTTTATTAAAGTCTTTCACATAATTAGTCTATTTCATATAAGTTGTTGAATTAATGACTTACAATTGTTCATAATATTCCTTTATTATTCTTTCAACATTCATAGGATTTATAGTGATAACATTTTTTTCCTTCCTGAAATTGGTAACCTGTCTTTCTTTTCCCCTGAGGAGTTTTTCCAGATATTTATTAACTTCAATGATCTTTCTAAAAAACCAGGCCTGGTTTCATTTGCTTTCTTTGTTGTTTTTCTTTTTCCTATTTCATTGATTTATGCTATCTTTATTATTTCCTTTCTTATGCTTATTTTGTACATAAGTTGTCCTTTTCTGTTATTTTTGTGGTGGAACATTAGGTTATTGGTTTCGATATTTCTTCCTTTTAAGTGTAAGCATTTGGTGCTACAAATTTCCCTCTAAGCACTGCCTTAGCTGCACCCATAGATTTTGATGCATTATATTTTTCTTATCAATCAGTTCAAAATATCTACTAATGTCCCTTGTGATTTCTTCTCCAACCGATATAGTAGAGTATACAGTTCAACTTCCAGATATTTGGGGATTTTCTAGACACCTTTTTATTAGTGATATCTGGTGTAATTCTATTATGGTCAGAGAACATACTTTGTATGATTTCAATTCTTATCAATTGATTGAGACTTGTTTTGTAGCCCAGAATATGGTCTATCATGGTTAATATTCTGTGTGTACTTGAGAAGAATGTGTATTCTCTTGTACAAAATCCTAGATAAAAGTTTTATTAGATAAAATATTTATAAAAGTTTTTCTATATGTGTCAATTTGGTCAAATTGGTTGTGTTGTTCAAATTATCTATATCCTTACTTATTTTTTTTAAAATGAACTGTTATTTTTAAAATGAACTCTTAGTTTTAGAATAGTTTTAGATTTATGGAAAAATTGCAAAGGTAGTACAGAAAGTTGCCATCTACCTCACACCCAGTTTCCCCTATTTTTAACATCTTATAATAGTGTGATACCTTTGTTGCAACTAAGGAACAAATGTTGATACATTATTATTAATTAAAGTCGATACTTTATTCAAATTTCTTTAGTTTTTAATGTAATGTCCTTTTTCTGTTTCAGGATTCCATCTAGGGCAGTACATTATATTTACTCTTCGTATTTCCTCAGTCTCCTTTGGGCTATGACAGTTTTTCAGATTTTCCTTGTTATTGATGACCTTGACGGTTTTAGGGAATATTGGTCTAGTATTTTGTACAATGCTCTTCTAATGATGTGGTGGGATGAATGTTTGTGATTCTCCCCAGATTCATATGTTTCTGAAATCCTAACCCTCAATGTGATGATATTAAGAGGTGGGGCCTTTGGGAGATAATTAGGCCATGAGAGTGGAGCTCTCATTAACAGGATTAATGCCCTTATAAAAGAGACCCCAGAGAGCTAACTTGTCCTTTCCACCAAGAAGATGGCTGTCTGTGAACCAAAAAGAGGGCACCCACCAGACACTGAATCTGCTGACATCTTGATCTTGGACTTCCCAGCCTCCAGAGAAATAAATGTTTATTGTTAAAACCCCCCAGCCTATGGTATTTTTGTTATGAAAGCTTGAACAGACTAAGACAAATGGGATTTGTCTGATGTTTTCCTCATACTTAGACTGGATTTGTGGAAGAAAGACCACAGAGGTAAAGTGCAGTTGTTATCATACCATATCAAGAGCATATACTATCAGTATAATTTATCATAGTTAATATTAACCTTAATCACTTGGCTGATACAGTGTTTGTAAATTTTCTCCAGTGTAAAGTTTTTTCCTCCTTCCCATTTGTGCTCTTTGGAAGGAAGTTGGTAAGGGAAGCCTATGCTTAAGGAATGGAGAGTTATGCTCCACTTTTTGAGTCTGGAGTAGCTACATAAATTATTTGGAAGTCTGCATAGGCCATTAGTCTATTCTTCCCTTTTATCTATTTATCTAATTGTTTATTCATATAAGTTTGGATTCATGGATATATATTTGATACTTTGGGTTACAATATAATATCATTTAATTAATTTTGTTGCTCATATTGTTTCAGCTTTGGCCACTGGGAGCTCTTTCTGTTGGCTCCTGTGTCCCTTTGATATAATCCCATTATTGTGGAACTTTTGAGTGCTTCCTTACTTCCTGTAACTATAAGAAGTTCCAGATTCATCTTGTATATTTCCTGCCCCAGAGTTAAATTTGGTCATTTTTAAAAGGATTCCTGATTCCTTTTATTGTGGAATGATATTACACACCAAGATCTGGGCATTAGATATGCTCATTGCTACTGGGGTGTCATTGCTTCTATGATCTTATATTTGCTTTATTAATTACCCGGGAGTACTGAAACCTCAGACTATAATTTTGGATTTGTCTATTTCTTTTTTTAAAAAAATTCCTTCTGTGCTTTCTTCATACATTTTAAAGTTTTGTTATTAGGTACACACACATTTAGGGTTGTTATGACCTCTTGATAGGTTGATTCCATTATCATTATAGAATGTCCATATTTATCCTTGCTACTATTTCTTGTTTACTTTACTGAAATTTACTTTGTCTGATATTAACATAGTCACCTTAACTTTCTTTCAGTTACATTTGCATGGTCTGTTTCCTTTGCTTAACTTTCAACCTATCTTTGCTTTATATTTAAAATGGGTTTCTTGGAGGCAGCATGTAGTTGGGTCTTGATTTTGTTTTCCATCTGACAATCTCTTTAACTGGAGTAATGTCATTTACATGTAATTTATTGATTGATGTTGTCTGATTTATTCCTACAACTTTGCTATTTGCCCTTTATTTGTCTCATCAGCTTTCTGTTTTGTCTTGCTTCTTTTCCTTTTTTTGATTAATCATTTTTATAAGGTGTATCTTATCTCCACTATTGACTAATTAATCATATCTCTGTTTTATTTTGTTAAAAGTAGACCCTCACAGATTTCAAATATACATAACAGTTTACCTTCAAATTATATTATACTGCTTTATATAGAAAAAAATCTTTATAATCATATACTTCTCTTTTCCTCCTTCAATCCTTTTTGCCATGTTTTCATACTTTTTACTTCTGCCTAGGACACAAACTCCACAGCATAACTGTTAGTTGTGCTTTAAGCAATCAATCATCTCTTTTTTTCATTTTAAAATTGTGGTTAAAATATACATGACATAATTTGCCACTTTAGCTATTTAAAAATGTATGGTTTAGTGGCATTAAATACATTCATAATGTTGTGGAAACATCTTCACTATCTAACTTTTAATCATATCAAACAGAAACTCTGTACTCATTAAAGCAACAACTCCTCATTATCTCATTTCTCCAGACTTTGGTGATTTCTATTCTATTTTCTATGTCTATAAATTTGTCAATTCTAGATACCTCATATAAATGGAGTTATACAGTCTTCGTCCTTTTGTGTTTGCCTTATGTCATTTAGCATAATGTGTTCAAGGTTCATCCATGTTGTGGCATATATCAGAACTTCATTCCTTTTTATGGTTAAATAATATTCCATTGTAGGTATAATAAATCACATTTTGCTTATTCATTCATTTGTTGATGGTCACCCGCCTTTGGCTATCATAAATAATGTTGCTATAAACATTGGTGTACAACTATCTGTTGGCATCTCTCCTTTAAATTTCATTCATATATACGTGTGTGTGTGTGTGTGTGTACATACATATACATATATATATATATATGAGTGGAATTGCTGGGTCATATGGTAGTTTAATGTTTACCTTTTTGAGAAACTGACAAACTGTTTTCCACAGCAGCTGTGCATTTACGTTTCCACTAACAATGCCTGAGAGTTCTGATTTCTCAGCATCCTCATCAACACTTGGTATTTTCCTTAATTTTTTTTTAAAAAAATAACCACCCTAGTGGATATAAAGTTGCCATCGTTAGGTTCGTTTGACCCTTCCAAATCTCATGTTGAAATTTGATCCCTAATGTTGGAGATGGAGCCTAATGGGAGGTATTTGGGTCATGAGGGCAGATCCCTCACGGAGGACATATTAATGTCCTCCCTTTGGGGGTGGTGGGTGAGTACTCACTCTGTTAGTTCCTGTGAGAACTGGTTATTTAAAAGAGCCTAGCCCCTTCCCTTCTTGCTTCCTCTTCCACTCTGTGATCCCTGCACATGTTAGATCCCATTCACCTTCTGCCATGAGTGGAAGCAGTCCGAAGCCCTCACTAGGTGCCTACGCTGGTGCTGTAATTCTTGTACAGCCTGCAGAACCATTAACCAAAGAAACCTCTTTTCTTTATAGATTACCCAGCTTCAGGTATTTCTTTATAGCAGCACAAATGAACTAAGGCAGAAAATTGGTTACAGAGGAGTGGGATGTTGCTATAAAGATACCTAAAAATGTGGAAACAGCTTTGGAACCGGGTAATGGGCAGAAGTTGGGAGAGTTTGGAGGGCTCAGAAGAAGACAAAAATATCAGGAGAAGTTTGAAACTTCTTCAGGATTTGTTAAGTGGTGGTTTCAAAAATGCTGATAGAAATATAGATGGTAAAGGCCATGCTAATAAGGTCTCAGCAGAAATGAAGAACTTATTGGGAACTGGAGCAAAGGTCATCCCTGTTAAAGAACTTGTCAATGCCTAGGGCATTGTGTCCATGCCCTAGGATTTGTGGATGACCAAACTTAAGAGTAATGTTCTAGGGTATCTAGTGGAAGAATGTCTAAGTGGCAAAGCATTCAAGAAGTGCCGGGGTTGCTTTTAGTGGCTTATGATCAGATGTGGGAGCAAAGAAATGACCTAAAAGTTGAATTTAGGATTAAAAGGGAATCAGATCAGAAAAATGTGGAAAATTCTCCGCCTGGCCATGTGGTGGGGAAGGAAAGAGCATATTCAGGAGAGAAATCCAAGGGTGCTGCAGAGCAACCTCTTGCTAGAGAGATTAGCATAGATAAAAGGGAATCTATAACTTAAAAACATGGTAGCCAGGTGCTAATAGTCAAGACAATGCAAAAAAGTTCCTGAATGCATTTCAGAAATCTTCAAGGTGCACCTCTCAGCATAGGCTCAGAGACCTAAAAGGACAGAATAATTTTGGGGGAGAGGTTTGTGGCACTATTGCCCTATGCTGCCTGAGGATACTGCTTCCTGCATCCCAGCCACTCTGACTCCAGCTGAGGGTCAAATGGCTTCAGGTACTGTTTGAGGTGCTTCTCTGAAGGGTGCAGCTATAAGCCTTCATGGCTTCCATGTGGTGTTATGTCTGCAGGTGCACAGAATGCCAGAGTGGTTGAGGCTTGGCAGCTTTCACTTAAATTTAATGGAATGTATCTGAAAGCCAGGATGCCTGCTAAAGGAGTGGAACCCCAACAGAATTACTCTACTAAGGCAATGCTACTTGGAAATATAAAGTTGGAGCCCCTGCAGAGAGTCCCCACTGGGGCACTGCCTAGTGGCTATGTGGAAGCAGGACTGCTGTCCTCCACACCTGAGAATTATTGATCTACCAGCAGCATGACACCTCAGCCTGGAAAAGCCACAGGCATTCAAGTCCAACCCATGGTGGAAGCCACCGGGCTGTTTGCAGAAAAGCCATGAAGGTGTGGCTGCCCAAGGCTTTGAGATCTCACTCCTTGAACCAGTGGGGCTAGGATGTAGGACTGGAGTCAAAGGAGAATTTTTTTTAGCTTTAAAATTTCATGTATGCCCTGCTGAGTTTGGACTTGCATGGGGATTGTTACCCCTTGCTTTTGTCTAATTTCTCCCTTTTGGAATGGAAATGTTTGCCCAATGTTTGCTCTGTCATTGTATCTTGGAAGTAAATAACTTGCTTTTGATTTTATAGGATCATATCTGTAAGAAACCCCCTTTGAGTCTCAGATGAGATTTTGGACTTTGGACTGTAAAGTTGGTGTGAAACAAGTTAAGACTTTTGAAGACTATTGGGAAGGAATGATTATATTCTCTACGTGAGAAAGACATGAGATTTGGGGGCCCAGTTATGGAATACTATAGTTTGTTTGAATCCTCCAAACCTCAAGTTAAAATCTGATTCCCAGTGTTAAAGGTGGGGCCTAATGGTCCAGTGGTTTGGGTCATGGGAGCAGATCCTTCATGAATAGATTAATGCCCTCCCTGGTGGGGGTGGGTGAATTGGTTCTCACTTTATTAGTTTCCACAAAAGTTGGTTGTTTAAAAGAGCCTGGCACCTTCTCCCCTTGCTTCTTCTCTTACTTTGTGATCTCTGCACATGCCAGCTCCCATTCACCTTCTGTCATGAGTGGAAGCAGTTTGAGGCCCTCACAAGATGCTGGTGCCATGCTTCTTATACAGCCTTCAGAACAGTGAACGAAATAAACCTCTTTTCTTTATAGATCACCCAACCTCAGGTATTCTTTATAGCAATACCAAACAGAGTAGTTCTATTTCATTCTGGTTTTGATTTGTATATCCCTAATGACTAATAATGTTAAGCATCTTTTCAGTGGTGTAATCTTTGGAGAAATGTCTTTCAGGTCATTTGCCTATTTTTGAATTGGGTTGTTTAGTTTCGTATTGTTGAGTTGCATGTTCTTGCCTTAGTCTATTCTCACTCTGCTTTAAAGACATACTCAAGACTGGGTAATTTATACAAAAAAAAAAAGAGATTTAATTGACTCACAGTTCCTCATGGTGGGGGAGACCTCAGGAAACTTACAATCATGTTGGAAGGGGAAGCAGGCACATTTTACATGGCAGCAAGCAAGAGAGAGCATGTGTCAGCACAGGAAAAACTACCATTTATAAAACCATCAGATCTTGAGAGAATTCACTCATTATCATGGGAACAGCATAATAATCACCCTCATAATTCACCTTCATAATCCAATCACTTCCCACAAGCTCTCTCTCTACCTGGGGATTACAGTTCAAGATGAGATTTGGGTCGGGACACAAAGCCTAACCACATCATTTCACCTTGGCCTCGCCCTTCTCAAATCCCATGTTCTCACATTTCAAAATCAATCATGCCTTCCCAACAATCCCCCAAAGTCTTAACTCATTTCAGCATTAACTCAATAGTCCAAGTCCAAAGTCTCATGTGAGACAAGGCCCAGGAGCCTGTAAAATCAAACTCAGTTTATTTACTTCCAAGATACAATGGAGGTGCAGACATTGGATAAATGCTTCAATTCCAAATGGGAGAAATTGGCCATAACAAAGGGGTTACAGGCCTCATGCAAGTCCAATATCCAACAGGGCAGTCATTAAATCTTAAAGCTCCAAAATAATCTCCTTTGACTCCATGTCTCACATCCAGGGAATGGTGATGCAAAAAGTGGGCTCCTATGGCCTTGGGTAGCTCTGCCTCTGTGGCTTTGCAGTGTACGGTCCCCCATCCCAGCTGCTTTCATGGCTGGCATTGAGTGTCTGCAGCTTTTCCAGGCACACAGTGCAAGCTGTTGGTGGATCTATCATTCTGGGGTCTGAAGGATGGTGACCTTCCTCTCATAGCCCCACTAGGCAGTGCCCCAGTGGGGACTCTGTGTGGGAGCTCCAATCCCACGTTTCCCCTTTGTACTGTCCTAGCAGAGGTTCTCCATGAGGGCTTCACCCCCGCAACAGACCTCTGCCTGGACATCCAGGCATTTCCATACTTCCTCTGAAATCTAGGTGGAGTTTTCCAAAACCTCAATTCTTGACTCCTGCAGGCCCAACACCATGTGGAAGCTGCCAAGGCTTGGGGCTTACATCCTCTGAAGCAACCGTGGGACTATATGTTGGCACCTTTTAGCCATGGCTGGGACACAGGGCACCAAATCTTGAGGCTGCACAGAGCAGGAGTGGGGACCATGGGTCTGACCCATGAAACCATTTTTCCCTTGTAGGCCCCCAGGTCTGTGAAGGGAGGAGCTGCCATGAAAGTCTCTGACATGCCCTGGAGACATTTTCCCCATTGTCTTGGTTACTAACATTGCTCCTCATTAATTATGCAAATTTTTGTAGCCAGCTTGAATTTCTCCCCAGAAAAATAGGTTATTTTTTTTCTATTGTATTGTCAGGCTGCAAATTTTCTAAACTTTAATGCTCTGCTTCCCTTTTAAACATAAGTTCCAATTTCATACAATCTCTCTCAAGTTCAAAGTTCCACAGGTCTCTAGGGCAGGGGCAAAATGTCCCGCTCTCTTTGCTAAAGCATAGCAAGAGTGACCTTTGCTCCAGTTCCCAAGAATTTCCTCATCTCTATCTGATTCCACCTCAGCCTGGACTTCATTGTCCACATCATTATCAGCATTTTGGTCAAAACTATTCAACTAGTCTCTAGAAAGTTTCAAACTTTCCCACATATTCCTGTCTTCTTCCAAGTCCTCCAAACTGTTCCAACCTCTGCCTGTTACCCAGTTCCAAAGTCGCTTCCATATTTTCAAGTATCTTTATAGCAATATCTTTATAGCAGTATCCCACTCCTGGTACCAAAATCTGTTTTAGTCAGGGTTCTCTAGAGGGCCAAAACTAATAGAATATATGTATATATGAAAGGGAGTTTATTAAGGAGAATTGACTCACATGATCACAATGTGAAGTCCCACAGTAGACTGTCTGCAAGTTGAGGGGCAAGGAAGCCAGTAGTGGCTCAGTCCAAGACCGAAAACTTCAAAAATAGGGAAGTCAACAGTGCAGCCTTCATTCTGTGGCCAAGGCTTGAGAGCTTGTGACAAACCATTAGTGTAAGTCCATTAGTGTAAGTCCAAAGTCATCTCTCTCCAATGCTGGATGTCTCCTGTCCTCAGACATAAGACTCCAAGTTCTGAGGTTCGAGGGGAGGAAGCATCCATCATGGGTGAAAGATGAAGACTGGAAAACTCATCAAGTCAACTTTTTCCATTTTCTTCTGCTTGCTTTTTCTAGCCATGCTGGCAGCTGATTGGATGGTGCCCATCCACAGTGTATTTGGATCTTGCTGAGGGTGAGTCTTCCTCTCCCAGTCCACTGACTCAAATGTTAACCTCTTCTGGAAACACCCAGAAACATCCAGATACACCCAGAAACAATAGTTTGCATCCTTCAATCCAATCAAGTTGACACTTAATATTAACCATCACAGTGCTCTTTATATATCTTGGATATTAATGCTTTATCAGATATATTATTTGCAAACATTTTCTCCGATTCTGTGGATTGTCTTTTCACTCTCTTGATAATGTTCTTAGATTCCCATGAGTTTTTAATTTTGGCAATGCCCAATTTATCTATTTTTTCTTTTGTTGCCTATACTTTTGGTATCATACTTAATTAACCGTTGCTAAACCCAAGGTAATGAAGATTTTCCCTTTTGTTTTCATTTAACAGTTTTGGCTCTTAAATTTAGATCTTTATCCATTTATTTTGAGTTACATTTTGTATAAGGTGTAAGGTAAAGGTCTAACTTCATTCTTTTGCATATGAGCATCCAGTTTTCTCAACATTGTTTGTTGAAAAGACTGACTTTTCCCCACTGAATGACCTTCACAGCCTTGTCAAAAATAAATTGGCCATATATGTGAGGGTTTATGTCTGGCTCTGTATTCCATTCCATTGGTCTATATATCCATCTTTGTGCCAGCACTACATTGTTTTGATTACCATAGCTTTGTAGATTTGAATTTGAGAAATGTGAGACTTCCAGCTTACTTCCAGTTTTGACTTTGTTACAAGATTGTTTTTACTTTTTGGGGTCTGTTGAAACTCCATATAAATTTTTGTATGGGGTTGTCTATATCTGAAAACGATGGCAATAAAATTTTTTATAGATATTGCATTGAATCCATATATTACTTTGGGTGATATTGTCCTCTTAACAATATTATGTCATCCAATCCATGAACAGAGGATACATTTCCCTTGCTTTAGATCTCTAATTTCTTTCAGCAGTTGTGTAGTTTGCTATGTAAAAGTATTTCACTTCTTTGATTAAATTTACTCCAAACTATTTTATTCTTTTTGATGCTACTGTAAACAGAATAGTTTTCTTAATTTGCTTTTCAGAGCACTCGTTAATGTACAGTAATACAACTAAAGTTTGCATGTTAATTTTGTATTCTTAAATTTTTCTGAATTTGTTTTTTAATGAATAAAAATAAATATTATAGTCTAAATTTTATTCTCAGCAACCACAAAAATGATTTTGAATTCTGCAAAAACAAAAAAAGCTTTAAGATGGTCCAAGTTTTTATTTCACACAGACATAGTTGGCATTTACATAGCAAATGCTTGGGGAGTACAGCACTAGCCAAGGAAGTTTACACGATTTACATAGTAGTTGGTGTTCTGCACCACTCCTACCCTTTTTGTTATCACTGGTGTTTAACATGTATGGTTTCCAACTCCCTGCTTGGCTCATCTCCTTTCCGGAGAGACTATTTTATTCGTTACTTAGTCTGGGTGCCTGAGTCGTCATAGTACTCGTCTGGTATTAGAGTTTCAATATCATTACCAAAATAAAGCCATCTAGACAAAATTTTAAAGTTAAATTCTAGTATAAGAAATTTCAAATACTTTTTCTAAGACACTTATGTCAAAAAGAAGCAATAAGACGTGACATAACAGCAAACATATGCGCTTTATGTGCCCGTGACTTGTTGATTAACACCTTTATATGAATCAATTTATTTCATCCCCACATAGAACCTTTTAGATTACCTTGTTATCCCCATTTTAGAGAAGGAAAAGCTGAAGCACAGAGTGATTAAGCTAGTAATAGGCAGATGCAGGATTTGAACTAATGCAGATAAGTGTATGGCCCTGAATTTTTTTTATTAATTCTAACAGTTTTTTTGTGGATTCTTCAGGGTATTCTACATATAAGATCATGTCATTTGCAAACAAATAATTTTATTTTTTCCTTTCTAATTTGGATGTTTTTTATTTCTTTTTTTTTGCCTAATTACACTGGCTAGTACTTCTAATACTATGTTGAATAAAAGTGGTGAAAGCAAGAAGTCTGTTTTGTTCCTGATCTCTGTGAGGGCAGGTGGGATTTTCAGTCTTTCACTGAGTGTAACTGAGTGCAAACTGTGGGTTTTTTTTTTCATATATGGCCTTCATTATGTTAGGGAAGCAGCCTTCTATTCCTATTATACTGAGTGTTTTAAATCTTGAAATGGTGTTGGATTTTGTCACATACTTAATCTGCATCATTTGAGATTATCTTTTTCAAAAAATTTATTCTATTAATGTGGTGTATTACATTGATTAATTTTCAAATGTTGAGCTACCCTTGAATTGTTGGGATAAATTCCACTTGGCCATGCTGTATAATCCTCTTAATATGTGATTACATTTGTTTTGTTAGTATTTTGTTGAGTATTTTAGCATCTATATTAATAAAGATCAATTATCTTCTAAACAGTGTAAAATGAGAAAGAAAACCTTTTATTTTCAGTTTTATTCACCTTTTCTAGTCTCTGCTTCCCTTCCCTTCTCTTCCCTCATCTCCTCTCCCCTCACCTCCTCTCCTCTTTTGTTTTTTCCTTTTCTTTTATTTTCTTTTTGAGATGGGGTCTTACTCTGTCACCCAAGCTAGAGTGCAGTAGCACAATCATAGCTCACTGCAGCCTTGGACTCTTGGGCTCAAGCAATCTTCATGCCTTAGCCTCTTCAGTTGCTGGGACTACAGATGCGTGCCACCACACCTGGCTAATTAATACTTTTCTTTCTTTTTTTTTTTTTTGGTAGAGAAGGGGGTCTCACTTACATTTCCCGGGGTGGTCTTGAGCTCCTGGCCTCAAGCAACCTTCCCTTTTCAGCCTCCCAAAGTACTGGGATTACAGGCATGAGCTACTGTTCCTGGCCACTTTTCATCCTTTAGTGTAGTTCCAAATTTTCATTTGTTCTCATTTTCCTTTTGACTTGAAAAAGTTCCTTAGGCATTTCCTGTAGTGCAGCTCTGCTGAAAATAAATGATCTCATCTTTGATTTCTCTTGAAAGTCTTTGCCCCCATATTTGAAAGATATTTTCATTAATAAATAGACATAGTTTCAAAGTTTTTTTCTGTCAGTGCTTTAAAAATATCTCTCCACTATCTTCTGATTTGCATAGTTTCTGATGAGAATCTGTGGTCATTCTTATTTTTGTTCTGCTGTACACAATTTGTCTTTTCCCCTTTGGTGGCTGATAAGATTTTCTCTTCATTACTGTTTTCAGTAATTTATAATAATTATCATGTGCCTTGGAGTGTTTTTAGTTTATTGCTTATATTGTTCATTGAACTCCTTGAATCCTTGATATATATTTTTTATCAACTTTGGTAAAGCTCAGCCATTTTGTTATTCAAATATTTTTCTGAACCTCCCTTCCTTCTATGACTTTAGTTCTATATATATTAGACCCCTTGATATTGTTCCATAATTAATTTATACTCTGGTATTTTTAAAAAGTTTTTTTCCAGTTTTTACCCAGTCTTTTCTTCGTCTTTGCATTTCATTCTGCATAGTTTAAATGAGTTGTCTTCAAGTTCATTGCTCTTCATTCTGCAGAGTCTAATCTGCTATTAGTTGCAACCAGTGTATTATTTTTTTCATTTCAGATACTGTATGTTTTATTTTAATAAATTGAATTTTGGTCTTTTAAAAATATCTTCCTTCTCTATTTACTATGACTGTGTTTTACTCTTTGTAAAACATATGAGGCTTATTTGTAATAATTGTTTTAACATCTGTGGCTGCTAATTTCACCATCTTTGTCAGACCTGGGTCTGTTTCTATTGATTTATTTTTCCCTTGGTTATTAATTATAGTTTTTTACTTCCTTGCCTGCTTGATAAATTTTTTATTGGATGTCAGACATTGTGATTTTTACATTGTTGATTTCTATATTTTATTTTGTTTATTTAAGTGGTGTTGGATTTTTTTTCAGTGAAGTTATATTTTGATCTTTTTAAGGTTTGCACTTAAGCTTTGTTAGAATGGGTCCAGAGCAACCTTACTCTAAGGTTAATTTCATCACACTACTAAGTCATTACTATTATACATTCATGCCCTGTGTGTTACACGTCTTATTTTTTCCACTTGGGCTAATGAGAACACAGACTATTTTTAATCCTATGTGAGTTTTGAGCATTTTCTGCCTACTCCATTCCAGTTATTCTTTCTCCAGCCTTAGTTTCTTCTCACAAATTCTCAGATAGGTATCCAGCCAAAGACTGCAAGGTGGAAACATTGGGGAGGACCTGTTTTCACAACTGTGGAACTCTGTCTCTGTGTCATGGTTCTCTCTCCAGTGCTCCGCTTCAAAAATTTCACCAAGCTTGACTTTCTCAGTTGCTAATCTTTATTTCCTTTACTTATAAAAATCACCAGACTATGTTTGGGTTTCTCTTCTTGAGCTGTGGCCTGGAAATTGCCTCTAGGGAAAAACAAAGAACAAAAAACTGGCTTGTAGGGATCAGCTTGTCTACTAATGTCTAAAAGTAAAAGGTTTTGTATATTTTGGTTGAAATTGTTGTTGTTAAGGTAGGAGGGTAACAGTTCCTGTTACTCCATCTTGGCTGGAAGCAGTTCCTCAATATATATTTTTAAGACATCTCCATGTCGATGTGAGGGGTCTCCAGAAAGCTCATGGAAAATAAATATTATGAAAAAACTATGCATAGGCTTCAAAATTTTTTTAGCACTGAAAAAACTAGTACTAACTTATTATAATGTGTCTGAACAGGATCTAGTTGGAGGCACCAAGAAGGATAAGACATAAGTTTGAAAAGATTTCTTATCAGAGCAGGCCAGGCACGGTGGCTCATGCCTGTAATCCCAGCACTTTCAGAGGCCAAAGTGGGCAGATCACCTAAGGGCAGGAGTTCAAGACCAGCCTGGCCAACATGGTGAAACCCAGTCTCTACTAAAAATACAAAAATTAGCCAGGTGTGGTGGGAGGCACCGGTAATCCTAGCCACTCAGGAGGCTGAGGCAGGAGAATCACTTGAACCTGGGAGGCAGAGGTTGCAGTGAGCTGAGATCACATTACTGCACTCCAGGCTGGGTGACAGAGTGAGACTCCATCTCAAAAAAAAAAAAAAAAAAAAAAAAAAAAAAAAAGCTGTTTTCAGAGCAAAATAAATTATGCTTTAATTGCAGCAAGAACTGATATCAAATTATGATGAAGCTTAGGTGGGAGAATGGTGAAATAATTGATACTTTATGAAAAGTTTAGGGAGACAATGCCCCAAATAAATTAGCAGTTTACAAGTGGATAATTCCTTTTAAGAAAGGATGAGATGATGTTAAAGATAAAGCCTGTAAGGCCGAGGTGGGCGGATCACAAGGTCAGGAGATCGAGACCATCCTGGCTAACACTGTGAAACCCCGTCTCTACTAAAAATACAAAAAATTAGCCAGGTGTGGTGGTGGGCTCCTGTAGTCCCAGCTACTCAGGAGGCTGAGGCAGGAGAATGGCATGAACCCGGGAGGCGGAGCTTACGTGAGTCGAGATCGCGCCACTGCACTCCAGTCTGGGCGACAGAACAAGACTCTCTCTCAAAAAAAAAAAAAAAAAAAAAGCCTGTAGCAGCAGACCATCCACATCAATTTGTGAGGAAAAGAATTAATTTGGTCATTCCCTAATTGAAGAGGACTGATGATTAATGGCAGAAACAATAGCCAACACCATAGACATCTCAATCAGTTCACTCTACACAATTTCAGCAGAAAAATTAAAGTTGGGCAAACTTCCCAATTGATGGTTGCCAAAAGCATTGCACCCAGATCAACTGGAGACAAGAGCAGAGATTTCAGCAGAAATTTTAAACAAGCAGGTCAAGATCCTGAAACATTTCTTCAAAGATTTGTAAGAGAAGATGAAGGATGGCTTTGCCAGTACAATGTTGAAGACAAAGCATGATCAAAGCAATGGCTACAAAGAGGTAGAAGTGGTCCTGTCAAAGCAAAAGCAGACTGGTCAAGAGCAAAATTCATGATGAAAACAGTTTTGGGGATGCTCGAGATATTTTGCAGGTTAACTTTCTGGGGAGCCAAAGAACGATAACATCTGCTTATTATGAAAATGTTTTGAGACAGCCAAAGCTTTAGCAGAAAAATGCCCAGGAAACCTTCACTAGAGAATCCTTCTCCACCACCACAATGCTCCTGTTCATTCTTCTCATCAAACAACGCCAGTTTTGCGAGAGTTTTGATAGGAAATCATTACACATCCACCTCACAGCCATGATTTGGCTTTTCATGATGTCTTTTTGTTTTCTAATCTTAAAAAATCTTTTAAGGGCACCCATTTTTCTTTAGGTAATAATGTAAAAAAGACTGCATTGACATGGCTAAATTCCCAGGACTCTCAGTGTTTTAGGGATGAACTACATGGTTGGTATCATTGCTTACAAAAGTGTCTTGAAAGCTTATGTTGAGAAATAAAGTTTATATTTTTTATTTTTTAATTCCATATTTCCATGAACTTTGTGAAGTCCTCTTATACAAATAGATTTAGTTCATACCTTTTAACTGCTCAGTAGTATTCCATTGTATGAATAGATCACATTTTGTTTAGCTATTCCTTTCTCATTGGACAATTGTGTTGTTTTCTGGTTTTTACTACATGTTATAAACAACACTGAACTCAGAATGCAAATACCCAGAACTGGAATTTCTGGCTTATAGGGTATGTTCATTCTTAAATTCATTAGATAATATCAAATTGTTTTTCAAAGTGGTTATACAAAATTCACTCTCATCTGCAGTTTATGAATGCTCCCATTTCTTTACATTATCTTCCAGACGCTGTGTTATCAGACATTAAAGTTTTAGGCAATGTGATAAGTGAAAATGGGTAGCTTATTATTATTTTCATTTTCATATTCTTTAGTATTAGTAATGTTAAACATTTCTTCATTTGTTTATTGGCCGGTATATTTCACTCCTTTTCTGAATTGTCTATTTATATCATTTGCTCACTTTTCTACTGAGTTATTTTTATCTTTCTCACTGATTTTTTTCTTTTCTTTCTTCCTTTTTTTTTTTTTGTGACATAGTCTCACTCTGTTGCCCAGACTGGAGTGCAGTGGCATGATCTTGGCTTACTGCAGCCTCCACCTCCCAGGTTCAAGGGATTCTCCTGCCTCAGCCTCCCGAGTAGCTGGAACTACAGGTGTGCACCACCAGGCCCGGCTAATTTTTGTATTTTCAGTAGAGACAAGGTTTCACCATATTGGCCAGGCTGGTCTCAAACTCCTGACCTCGTGATCCTCCCACCTTGGCCTCCCAAAGTGCTGGGATGACTGGCATGAGCCACCATGACCAGCTGATTTTTAGATATTTTTAAAATACATTTTTGATACTACAGATTTGTTTGTCAGGATTGGTTGCAAATATTTCTTTCAGTTTGTAGCAGAAAAATGCTTTTAGTTTTCATCTATGGCATCCTCTCTTGAACATACATTTTAAAATGTTGATGTGGTCACGCTTGATTTTTTTCTTTACGATTTTTATTTTATATGACACTCTCCTTTATTCTAAGGCCATAAAAATGAATTTCTATTTTTTGAAGCATTTTTATGATTTTGTTGTTTTATAGTTAGGATTTTTAACCTAGAATTTATATTTTGTAAATGTGAGCTAGAGATTCAATCTTATTTTTTCATACAAAGAATCAGCTGTTCCAATCTTATTTGCTGCTAGTCCATCTTTGTTATATGCTGTCATAAATGATTGTCCACTGTGATCTAGGCTCTGTATGAGGTTCTTTATAGTACATGGCTTTCCTTGTCCACTTATCCCACCAATCCTATAAAGAAGGTGTTAGTATCACCCCCACTTTTCAGGTGGGAAAATGGAGGCTCATATGGTTTGGATGTTTTGTTCTCTCCAAATCTTATGTTGAAATAGACCTGCATTGTTGGAGGTGGGGCCTGGTGGGAGGTGTTTGGGTCATGGGTCTGGATCCCTCATGAATGGCTTGGTGCCCTCCCCATGGTAATGAGTGAGTTCTTGCTCTGCTAGTTCATGCAAGAGTTAGTAGTTTAAAAAGCCAGACATCTCCCTTGCTCTCTTGCTCCCTCTCTCACCATGTGATACACCAGGGGCTCCCCCTTCACCTTCCACCATGAATGGAAGCTTCTTGAGGCCCTCATCAGAAGCAGATGCCAGTGCCATGCTTCCTGTGCAGTCTGCAGAACTGTGAGCTGCAATAAATCTCTTTTTAAAAATATAATACCAAGCCTTGGGTATTCCCTTACAGCAATACAAATGGACTAACATAGAGGTTCAGAAAGGCTAAATGACTTGCCAAATGTATGTCAGCTAGCAAGTGATGGAGGCAGAATTTGAATCCAGAGTGTATACAGAATTAGCTAGAGAAGACAGCTCCATGAAGAAACAGGCCTGCGGGGATCCTTGGGGAACATGTACAATTAGAGCAGGGGTTCTCAGCCTTGGTCTTATTGATCTTTGGGACTGGATAATTCTTTATATGGTCGAGGGTGGGGGCATCCTGTGCATTGTAGATGCTTAATAGCATCCCTGGTCTCTACTCATTAGATATCAGGAGCAACTCACCACCCCACTCCTCACCCCAGCTCCTAGTTTTTATTTTGATAATAAAAAATGTCTCCAGACATTGCCAAATGTCCCCTAGGGAAGCAAAATTGCTCCAGGTTAGGAACCACTCGTTTAGATAGTAATAACTATTATTAATTATCACTATCAACCTCAATAATTAGCCATCATTAATGCAAATGATATTGATGCTAATTATCAACAGTGATTAATCGTAAGACTTTTTTTTCCTGGTGCTGTTGCTTCTTTGTAGCTGAGGAACAGAAGGTTCTAGCTTTCCCTTCAAGTTATACCTTTTCAGCACTCTGCTTTTCCAACCTGTGAGCTCTCAGCCTGCCAAGAGAGGAGCTCTGCTCTCCCCTAAAAGTGTAAAAGTGTGCAGAGCTCTGTGTGGCACGCTGCTTGCACCCTTTTCACAGTTAAGCTCATGAAAACACTTGCACAGTGTAGGAGGGTTTTGGAGCTTGGGGTGGTTCATGTTTTCTTTTCAAAATATTCTTTTTCAGCATTTTGTTGACAATGAAGAAAAATGGAAAAATAAACCCCTGCTGATGTCAAAATAAGCCCTAAATCCAGATGTAGCGGGGGCGAGGAGCCTTCAACATTCATGATGTGATCGGGCTGTAAACATGTCTGGTGTTCTAGCACTCAGCCCAGCAGCTTCTGTGAGTGGAGACGTGCACACAAACATCAGGACCTGTCGGCTACTGGGATATTCAGGTCTTTCAGAGGTGACATCTTTGACATTTCAAAATGCTGTGCAAGATCCAGGGGCATTTAGAATACTGTCTTTAGCCTGGCCAATGGAGACCCTGCATTTTAAAGTCTAAAACTATAATAAAAGCGACCAGGCAATGAATGTTAAATATAGTTTGGCTGTGTAAGTCTTCTCATTTCTGCTACCGATGAGAGTTGTCCTCCCCCTATTCAAGATGGCTCGACCCATGAATCCTTCACAAGGCTTCCAACCAACCTCATTTTCCCCTTTTGCCGTGAGAGTTTTGGAGAGATTTTGATAAGCCCCCATGTGAAGTCCAGAGCCTTGATGCTTGCAGCTTCAGCTCACCATCCAGGCCAGAGTCCTTGCCCAGTAAAGGACCTAGGTCTTGATGAAATGACACATTCCTGGCCAGCCCATGCCAGTGCTTACAGGTCACACTTCCTTTCCTAAGACCATTCCAACCCTCCATCTCCACTAATACCATACCCTTCCCCTTCCCCACCAGTTCCACACAGCTCTGACCTCACTCTCCAGCCCTGTGGATGAGGCTAGGAGCACGCATCAAATAACCTGGGAGCTTCCCAAGGGCAGGCCCAGGTCCTCTTCCTATTCTCTAAGATCCCATCAATCTGAGGGGTCACTCCAATGACGGCCACCAGAGACCTGGGCTTAGAGAAGAAAGTGGTAGAGAATATTGACCAAGTAACCTGCGGCTGTCACCTCTCTGGGCCCTTGCTATCAGGACAGACACACAAGCAGACTTATAGCCAGAGTAGAAGGTGGTGAGGGTGGGGGCTCAGCCCCTGCCTGCTGGAAACAGAGTCCCACCTCAGGGTCAGCGCTGAGCTGAGCAGGTGTCCTGTAATCCTGGTGAATATTCAGCGGTCTGTGTCCCTTGGCTAGCTCCTGCCTATGCAAACAGCCACCTGAGAAGGGGAAGCAGAGGGTGCGGTGGAAGCGGCTGTGTCAGGGGAGAGCAGGGGAAGGAAGATAGCCAAGGCTTACTGAGGCTGGCGGAGGGAGCCGCTGCTGGGCTCACCATGGACCGCCGGATGTGGGGGGCCCACGTCTTCTGGGTGTTGAGCCCGTTACCGACCGTGAGTAGCCAGCTGAGACCCTCCTGCCTCTCCCACTGGGCTCCAGATTTGGGAGCCACAGGGCCAGCTGGAGCCTGGCGGAGACTCTACTGCCCTTCTCCCGCTCTAGAGTCCCTCCCTACGAGCAGGTGGCAGGCTGTGGCTTGGAAAGCCCCTGACACCGGGGCTCCGTCCCTCATCTCCCTCTGCCCGGCAGTCTGTAGTGACTCTGGGTAGCGCTATTAACACGTCCTTCCAGGGGCTGAGCTGAGCTCACCTTCTTGTTGTTTCCCCCAGGGCCGGGCTGTGCCCTCCGGGGGCCACAGAGACTCTGTCTGCCCCAAGACAGTGCCTCAGAATTGGGGAGGCAAAGTCATGCCCCCCTCTTAGTCCCCCTAGTCTGCTCTTTCTCTCAGCTGTGCACCTGTGATGCTTCCACACGCTCCCGTGGTAAGATTTCTGGACCCCTCCTTAGCCCCGTGACTCCCTGAGCCACTCTCCAATTTGGTGGTTTCCTTCTAAGAGGGTGTGGCCAGGGAAGGAGTGGAACCTAAGGAGTTGGTGGAGACCAGCTGCTTCTGCTCCAGCAGTTAGGGGATCCATCATCCTCTCACAATGCCGAGGGCTGAAGAGGCTTTTGGCAGCCAAATAGTACTCCATGGGCTAGAGCGTTGGAGTACGGGGCATGAGGAGAGCGGTCCCTTTCTGAACGTGCTGCGGTTTCCCAGTAACTTTCCAGGAGGTTACTGCAAGTGACAGCAGGGACCAGGCTGGGAGTCACAAGGTTCTGGGATGGTGGGGGCCTGAAGCATTCTTCCTCCCCTGCCTTATTGGAGGGTGCTGCCCCTCCCAAGCACTGTGCTGCACCTGCTCCTAAGTGCACAGGCTTTGGGCTTAAATCCTGGACCCATGAAACTAGCCGTGTGACCTGCAAGTTCCTCAGCCTTCCTGAGCCTTGCTTTTATCTCTTTTGTTAAAAGAGAAAATATCCGCTGGCCCAGGTCGTTGTGCATTGAGTGGAATCCGATTTGTCAAGGGCTGGGCATAGGGGTGCAACACAGAAAACTTCGACTGCCCCCTGGCTGCCATCTGTGTGCGCTCTACAGCAAAAGCTTTATTTTTAGCAGGGGTACCCAAGACCTGGTGGTGGCCATTCAGCAGATGGTGCTAGTACCAAAGCTAGAACTCAATCACTGTTTGCCAGTGTGGGCTCCAACCTCTGCAGACACCAGGAAGAGCAGCAGGCACAGATGCAAGGCCTGGGGGTCCAGGGCGATGGAGCCTCCCCTCATGGGTGGGTGGAGTCCAGGATGTGTGTGGGGGTGACTGGGAGCCCCAGGATGTGTTTCGCCAGTCCTAATTCAGCAGGAGCATTTGGATAAATCTTAGAATGATCTATCCTTCCACTCCCACCACTTCCCTCCCTAGAATCTCTCCTTACATCTGACCCTGTGACCACACACCCTGAGTCATTAGTGGGGCTTCTCTGAATTTCCCTCCTTCTCTTAGAGGTGTGGGCACTGTCTGTCCATCCTTTTGGCATGAGGCTGCTCACCTGGCATCCTTTGCCCTCAGTGGCTTCCCCAGATTGGCCCTGAAAAGTTTCCCAGGCAGGGTTGGGGCTTGCCAGACTGTGCAGTAGGCAGAAGGATAGGCAGAGGCCACAGCCCTTCCAACAGCCCAGGGTCAATGTCAGGCTGATGGTGTGAGAAAGTCCCATACAGGCCCATCTGCCCTCCTGCTCTTCCTTCCCCGCTTTGTGCACTCAGTCTGTTGGGAGATGTGGGGGAGATGCAACGGGGCTCTGCCCTGAGACGGGCCTGAGGTTACTGAGTCCTCGGGAGGAAGCCAAGAGCTGAGTCTGGGGCACCCACCAAAATGAGACCTGGAGCCTGGGTAGTGGGTGACATCTGCACCCTGGGGCCTTGCAGAGCCAAGCAGGAGATGGCAGAGCTGTGTCCAAGCCATGGAGCCATGGGGTCAGCAGGGTGGGACAGGAGTGACTTCTCCTGCCAGGGTAGCACTGGTGGGGGTGACCCTCCTTACTGGGCTGTCTCTCCAGATTTTCTCCTAGCCCACAAATCTGTGGCAGAGCTCTCGGGTCTCTCCATGTGGTCACCCACCATCTATTGTCCCCACTCTGGTGGTCAAAGTCTCTACTCTCTGACCCCAGCCCTGGTCTTACATCTGCTACACTATTTGCTGTGCCTGCATTTCTCCCAAAGAACACTAGCTGTTAATTAAACATTTGCTGACACGGATCCTGCTAGACATTGAGGGTGGTGGGGGTGGTGGGCCATGGGGAGAGAAACATTAGTCCTGAGCTGATACTTCCCAAATACACCTTTTCCCACTTCCCTTGTCCTTGCACATGCTGTTCTTTCTGTTCCAGACGCTCTTCTCCCCACTATGTGTGTCTGGCTCTAAAAAATGCTCCTTTGTCCCCAGGTCCTGCTCAAATGCCACCTCCCCAATCCCTGTGAGAGGGACACTCCCTCCCATGGTACCTGTCTTGCTTCTTTTTGTTTTTTTGTTTTTCTGAGACGGAGTCTCACTTTATCGCCCAGGCTGGAGTGCAGTGGCACAATCTCAGCTCACTGTAACCTCTGCCTCCTGGGTTCAAGTGATTCTCCTGCCTCAGCCTCCTGAGTAGCTGAGATTACAGGAGCGTGTCACCACACCCGGCTAATTTTTGTATTTGTGTAGAAATGGTGTTTTGCCACGTTGGTCAGGCTGGTGTCTAACTCCTGACGTCAGGTGATCCGCCACCTTGGCCTCCCAAAGTGCTGGGATTACAGGCATGAGCCACTGCGCCCAGCCCGTGTCCTGCTTCTGATCACAGTTTGCACAGGGTCTATTAGGATCCAGCCCTTCTCCCTTCCCCAGCCCCTCCTCTCCTGTGAAAGCCTAGGGGAACAGACATCTACACTGGTTGACTTGGATGTGTGTTTTATACAAAAGTGTATACGCTGTATACCCAGTTCACAGTGCAGCAAGTATGTTTTGTAAACTTGGCTTCCCTTATATGTATCTGTTTGGGCTCTGGCCTGCTGGGCGATCAGTTTTAGTTTGCCTCCAGTTTGGGGCGGTGGGAGGGAGAAGTGCTAGAAATTCCTGCTGTTCACTCCCAATTCCCTGGAGAACTTGTTAAAATGCAAAGTGCTGGATCCACCCTAGATCTCTGCATATTCCTGCTTCCATCCCAGTGGATCTCTAGCTGGTTCTTGAGGCACACTTTCAGAAGTACTACTAGAAGATTCCCAAAAAAAACCCCAACTTGTTTCCAGCTTCCAGAGATCATTTCTCATGGCCACTGTGTAGCACAAGATCTGGGAGGCTCCTAAAACTATAATCTTTCGGGTTTGCTCAGCCATCAAGGCTATGATCCTTTCATCTACACATCCATGAAGCCACGCATCCATCCTTACACAGCTCTCTCACTCATCCACCATGCACCCATCCATGCAGCCAGTCATCTGTCCATCCATCCATCTGTCCAAATCCATCCATCCACCTCCCCAGCCATATATTTGTCTGTCTGTATACTCATCCATTCCACCAGCCTTCCTTCCTTCCTTTCTGCCTTCCTGCCTTCCTGCCTTTCTTCCCTCCTTCCTTTTTTATGCAGCCTTCACCTCTTTCATGTGCTCACTCATCCATGTGCTCATTCATTCATCCATCTTCTCTCTCACTTACTAAGCTACCCATTTGCTCATGTGTTCCTGCCTGTGTGCACACCTAAAAGCAGAGACTGAGACAAAGTTCAGAAATTTAAAATGGTTTCCAGTGGGGTAAATCCAAAGTATTGGCAGAGCTGCATTCCTCCTGGAGACCGTAGAGAATAATCCATTTCCTTGCCTTTTCCTTGAGTTCATGCCCTTTCTCCATCTTCAGACCAGCAGTGTAGCATCTTTAAATCTCAGTTCCCACGGCACACATCCTCATGCCACCTCCTCTGATTCTGACTCTTTTCCTACTGCCCACCCTATAAGGAGCCTTGCGATTACATCGGGCCTACTCAGATAATTAAGGATGAGCTTCGCATCTCAAGATCCTGAACTCAATCACATCTGCAAAGTCCTTCTGCCATATAAGGTAACATATTGACAGGTTTCACGGATGAAGATGTGGACATCTTTGGGGGCCATTATTCTGTCTACCAAGGTAGTTTTATGCAGAATTGCTTCCAGGGAGCAGGAGTGGAGAGCAAGGAGAGTGACACAGGGAAGGAGGAAAGGCCCTGATGAGGATGGAGTTAGCCATCCCTGTGAGATCTTCAGAAGCACATCGTCTAATGTGTCTCAGAACTTACTTCCATGAGACAGAATGGAGAAACATCCATCCAAACCTAGGCAGACCTAAGTTTGTATACCAACTTCCCCTCTTCCGGGGTGACCTCGAGCAAGTCAGTCAACCCTAACCTCTGCTTCCTGATCTGTGAACTGGAAAGAACAAGAGCATTAACTGCACAAGAGAGGATTAGACCTTCTGTTCTTTCTTTCTTTCCTTCCTTCCTTCCTTCCTTCCTTCCTTCCTTCCTTCCTTCCTTCCTTCCATCTGAACATCCACCAAACACACCTGAAACTGCTGTGAGCAGGTCTTTGCCTAGGATTAGGGCACAGAAATGAATCAGGCCTTTTCTCTGTTCTCAGGTCATGTGGACCACAGAGCCCAGAAAGGCACCCAACTGGCTTGGCTCATCCTGTTCACTGTTTCCAGCAGGTATTGGGCCACATGCACCCAGAATGTGACTTCATCACCCAGCTGAGAGAGGATGAGAGTGCCTGTCTACAAGCAGCAGAGGAGATGCCCAACACCACCCTGGGTATGGGGCCTGGGAGGCAGGTGGCGGCTTCTCTGATTCCTTTATATCCTCCAGCCTCACCCCTTGGATTATTGGGGCAGCCCTGCACCTGGACTGAGTCTCCGCTGCTCCCGGCTCTCTATCCAGGCTGCCCTAGGACCTGGGATGGGCTGCTGTGCTGGCCGACGGCAGGCTCTGGCGAGTGGGTCACCCTCCCCTGCCCGGATTTCTTCTCTCACTTCAGCTCAGAGTCAGGTGAGGGGTCCTGGGTGTGGCAGTGGGAAAGGGAGGTGCTTTCATCTGGAAGTGGCAGAATCTGGCAGACAAATCACTGGATTTGGGGGCAGGCCGACCTGGGTTTGTATACCAACTTCCCCTCTTCTGGGGTGAACTCGGGCCAGTCAGTCAATCCTGACCTCTGCTTCCTGAGCTGTGAACTGGGGAGAAGAGCATTAACTGCGCAGGAAAGTATTAGAGTGCAGAACCTGTAAGTGCTGGACCTGGATGCCCTCCAGGTGTTAGCAGGAGGCTGGCTGCAAGGGTGGAGGAGGGCAGGCCTGCCTGACTGCCAAGACACCACCAACTGCCCAGGATGGAGAGGGTGGGGCACTCTGCTGCTCTGCTTCACCTTCCTGGCCTGGGTGCCTGGACAGTGAGGGCCTTTTTTTCCCCTACTGCCCTTAGGATGCTGGCAGCCCAGCTCACGACTCCTCACCCTGCAGGGGAATAATCCTCTCTGTGAAGAGATGGCGCCTTTGAAGCCAGAGATGGAAGGCCCCATAGTGTGTCCCTGGGCAGGCTAGACCTCGGCCCCAGGCCTCTGGAGCCGCCCTCTCTGTTGCTCAGAGGAACTGTGCGTGCAAACCCTGTTAGGGTCACTCCATGGTCCACGGCACCCCCAGCTCCCTCCTGGGGAGAGGGAAGGAGTTGTGGCTAGAGAGTCTTGCTTGCCTCCCAGGGGCTGTGAAACGGGATTGTACTATCACTGGCTGGTCTGAGCCCTTTCCACCTTACCCTGTGGCCTGCCCTGTGCCTCTGGAGCTGCTGGCTGAGGAGGTAAGAGTCTCCTGACATCTTGCAGGAAGGACTGCCATGGACATTTGTATGGGTGGGTGCACAACTGGAGGGGCCGCCATTCCCTAGCCTGCAGGTTGGAATACTACTTACAGCAGTTTTCCAGCAGAGAGCAGTGAAGTGTCTGGAGGAGAGGGGGTCTTTTGCTAAGTTACTCAAGGGTGACCCACGGGCCAAGTTACTTGGAGGCAAAAGCAGGGCAGAGGGCAGGTGGGAGATCTGCCAGTTGCTGTCTTGGTTCTGTGTCCAGGCCTCCAGGGCAGGGAGCTTAAAGTGGTTCCAGAGGAAACAAGGCTCCTGGCAGCCCTGGGAAGCTCCTTTCCTTCTCTGGCCCTCAGTCGGTGGAGCAGTGTGCATGGTTGTGGTGCGGGCAAGTGAGGGAAACTCAAGCCCAGAGTGATTGCAGAGAGCTCCTAACACCAGCCAGCACACCCCACACTTGTGCATCCAGCAGGGCCTTTGCAAGGCACTCCCACACCCATCATCCCATTTCTCTGTCCCCTTGATCTCTGAAAGGTAAAGCATGACTGTAACCATTTTTCAGATGGAAAGACTGAGTCAGGGACAGGAAGTGATTGCCTGGACCCCACAGGAGAGCTGGGATTGGGGCCAGTGCCCAGGCCCCTGATCCCTTCCCTTGCCTGCACCCTCTATCTTCAGGGCCAGGCTAGACTCTGACTGATCCAAACACTTGGCCATGGAAACCTTTTGCCTGCCTGCCTGTGGCTGTCCCCAGGTGTCCCTGGCTATCTCCTTTATTTGGGGACATTGTGTTCCCAAGCCGGTGAGCAAGCTGGATGTCAATAAACAAGCTGATTTCCTCTTGGGCTTTTGTCATTCCCCAGGGACATGTAGTTTCTGCGGCTGCCTCTCCTCACCCCCAGAGCATCATGAGTGTTAACCATCTCCACTCCTCGCCACTGCCCCTCCCTCACCCGCAGGTCAGGTGGAAGGCAGGCTGTAAACTAAAGCTCCAGTGCATAGGGGGAGCTTTCCATGGTACCTGCGGACGCCTCTGCCTCCAGATGGGGAGTGTTGGGGTGGAATGGCAAAGGCTTCACCTGCTTGATTGTCAAGCCTCTCTTTCCTCCAAAGGCCCAGATGCTGAGACTTTCTTCTGTCTCTGCCCTTCCCAGGAATCTTACTTCTCCACGGTGAAGATTATCTACACCATGGGCCATAGCATATCTATTGTAGCCCTCTTCGTGGCCATCACCATCCTGGTTGCTCTCAGGTTTGTCATCCTCATCACCAGCTCAAGAACCTTCCTTGGCTCCCTATTTCCCAGAGGGCCAAGTCTGCTTCCTTGCTGCATAGCCATGAACTTCCCAGATCTAGGCACCATACCCATATCTAACTTTCCCTTCCCTTTTCCCCACCATGTAGACCCATCTCTTCAAACACCAGAACTCACTCCTACCTCTGCCCCTTTGCTCATGTGGCGCTCATTCTATTTGCTTGGAATTCCTCATTGTTCTCAGTGTGTTTATATCTGAGAAAGCCCAGCTCCTATCTGCATCTGACAGTCCTCTGCCTCCTGCCCGGAGCCCCTCTTGACTGTTACAACTCTCTGACAATTGTCCCTTTTAAGACCCCACCCCCTCCTCCAGCCTTCAAAGTCTGAGCACTGCATCTGGCCTGTGGTGTTCTTGGTCTCATGGGGATGAGTGTCTCTGATCAGCCAGGGGGCTCCCATGGGCAGTACCTGCCGTTTCTGCCTCTGTTCCCTGAGACTGTGAGCACCTTCAAGGCAGGGACCAGATATTCCTCTGTTTCCACACTTACCCTGAGCACAGGAATGGTTGCTCAGCTATCCTGCAAGGGTTAAACTGAAGCCTCAAGTTCAGCTCAATTGAATTCAGTTTGATTGCATCCAATTTGATTCGATTCACCTCCTGCCTTGTTCAGCCCAGTTGCAGCACACCAGAATCCCCTCTCCCCGCTTGCTTCTTGTTCCTCATTTCTCCCATTACCCCCAGGAGGCTCCACTGTCCCCGGAACTACGTCCACACCCAGCTGTTCGCCACTTTTATCCTAAAGGCGGGAGCTGTGTTCCTGAAGGATGCCGCCCTTTTCCACAGTGATGACACTGACCACTGCAGCTTCTCCACTGTAATGGCCATGGGTGAAGGGGCTGGGCAGGTGGGGGAGAGAGGAGGTGGGATTACAGACCCAGATGTGCCTGCCCCAGGCTTCCCTGCCCTGTGGGCTGACCCTGGGGCTCCCGCATGGCCAATTACAGAACAGGAAAATGCTCCTCTCCCATGTCACGCCCTAAGTCCTCACGCCTTTTCTGGACTGTGGTGTCGATCCGTGTCATTTCCCATATTGCATGCTCTACTCCGCATTCTGTAGTCCAACCTAGACCACGTTTCACTATGCACAGCCTTTTCCTTTCCTTTCATCCCTCCCCGAGCACTCATTGGTCTGTGCTGGGGGTGTGTATGCAAGGGGCTGGGAGGAGCTGGGTCCCTCCTTCAGGAAGAGCCCATGGGACAGAATGCACACAGATTAGGGGACTCCCAAGCGGAGGAAGCTGAGAGCTAGAAGAGAACGAGAGGGGGCTTCAGGGAGGAGGGGACCCTGGATCTGTGTTGGCAGCAATGACAGGGAGATGGGGAAGGAGAACATTTCAAGAGGACGGACCAGGGTGAACAAACTCTCAAAGACAGGAGGACCTGGGCCGTGTCCAAGAAACTGGGAGGGCACCATGGGAGAGGTGGGGTGGAGACAATAAGAGGCAACTGAAATTAAAGGAAAGTGGAGCAGAATGTGGAGACCCAGCACCTGCTAGATCCTCTACAAGAGTGCTGGAAATGAACAGCGAAATCAGCGAGCAAACTAACACATGACCTCAATTAACTGATGAAAGAATTAATTATACTTCATACTGAGCACTTATTTTGTGCCAGGCATTGCACTAAGTGCTTTACATACGTAGTTGTCCCTTGAACAACGTGGGTTTAGTGGTGTTGACCCCCCTTTCAGTTGAAAATTCAAGTATAACTTTTGTCTCCCCCAAACTTAACTACTGATTGCCTACTGTTGACCTGAAGCCTTACCAATAACATAAATGACCGATTAACACATATTTGTCTGTTACATGTGTTATATACTGTATTCTTACAATAAAGTAAGCTAGAGAAAAAATTTTAAGAAAATCATAGAGAAAATAAATTGACTGTTTTTAAATGGAAGTGGATCATCATGAAGGTCCTCATCCTCATCGTCTTTATGTTGAGTAGGCGGAGGGGGAGGAGGAAGAGAAGTTGATGGTGCTGTCTTAGGGGTGACAGAGATGGAAGAAAATCTATGTGTAAATGGACTTCAGCAATTCACACCTTTGTTGTTCAAGAGTCAGCTGGTATTATCTCTTGAATTTTTAAAACAGCTTGAAGAAGAAAGCATCACTTTAATCCCATTTTGTAGAGGAGAGGCAGTTGGCAAGGTCACCCAGTGGCACACGGGTGGGGCTGGGATCAAACCTGGGCCAACTGAACTCAGAGGTGGTCCTGCTCCCCCGCCAGCAGGTGATCAAGTCATGCAGTGAGTGAGTGAATGCACGGGTGCCTGTGTGTGTTTTCTGCAAGGCAGAACTGTGGCTGAATAAGTCACAGCTCTAGGGATTGACTTCAGCTCAGGAAGGATGGGGGTAAATGAAAA
Organism: Pongo pygmaeus; assembly: GCF_028885625.2. Lineage (NCBI taxonomy): Eukaryota > Metazoa > Chordata > Mammalia > Primates > Hominidae > Pongo > Pongo pygmaeus. The sequence continues at coordinate 55,610,793 of NC_072379.2, read as the reverse complement.
TAGAAGCAAGTCTTAGGCAGTTTCCATTTAATCCTTAGGAGAAGGACTTGAGCTAGGTGTTGGAGGTTTTTCCTTTTACAGATGAAAAGCTAAGGTGTGAGGAGATTTGCACAGGAAATAGTAAATTAGAAGCCAGGCTGTCTAGATCCCAAATCTGTGCTCTTAACCCTCACTGTATGTCACCACATCCCCTCTTGGGTGGCCCAAGGAGCTGGAGGTCCCAGCCTAAGGTGGAGGGTCCTGGAGATTCTGTATCTGAGTGGGGTAGAGGAGACTGGGGTGGGGCTCTAGTGGGTGTCCCAGCTCTGAAGCAACCAGGTCCCGGCCCACAGGTTCTATGCAAGGTCTCCGTGGCCACCTCCCATTTCGCCACCATGACCAACTTCAGCTGGCTGTTGGCAGAAGCCGTCTACCTGACCTGCCTCCTGGCCTCCACCTCCCCCAGCTCAAGGAGAGCCTTCTGGTGGCTGGTTCTCGCTGGCTGGGGTGAGCACTGAAGGCGGGTTGGGAACCATGGGGAGGTAAAGGGCTGGGAAGGCCCAGGGAGTTTACATAAAGGCCCCTCCACCTCACTCTGAGGCCCAGAGAAGGAGAGCGACAGGCCACAATCCGGCAGCAAGTGTTGGAGGGTGGGACCAGGGCCCTGGCTCTGGGGTACTGCCTGGCCCTGCCTTTGCAGTGCCCTATGTGGGTGATGGTGGTGGTGGGAGGTGGTGCCAGATCTCAGAGTCAAGGATGCAGACCCCCTCGCTTGTGTCTCCCCTGTACTCCTGTAGGGCTGCCCATGCTCTTCACTGGCATGTGGGTGGGCTGCAAGCTGGCCTTCGAGGACATCGCGTGAGTCGGAGCAGCCACCTTGTCATACCTGCTGGTCCTACATGGGGTGTGGAGTGGACATTCAGGCCATGGGCTGTTCTCCAGGCTGGGAAGAGGAGGAGGAGGGACTGCCTGGCTAGGATGGGGGATGGGAGAACAGTCTGTGAGTAGCACATAAGGGGCACGAGCCAGGCAGGAGAGTGGAGCTCAGATTCCCAGGGCTGTGGGGCAGGGGTAAGGTGGGGTGAGGGAGCTGCCAGGGGGCCTCCTGGAGAAAGGGACGTGTTGGGGCCAGCAAAGAGGCATTGAACAGAGTTCAGAAACGTTTGTCCATCTAGGTGGATAGAAAGGGTGAGCCCAGCCTGGATTGAGGTGCCCCTTTGGGTGAGACCCTAACTGGCTGAGACAGGAGAAAAGGCTGGAGGGGAGGTGGGTGAGACCAGAAGGCATGAATGCCTGAGAGAGGAGGGAGGTGCCTACCTCACCACAGCGAAGGGAACTTTCCAACAACGGCCTTCTTGCCTCTCTCCCCAGGTGCTGGGACCTGGACGACAGCTCCCCCTACTGGTGGATTATCAAAGGGCCCATTGTCCTCTCGGTCGGGGTCAGTCCCTGGGCCAGTGTCCTTTGCTTTATTCAGTCAACTTCCCTGGAACTACTGATGGGCTGTACACAGCAGGAAATGCAACTCCAGGCTGGGTGTCTTGAAAACTGGGCTCCAGCCTTGCTCTGCCACGGATTCTCTGTGAGGCCCTCCCTGGGCCTCAGTATCACATTGGTAAAACTAGAGGGGTGGTGGTCTCCATCAGCATGCAGGCTGTTCCAGCTCAATTTTGATGAGCCTAATGTGCTGGTTGCAGATCATTTACCACTGCAGTGAGAGACCGGGGGTGCCGGGTGGGGGCAGTAAATGGAGTCTGCAGCTAAACCCCTCTCCTCCCTCTGCTCTCACACACAACACAAAGGCAGTGAAGACTGCTTTGCATGGCTTTGGTAAATGTACAAATGTTTTGCAACTTAGCAACTGTGCAAAGTGAGGGACATCTGCTTTGTGCTAGAGAAGAGCCTGGGAGATGGCTGGAGGCAGGTGGCAAGGCCTGATCGCCCCCCCTTGATCCCAGGACTGAAGAGGGACAGGAATCCTGGGTCCTTCTCTGTCCAATGCTCAAATGTGGGACTCCCCCAGCTCCAGGCTACAAGTTCTGGAGCAATGATCTGTGCATTCATTCACCTGCACATTCTCATGTCTCAAGGATTTTAATTTTCTAGTCCCCAAATGGGCTGGGCCTCACCCCAGCCACCCAAGGCTACCCCCTGACCCTTGTCTTCCACCTTCCTATGCCTCTATTTCCAGGTGAACTTTGGGCTTTTTCTCAATATTATCCGCATCCTGGTGAGGAAACTGGAGCCAACTCAGGGCAGCCTCCATACCCAGTCTCAGTATTGGTACTGTGTGTTTGTGTCTGGGGACACTGGGAAAGGGTAACTGGAGGGGGATTCAATGTGGTGGTTCTGTCTCATCCAACAGGCATTCATGACCTCAGCCTCATACTCTTCCCTATGTTCCCAGAGACAGAATAGACCTGGCCCCTTCCTTCTAGGGGATCACAATATTGGAAGGATGAGGACCCCAAACAGTCCGTTCCCATGCCAAATAGAACGATGAGTGCTGGGATCAATTTCTGTGGGAGCCTGGGGAGAGGGACCCTTTCTAGGTGAAGGGTGGTGTGGTCAAGGAAGACTTACTGAAGGAAGTGGTTTTGACCCACACTTTGAAAGATGCATAGACTTTGGGATAAACTGGGACAAGAAGAGTTGGCAGGGGAATCAGCAGGATCCAGTGCCCAGAATTAAAAAGCCCAGGGTGATTGTGGGGAGGTGGTGTTTCCCAAGGTGGCTGGTCCACAGAGTGGATATAGGGAGGTGGTAGGAAGTGAGAGGAGATGAAGTGCACATGACAGTTTCTAATCCCAGCCTTGGGAGCCTAGGATTTGTCTTTCCTGCAGGCGTCTCTCCAAGTCGACACTTTTCCTGATCCCACTCTTTGGAATTCACTACATCATCTTCAACTTCCTGCCAGACAATGCTGGCCTGGGCATCCGCCTCCCCCTGGAGCTGGGACTGGGTTCCTTCCAGGTGAGGGCTCCCGCAGGCACTCTTTCTTTCCATTGGGGGTGCTGGAGGGAGGTGCTGTTGCCCATGGGCCTTGGCTGAGTTCATGACAGGGTGAGGGCTATTCTTTTTCATCTATCTATTCAAATATCTGTCTGTCCATCTTCCAGCCACCCATCTATCTATGTATTCAACTACCCATGCATTCTTCCATCCGTCCATCAATCCATCCATCCATCCATACATCCATCCAAGCATCCATCCATCCATACATCCATCCATCTACCCACCCACCAACCCATCCATCCATCCATCCATCCATCTATCCACTCACCTAACCACCTACCCACCACCCATCCACCCACCCATTCATCCACCCACCCACCCATCCATACATCCATCCACCCACCCACTCACCTGTCCATCCATCCATCCATCCATCCATCCATCCATCCATCCTTCCATCCATCCTTCCATCCATCCAATCTATTCAACCCTTACTGATCCCCTATTATGTGCCAAGTGTTGTGCTCATTCACAAAGGATGCAGAAATAAAGTCAGAGAAATGGGGCCAACAGTACAGCCCCGGCAGGCTTGCTATGACAATTCTATGACAATATGCCTGGCACATAGTAAGTAATGAATGCATCTAAATTCCCCTTTCAATCAAACCTGGCCCAAGCCATAGCCTGGGGATGAGTAGGGAAAAGGTAGCAGAAAGACTGTGGACACCTTCAGGCCAGGCCAAAGCGTTCTGATGGGGTCTTTCTTCTTTGGCCCCACAGGGCTTCATCGTTGCCATCCTCTACTGCTTCCTCAACCAAGAGGTGTGTGACTTTTAAGGCTATCCCTCATGGAGTCCCCCTCCCACCAGACCTAAGGCCCCGCCTCCTCTCTCCCACTCAGGCCCTGTAAACCCCAGCTCAGGCCACACCTTGACTCCTGTGAGATTTTGTGGTAGTCTGTCCTGAGCTTCTGGATCAAGCTGAACCGGAATGTTTCCTGTAAACATCTCTTATCTATCCTTCCTCTGAGCTAAGCCAAGTTCTACTAGCTACTCTTCAGGAGGTGGAGGAGGCCTTTCAGGGATCAGGAGAGGGATTAGGGTAGGGAGTCAGAAGGAATCCCTCAATTCTGTGTTCCTAAAATTGAACAAAAAGGAGAATTGGGGAGGGGGTACGCCAGCTGAGGGAGAGACAATCAGAGAGAACAGATAGAGGAACCAAGAAAGTCAGAGATAGACATACAGGGAACTAGGAAAATAATCAGAGACAAAGAGGAAGATCCGGAGCCCGAGAAACAGAGAGAGCACCTAAAGGAAACAGACACACAAAGAGAGTGGACAGAAGGGGAGATAGACATGAAAAGACAGAACAGATGCTGCTGCTGCACATGTGGAAACGTGGGGACATGGCAGAGACGGACGCAAAGTGAATTCCACCCAGGAGACACAGAATTTCCCCCTTAGGACAGTCCTGCTCTGGGGAGAGAGGCGGGGGAGAATTGATCTCAATGCCCCAGACTCCCAAGTTCCACCTTTGTGCACCTGCAGGGCCATGCATTCCCTCTGCTGGCCATGGATTTGCCATGGGCTCTGCATTCTGTGAGAGTTGGCTGCAGATGCCCTGTCCCCTTCACTGTGGAGTGTTGCTCCCATCTCATTTGCCACCTCTGTCCCTTACTGCTCCTTCCCGTCTCCCTCTCTTTATTCCTCACCTGACCTCTCTAAGTCCCATGCAGCCTTATCTGGTGTCTGGGTGTAGCAGACCATGGGCCCTGGGGGTCCTGGGAGGGGCAAGAAGCATCCCAGGCTGAGGCTGGTGGGGTGTGGAAAAAGTGTTTCCACAGAGAGTTGTGAAGGGAGCTGTCTCGGGAAGCAGTGTTGGAGACCAGGTGGTTACATACCTCTGGTGACAGGGAGCTTACTACCTCCCAATAGCTCTTTCTGTTGTCAGGCAGCTGTGGAAAGATCATCTTTATATTGAACAGATATCAGATTCCTTTTATCTTTCACCACAACCCCAGTTCGGCTCTACTGCATGAGGCACATTCTCTCAGCACCCTATGCCCCTGAAAGCCCCTCGGAGATGCGAAGATACAGACAGCACCCCCACCCCCCCAATCCCACCCTTCCACCTCACCCCAGGCTACTTTTCTTTTAGTTACTTTCGGTTTCCTCAACTGCAACCCCTCAGACAGAGTTCTGAATCCTCTCTCCCTTCAGGTCATGTCCTCTGGACATATTTCCAGTGGCCAGAGTTGAGCTCACAAAATTGAGCCCCAAAGCAAGGAGTGGTCTAAGTGATTAAGAGAGAACAGGGTGGTTATTTGGCCAGGAACTCAAGAAAGCACCTATAAATGTCTTTAGCTGGGCTCAGACAAAGGCAGGGCTAAAAGGCAGAGAAAGGAGCTAAAAGAATGGTGAGAAATACTCACAGGAAGGAAAAAGTAGTATCCTCCAGAAGTAGTACTTAGCAGTGGCCAAGCATAGCTTTTCCTGCCTCATGTCTCTGTTTCTCTTACCCGGCCTCTCCCTGCACCTTAGTCTCATTGGGGTTGAGTAGCAAAGCCACAGGGGGACCTTCCTAATGTCCTTTTCCTTGTCCCTGGAGGTGAGGACTGAGATCTCACGGAAGTGGCATGGCCATGACCCTGAGCTTCTCCCAGCCTGGAGGACCCGTGCTAAGTGGACCACGCCTTCCCGCTCGGCGGCAAAGGTGCTGACATCTATGTGCTAGGCTGCCTCATCACGCCACTGGAGTCCACCCTTGAACTTGGGCAGCTACCATGGGTCTGCCATGCTCTGGAGGAGCAACGGGGCCACATCCCCACCCCAGCTGTTACCCAGCCCGGGGCAGGTGCAGCCCTTCCTCCCTGTCTCTGCATCTGACTCTCTTTTGAAGTCCCTGTATGTCTGCCTCTGAATTCTGTGGTCCCTCTGTGTCTGCTCTCATCCGTTCCTCTTCCTGGGGCCTGGGGCTCTAGCCCAAGGCTCAGAGGAGCCAATAAACCTGTAAATGAATAGACGCATGTTTGAGTGAGTAAATGGGCCTCTAAAGGGGAGCGCACCTGCGTTCTTTATTTGGGCGTCTGGTGCTGAGTTGCGTTCATCATTCCTCAGTTCATGCTACATTATGATTATTTATCTGTGCAAGGGGCCTCTTGTTTTATTTATTCTTAAAATGTACTCTCTTTTGTCTTCATCACTCCCATTCGCCTCCTCTCACAGGCAAACAAGTGAGCATGCTTAATGTGAATACTTGTGTTTCTGTGTGTCTTGCAAAATACATGGTGTTTTGTGTGTCTGTACTTTAATTTACATAAATGCTGTTGGTCATATGCCTCATCCTGCTTCTAACGTTTCCCCCTCAGCACTGTGCTTTTAAGAGATGCTCCCAAGGGTGGGCGCCGTGGCTCATGCCTGTAATCCCAGCACTTTGGGAGGCTGAGGAGGGCAGATCACCTGAGGTCAGGAGTTCGAGACCAGCCTGGCCAACATAGCGAAACCCTGTCTCTACTAAAAATGCAAAAAATTAGCTGGGTGTGGTGGTGGGTGCCTGTAGTCCCAGCTACTTGGTAGGCTGAGGCAGGAGAATTGCTTGAACCCAGGAGACGGAGGCTGCAGTGAGCTGAGATCACGCCCCTGCATTCTAGCCTGGGTGACAAGAGCGAAACTCTGTCTTAAAAAAAAAAAAAAGGAAAAAAAAAAAGAGAGAGATGCTCCCGTGTTTCCCTGCATAACTCTGGTCCGTCATTTTGGCTGTATGTGGTGCTGTGTAGAGTCATTGCCCACGTGTTACTGTCCTGTCCTGTCTCCCCTGCACTCTAGTGAACATGCACATCCTGGTCCCCTCCAGGATCTGTGAGAGTGAGCCTCTGTCCGGGACTCACACCCAGGAGGAGCAGTGCTGGGCATCTGTTATGCCTCCTGCTGATGTGACTCGGAGGTGCCAGATTGCATGCTTCAGTTCTGCACTCCCACCAGCAGCTCTTGAGGTCCCTAAGTCCCACAGCCCCACCAACACTTGGCATTACCCAGCTTTGTAATGTTCACCAGCCATATGGGTGTAAAGTGCCATGGCACTGTTGTCCTAATTTGCATCTCCCTGATATCTAATGGGTGTAAACATCTCTTGCTGTACCCGCTTGCCTTTTGGGTTTCTTTTTCTGGAAATTGCTTGAGTCTCTTTCCCTATTTTCCTCTGGAGTGGAGATGCCTCAACTCCAGGTCTTTCTCTTATGTCCTCCCCATTGTGTGCCCTCCTAGGTCCCAGCATACTGCCTGCTGTCCCCCACCCAACTGAGGACTCCCTTAATGTAACACATCTACATAGTCTGTCCCTCTTCCAACTTCCTTCTTGGCAGCGGGAGGAGAAGGAGACCCAGGTTCTATCCGTGGGGACCTATTTATTGACTGACAGTGGTGGAGGGAGATTCCAGTACAGAGAATCTCCGGGCTGATCGCCAGGTGCCATTTGCCTTGTCCTGGTCCTTGCTTGGGCGCCTCCCTTCTCTGTGATCCCCTGCATGGTGGCCCTCTCCTCTGCACGGAGGATCTAGCTTGTCCTCCATGGCCTGCCTGGACCAGGTATCTTTTCTCATGCACTGGGAACAGAAGGAGTAGGCATCCTTTACCTGTGCTGGCTCACAAATGTGCATCTGGTGGAGGCAGCGGATGGACATCCTCCTTCCTTACAGTCGTGAGAGTTCCGGGGAATGGAGACAGAGCTACATGAAGCCCAAGGCCACACTGTTGCCCGTGACGCCCGGCTGCCTGGCACCTTCCTGGTCAGACAAATGTCAAAGTGCGGGCCCAATCTGAAAACCCATCACAGTCAGTCTCAAATCATAAAAGTAATTCATATTCATTGCAGGCATTTAGGAGATACAGAAGGATTTTTTAAAAAATCAATCATCATCTTATTACCAAGACCTTCACCATTGATACTTTTGTATGTTTCCAGAAAGATTTTTTTTCTGTGTTTTGGAAGTATCTTGAGATTATATTATATTTGTAAAATTGCCTATGATTTTTTTGCATTAAAACAATATACATTATATATAGATGGCCAATAAGCACATGGAAAGATGTTCAATATCATTAGTCATTAGGAAAATGTAAATCAAAACCACAATGCAATATTGTTTCATGTCCATGAGGGTGGCTAAAAAGAAAACAAAATAGCCAATAACAAATATTGGCAAGAATGTGTAGAAATTGGAACCCTCATGCATTGCTGGTGGGACCAGAGAATTGTCAGGTGCTTTGGTAAAAAGTTGCACAGTTGCTCACAAAGTCAAACACTGAATTATTCAGAAAATCCACTCCTAGGTATATAGGCAAGGGAATTGAAGACGTATGTCTACACAAAACTTGTACATGAATATTCATAACATCATTATTCATAGTAGCCAAGAAGTAGAAACAACCTAAACATCCATCAACTTACGAATGAATTAACAAAATGTGGAATATCCATACGATGGGATATTGGCTCCATTTTTTCTGTTTGAGGTAATGAAAAGTTCTAAAATTAGATCGTGATGATGGTTGCAAACTCTGAGAATACACGAAAACCACTGAATTGTACACTTTAAAATGGTGAATGTTATGGTACGTGAATTCTATCTCAATAAAGCAGTTATTAAAAATGAGTAAATGAGTGTTTGCTGGAGAACACTTACAGACAATTTTTCCACTACATAATTTGAAAAGTCTATATAATATTATTTATTTAGCCAATAGTTATTTAACAGATATTTTATTCGTGAAAGTTTCTCTCGATTTTAAAAATAAATATTTGTTACAAAAATATTAGCCGGGCGTGGTGGCGGGCACCTGTAGTCCCAGCTACTCGGGAGGCTGAGGCAGGAGAATGGTGTGAACCTGGGAGGCAGAGCTTGCAGTGAGCTGAGATCACACCACTGCACTCCAGCCTGGGCAACAGAGCGAGATTCCGTCTCAAAAAAAAAAAAATTTGTGATGATAAACTTCCTTGCATACATTTTTTTTTTCACGTATACCTCAAAAAGACAAACACTTAAACTCCTAGACCTTCAGAATAAATTATCCTAATGTGGAAGAATGTTTGAACCAATGCAATGCACATGATAAGTCTTTTAGTACCTGTTGGCAAATTGCCTCCCAGAAAATTGGTCTAGAGATTCTTGCACAAACAATATAAGTGTTACGGTTTTTCTGCATTGTTATTATATTTTGAGACAGGGTCTCACCTGTAGACCAGGCTGGAGTGTAGTAAAGCGATCACAGCTCACTGCTGCCTCAACCTTCTGAGCTCAAGTGATCCTCCCGCTTCAGCCTTCCCAAGTAGCTGAAACTACAGGCATGCACCACCATACCGGCAAATTTTAAAATGTTTTTGTAGAGACAGGGTCTCAGTACATATTGCCCAGTCTGGTCTCAAACCCCTGGGGCTCAAGCAATCCTCCTGCCTTGGTCTCCCAAGTGCTGGAATTACAGGCGTGAGCCACTGTGCCTGGCTGGCATCATTATATGTTTCTCTGAGTTTTAACTGGTGTTAGCAGTGTTAGTAATGGTGTTAGCATAGTGGTGATAGTAGTTAGTGTTAGTTAGCTTGGTTAGTGCTCTTTAATATTAGTTGTGACTAATTTTAGCAGTTAGCAGTTTGTAGAGTTAGTGGTTAGCATTAGTTAATGTTAGTGGTTAGTGTTGGTGATTAGTCACCAGTTAGTTTAGCAGTTAGCTGTTAGTGTTAATGTTATTTAACGGTTAGTGTTACTGGTTAGTAAGTAGGTAGTGGTTAGTGGTAGTGGCTAGTTAGTAGTTAGTGGTAGTGTTAGCGGTTCATTAGTGGTTAGTATTAGTGGCTTGTTAGGAGTTAGTGTTAGCAGTTAGCTGTTAGTGCTAGTTAGGTAAAGTTTAGTGGTTAGTGTTACTGGTTAGTTAGCAGGCAGTGGTTAGTGGTAGTTAGTGGTTAGTGTTAGTGTTAGTGGTTCATTAGTGATTACTGTTAGTGGTTAGTTAGCAGTGAGTGGTTAGCATTAGTCAATGTTAGTTAGTGGTTAGTGTTAGTGATTAGTTACCAGTTATTTTAGCAGCTAGCTGTTAGTGTTAGTTAATGTTATTTAGTGGTTAGTGTTACTGGTTAGTTAGCAGTGAGTAGTTAGTGGCTAGTTAGTGTTGGTGGTTCATTAGTGATTAGTGTTAGTGGCTGGTTAGCAGTGAGTGGTTAGCGTTAGTTAATGTTAGTTGGTGGTTAGTTAGCCATTAGTGTCAGCAGTGAGTGTATGATATTGGCAATGGGCAGAAGCAGCTCACTCTGTGAACCGTCCATCCCTCGCCTACAGGCTGCAAGTTCACAATGGCTGCAAGTTCACCACTTGCTCCCTTTTAGTTTCAACTGGAGCCTCAAATGCCTATCACTTCTCTTGTCTCTTCCATGCAGAGATTCGCAGACTGGGCCTACGATGCAGGTTCCTGGGCAGATCCTTTGACTGGCAAGCTCTTCCACTCTCAGGACTCCAGCTTCCACAACTGAGCGGGGCGGGGTGGGGGAGTTGCTCAGGAGGTGATGTCTGAGGAAGTCTCACCAGGGACACTGGATGGCAGGCAACGAGCTGGCCTGAGAAGCGCAATGATCATCCTGGCCACCAGGTGGCAGTCTAACTGCAGCCAAGAGCCCTGGCTGGGCCGACGGTGCTGCCTGCGGGAGCTGATGCTGGAGATGGACGCAAGACCCCTGCGGCCTGACTGGAGCTCAGCGAGCCGAAGAGGCTGGTGGAGAAGGGGCTGCTGGTCTGGGCAGCCTAGGTTGGGAGGGAGGGTCATGGCGGGAGTGTGGAGGAACAAGACATCCCCACGCCCCCCGTCCCCCGTCCCAGACCCCAGTGTTGATGAATAAGAAGCGGATTAAGAAGAGTGAGAGCTGAAGAGACAGGAGAATGAGGGACCACGAGAGCCCGTGCAAGATCCGGAGCACAGGGGCTTCCCTGGGTCCCAGGCTTTCTGCAGGACTCACCCCCATCTACCCCGGTGTCCACCTTCCAGCCAGCCTCCCCGCGGGTCCTGAGAGGAGAGCTTCCTTAAGAGAAGGAAGAAACTCGGACTTCCCTCCTGTTATGTTCGGGCTCCTCTGTGAGAAAGAGGAGGAGAGAGGAAAATGAAGGGCCCATTCTCTGTCCCCAGAGAGCACCCAGGAATGTTGGGAAGATCTGCAAGGATGAGCCTGAACCTAGATGTGAGAACTGGTGTGCCGGGCTCAGACTCTCTGGGATGTGGGAACTCCGAGGACCGGGTGTGGGTGTGGGCAGGAGCAGTTAGGGAAGGCTTCCTGGATGAGGGGACTCAGGCAGGGAGTGTAGACCCTACAGCCCCACCAGGCCAGGCTGCGCAGTGATCCCTTTCTACCGTTTGCTGGGCAGGAAGCGGAATGGGGCTGATCTCAGTTTAGAGAGCAATACTTGGAGGAAAGTTCGGGTAGGAGGGTGGTATCAGGGCCAGGCTTCGTTCTCCCCAGGGACTTTCATGGCATTCCTGCTAGGGCTCTGGGTCTGCTGGGCACACATTTATCCATGTGATGAGCGTTCACTGAGTATCTGGGGAACAGGCACCTTGCTAGAGTCTGAAAATACAGCTACAAGCAACTCCCAAATGTTCCCCTACGCAAGGGGCTTAGGGTCTGGTTGGCAATGGCCAATTTTACATGTCAATATGACTTGGCCACAGGATGCCCGGGTATCCGATTAGTCATTGTTTGTGGGTGTGTCTGTGGCGGTGTTTCTGGAAGGGCTTAGCATTTGAATTGGCAGACTGAGTAAAGCCATGGCCCTCCCCAGTGAGCAGGCACCAGCCAACCCTTGAAGGTCTGAATAGAAAAAAAAAAAAAGGCAGAGGAAGGTTGAACTTGAGCTTTCTCTGCCTGGCTGTCGAGCTGGAACATCATTCTTCTGCCCTCCAGGATCCTGGTTCTTAGGCCTTCGAATATACCACCCGCCCTCCGGGGTCTCTGGCTTGCAGAAGGCAGATTGACTTCTCAGCCTCCATAATTGCATGAGCCAATACCATACAATAAAGCTCTTTCTACACTCTGTGTGTGTGTGTGTGTGTGTGTGGTGTGTACATAAAATGTTGGTTTTATTCTCTGGAGAATCCTGACTGATACAGAAGGCATTATTTAGGGCTCTCTGGTGCAGACAACAGGACCCACTCTGGCTGAGTTAAGCAAAAACATGACAAGTTTAAGGACATCAGGTAGCTCCCCTGTCTCTAGGAGGGCCCGGGCTCAGGCCCAGAGGCAGTGCCCATCCCACACCAGGGGGCCACTGTGGCAAATTCCTCATTTCACCACTTTTGGTCATAGACACAGCTGCTCACACCACCAACACCAGGGACAGAATGCCAGAACCACCACATGGCTCTCCTGAAAAGCCAAACTCCTTCCCTGCCACGCTGGCTAAAAATTTGATTCCACCTGGCACCAGCTTCCTCTTATTGCTCTCTTCTGGATCTAAGTCCCACAGTTACCCCTGATGGCACAGTCTAGTGACCCTGACTCCTAGCTGCAAGGAAGGCTGGTACAGCAAGCTCAGACCTCTAGCTTGGAGAGGGCCCTCCTACTGTGGCAAGGTTCTCAGGCACATGAAGGGCGTTCAGAATGTGCTGGCTGGCCACAAGCATGACAAATGTGTGGCACCAAGAGACAAGCACACCATTCAAGCAATCACATAATAATGGTGACAGATGCAGAAAGAACGGCAAAGTGTTGGGAGAACAAATATCTAGATGACCAAACCTAGACTGGAAGTGTAAAAAATAAAAAGGCTTCCTGGAGGAAGTGACAGCTAAGCTGAGCTTGGAACCATGAGAATGAGCTGGCCAGGAAAAGAAGTGGATTAAAAAAAAAAAACCAGGTAGAGGAAACAGCACCTGTGAAGGCCCCGAGGTGGGAAGGGGCTCGGCGTGGGAGGAGATGCAAGTTAGCTGCTGTGGTTGGATCTTAGCAAGAAAAGGGGAGCGTAGGGCAGGTGGCACCCAGATCACGCAGGGTCAGGAAAGCTATGTTAAGGTTTCATCCCAAGAGTTACTGAAGTGTGTGATGTAACAAGGCTTAGGTGTTTTAAATGATCGGTCTGGCTGGTATATGAAGACTGAATTTTAGGCAGAGACCTCCGCTGGAAGCAGGGAGGCTGGAAATGGAGATGCGTACTAGGGTGATAGTGGTGGAAAAGATAAGGACCAAGTCCAAAGCTGTCTAACTCAAGGATGAAACTGTGTGAGAGCAAGAAGACAGATGGAGGTGTCCCACAAGCCTACTGGAATGAGGAGAGACAGAGAGGAGCAAGCTTTTGGGGGAAGAGCAGGAGCTCAGTTTGGGCACGTTGGGTTTGGGGTGCACTGAGACAGCCAGCAGGATGCCAAGGAGAGGGCTGGAGTGAGGAGCGAGGCCCGGCTCAGAAGTGGAGTTCATGAGTGGCCGGCATATTGATGGCGTTTGATGCCAAGGGCATGGGTGGGGCCACCCCGCAGTGAGAGTGAGGAGCAGGATGAGAAGGGGACTGAGAGCTGAGCCTGGAGGGATCCACACATTCATAATCCCACAGGGGAGCAGGAGCCCCCGAGGGAGGTGGAGCGGGGGAAGGAGTGCTCAGAGAAGTGGGAGGAGAACCAGATGAATGTGGGATCCTGGGGCCCCAACAAAGATCGTCCCAGCAAGGGGCTGGCGAGCCCACCGAGTGCTGCTGAGCAGCCTTTATGAGAGGATTTGGAGGCACAGCTCACAGTGAGAGCAGATTTGGTAGAGGATGGACTCGGAGGCTGGGCTCATGGGTGCCGAGAGGGAGCAGCTGGGGCAGCCCAGGAGAACAACCCCTTACCGAGGCTCCTCTGGGAGGGCGGGGGAGCCAGAAGTGAGCGGGAGGAGTCATTTGGTTTTGTTGTAAGAGGACAGCCTGGAAAAATGCTATGAAGTGGATATGGGGGTCACTGAAAAATGGGGGGCATGTCATGGAGCGGGGTGGTCGAGAACGAGTGAGAAGGCAGGTCCCGAACCCAGTGTGGGGGACCTTGGCTGGGAAAGAGGACTCTGCCCCAGAGGCTGGCAGGTGGGTGTGTGGCCTGGGTGTGGGCAGGAGAGGAAGGCCAGCTGCTGGCTCCTGCATTCATCATGAAGGTGAGGTTCCTGGCCTGCTGGGGGTGGGCACCAACAGGGGGTGGGAGTGGAGAGCGGGTGGGTCTTGAGAGTGAGGAAGACAGAAGCAGCTGTGGCAGAGGTGGGAGGACAAGCCGGTAGGGAAGAATATGCAGTTGCCAGGCCATGCTGGCGGGCCAGCTGCCCCAAGAGCGGAAACTTGGAGTGAGACCACTTTTTCTGGGTGGAATATCTGGTACAGACAAAAGTGACTTGGGCTTATTCAGGGTGGGGTTTTGCCCCAAAGGCCGAGGCACGAGGGACTTCTAGGTGTTTGTCAGAGAGCATTTGTGCAATGCCACAGGGTACCTGCTGGAGGGTCTGCTGGAAGGGAGTGGAGTATTAGGTGGTAGGGCTGGGTGGGGGTGCAGATGAAGAGTTCTAGGAGGACAGAAGGGTGTGGTCAGAACAAGATGCTTTGCAGCACAGCTGGTGTGACTTCCAGCAGTAGCATGGGCTCCGTGTTGGTGTGGGAGGGGGTGTCTGCTGGGGGTCAAGAAGGTCCCTGAGAGAAGGAAGGGCAGGGACGCAAGGTCAGTGGGTGACAGATCATCAGCCTGGGCACTGCTGCCACTCAAGACAAAGGCTGGGGTTGAAGGGCAAGGATGACCTTCGAGCCAGAGCCTCCAGCCATGAAGGTGGGGAAGGAGCTGCAGGAGCCTGGGGGTTGCAAAGAGGAGTCTGGGGCAGAGGTGGGATGCAGGCAGTGAGGAGAGGCAGACCAGAGGGAGAGTCCAGACAGGGCAGGGTGGAGAGGACTCAGGGTGTGGAGCAGGAACTGAAACCCCCAGGCACTGGCCCCCTGCCCTCCGGAGCCTGGGCAACCAGTCCAGCCATCCTGCTATGGCTTCGCCCTCCCAGCTTTGGGGCTGCCAGAGGCCCTGGCCCTGGAACTGTTAGGAACAGGGCTGCCTTTGGGGCAGATCCAGGCTTTGGAAACCAACAGGAAACTGCAGATATTATTATTTTTTTTTCTGACACTCTGTTCTGCCTCATCTGTGTGACTCTCTCGTGTGGATTTTTCTCTTCTGGCTTGCTCTTGCACACTCTCTGTCTCTCTGCATCTTTCTCTTTTTGAGGCCCCAGATTTCAGCTGTGGGGAAGCAATAGAGCAGCCCATCAGGCAGCTGCCCCATCTCCATGATACCAACATCTGAGTCCCGGGGCTGGCTGGAGGTGGCCAGAGCTTTCTGCGGGCATGCAGATGGCCAGCTAGCCCCATCTGTCAGAATTCTCCTCCGGAGTGCTCTCTGCCCATCCCCCACACCATCCCTCCCTCCCTCCCTCTCTAACTCTCCTGTCTTCCCCTCATGGCCGTCCCCTCCCAGGTAGGGTGCTGTGCATGTGAGGGAAAGCTGTGTGACCTTCAGCCTGCCACTCCCTTCCCTGGGGACCTTGCTTAGGCTCCAGCTTCCCCGCAGGCGTCCCTGGGAGTAGGTCAGGGCATGCGAGTCTCCCTCCCTCAGAGGTGTTGCATAATCAGCCCAAGGCCTTGTGCACATTCCCATGGTTACGGGGCTGGGGAAGGCTGGCAGTGGTGGCATCGCCATGGCACCGGCGTGGCCCTTGGCTCTGCTGGGCGTGGCGCAGGCACGGAGGGGCTGTGGGCTCTGGCTGCTGGAGAGATTGTTGCAGGGGACGACCTTCCTCTTGACTCTTTGCAGATCACCTCAGCTCAGCGGCCACGGTGACCTGGGAGCAAACCCTTGGCACACTGGCTGGCTCAACACAGACCAGACTTGGGGTTGTGGTCTCAGCCCCAGCCTGACCCCAGACCCGGCCTGCAGCCCATGTCCTTTGCAGCCCCTTACTCAGTCCTAACTTGGGCCCAGTTGGAGCTCTCACGGAGCACAGCTAGGCCCTCCCCCCAGGCCCTGTGGGCATTTTCATCTGCACTCTGGCCATGGCCTCAGTCCTCTGATCCCCTGCACACCCCCACTCCCCCAACCCTTTATTTCAATGTTAAGGAATCAATAATACATATTAAACAAGCTGTCTGTAAACAGAAACAGACATAAAACAAGGTTATGTATCAATCGGTTGACAAAAACGTTGTAACCACAGGCGCACAGAGCCTGTCTGGATTTTTTCCCTGTCGCTGTGGCCGCCTAGTGATGTGGTCTGGGAAGAGTCAGGAGGAGGGCTGTCCCCACAGTGATCTCTCTGGCAGCCAGAGCCCAGAGCCCCTCAGTGCCCGCACCATGCCCAGCAGAGCCATGGGCCATGCTGGTGCCATGGCGATGCCACCACTGCCAGTGCTGTACCCGCCACAACCAGTGCTGTGCCCAGGGGCCCTCACAGGGTGGAGAGGAAGAGTGGCAGATCCAAGCCTCGCTTTTGGGGCCAGAGAACAGAGGTGTGTGTGTGACTCAGGCCATCAGAGCTGTGCAGGTTCAAAAGTCACAGGTCAGTTGGGAGTTGGGGGTCAGAGCAGGCAGGAAGTCCTCCTGGGGGAGGCAATGGTGGGTGTGTGAGGCTGGAAAAGCTGGATAGAATTTGAGGAAGGGAAACGCCAGGGAGGTGGAACAGCCGCCATGAAGGTGGAGAGTCTAGAGTTCAGAGTGCAGGACCCACTGGATGGAATTTGATCTCTCAAAAATAGACCGTGTGCCTGTGTAGAAGCTTCTCCAGGCTCACCTCTGCACAGAGCTCAGGGAAGCATCTGATGGCTGGGAGCAAACCCTTGGCACACTGGCTGGCTCAACACAGACCAGACTTGGAGTTGTGGGTTCACAGGGCTCAGGGAGACCCACTAGAGGCAACCTCAGCAGGAAGAGCTTCACACAAGGCACACGAGAGACCCCCAAGCATAGCCCCTCCTGAACCCAGAACCCTTTGTCCAGCTGCCGTTTTGGCTGCCCCTTGAGCTCCACGGCAGACCCCTCATCACAGCCCTCTTGGCCCTCACAGAGTACAGCCCACACAGTAGGGACAAAACAGATCCCGTCACTCCCTGCTTTCTGATTTGACCAGGAAAAAATAAATCCAAATTCCTTTCTGCAGCCTGCAAGGACCTGGGTGTCCTGGGCCAGTCCAGCTCTCCAACCTCAGCTTCTTTTGCCTTCCTTCCCTGTGCTCCACTCTGGCCACACTGGCCTTCCTGCTGTCTTCTGATCCCCTGAGCTTGTGTTCATTTCAGCTCAGCTGCTGCTTGGAACACTCTTCCCCTAATGCCTCCCATGGCTGCCTTCTTCCATATAGCCCCCATTCAGTACCAATGTCACCTCCCCAGAGAGGCCTGTCCTGGCTGCCTAGTGACATCACTCACTTTCACCATTGCATTTCCTTGTTTTATTTTCTTCATGGCACTTAGCAGTAATTACAGACAATGCTCATTATTTGTGGTAGTTACGTTCCATAAAGTCACCGTGAACTCTGAGTTAGCAAACATGGAACCATTGCTCCTAGGGGATAGGCTCCTGTGAGCCTGTGGTCACGTTTTTGTCAACTGATCAATACAATCGATACATAACCTTGTTTCATGTCTGTTTCTGTTTACAGATAGCTTATTTAATATGTATGATTGCTTCATTAACATTGAACTAATGGCCAACAGCACTGTGACTCATGTCTGAGTGAAGCTTCTCTGGCACACGTTTTCCTCGTAAGGCACTTCACAGCCCTCTTGCACATAGGAATGCTGGACAGCACTCCAGCCCACACTTGGGGGTCACTTGAAATAGTGAAATCATCAACAAAAAGCACGAAAATGTGAAACACACGACACTAAATGCCACTTGGTGACAGTATGTAAATAAGAGAAGAGACCCTTGTTTACAGTCTGAGAGCTGCAACAAGAAGTCAGAGCATCCCCTGCTTGGGCTGTGCTGGCAGGTGTGCATTGGGCCACTCAAACTTTTCTCCATTCTGCAAGTGTTCAAGAATGATGGTGGAAGCGCTGCCAGTGTTGACACTGGGGTAAGAGAGCAGGCAAATTTACAGATACGGAATGTGCGAGTAATGAGGGTCAAGTGTGTGTCATTTACGTATTTGTGTGTTATTGTTGGTCTTCCCATTGTCTTATTCACTGCTGCATCCACAGCACCTGAAACAGGTCATGGTCAAGATTCAGTAGATGTCTTTATTATTTTAAAATTATTATTATTATTTTTTGAGATGGAATCTCACTCTGTTGCCCAGGCTGGAGTGCAGTGGCGCGATCTCGGCCCACTGCAACCTCCACCTCCCAGGTTCAAGTGATTCTCCTGCCTCAGTATCCCGAGTAGCTGGGACTACTACAGCCGTGCACAACCACACCCAGCTAATGTTTTGTATTTTTAATAGAGATGGGATTTCACCACGTTGGCCAGGCTGGTCTTGAACTCCTGGCCTCAAGTGATCTGCCTGCCTCGGCCTCCCAAAGTGCTGGGATTATAGGTATGAGCCACCATGCCTGGCCCTATTTTTTAATTTTTTTGAGATGGGGTCTCTCAGTATCAAGCTGCACACAGGCTGGGACTTGGAGTGACTTCTCAGCACCCAATGCGGGCTGGAGTGTGGTGGTGTGATCACAGTTCACTGCAGCCTCGACCTCCCTACCTTGAGCAGTTCTTCTGCTTCAGCCTCCAGAGTAGCTGGGATTTCAGGTCTGTGCCACCACACCTGGCTAATTTTATTTTTTTTGTAGAGACGGGGTCTTGTCATGCTGCCCGGGTTGGTCTCAAACCCCTAGACTTAAGTGATACTCCCGCCTCAGCCTTTTAAAGTGCTGGGATTACAGGAATGAGCCACCGTGTCCAGTCTCACAGTAGATGTCTAATAAGTATTTATCGATGGACTGCCCTGGCCCCGCCCCCCAACACACACACACACACACACACACACACACACACACACACACAATCCTTAGGCATTCTCAGAGCAAAAAAGACACGGAGTGTCCCTTCCTCTGGTGCTTCTTTCCTGGGCACCACAGGCAAGGGAGAGGAGAAAGATTCTGGAAGAAAAGCAGGGATAAGTGACAGCCCTCGTCCTAAAGCATTCTCATCGCCATTCTCCCTCTCCTTATGGTCAGACCTGTCGCTCAACACAGGGAAGCCTGGTGTGCCAAGTGATTATGTCCACTTCCCCGTGGTAAGTGTCACCAGGGGCACAGGCAGTACGTGTCCAGTTTGGCCGAGGTTGCCACTCCTGGTCCTGCGGGAATGTTGTGCATGCATGCACGCATGTGTGTGCGCACAGCAGCATGTGTGCTGAGAGTGCAGGCACGTGCCTGGGCATGTGCCCGGGCATGTGCCTGAGCTCTGCCCTGACAAGGCCTGCCGGCTCCCTAGCAGCTGGAGCACCCGCTGTGCTGACAGGGCCTGCAATCACGGGAAATTACCAAACCCAGAACTAAAATTAATGCTGCTGCTGCTGCTGCTGCTGCTGCCGCCGCCGCCACAGAACCTGTTTATGAGCCAAACGCCTGGAAGAGGCCTCGGGAGGAGGCACTGCGAGGAACTCGGAGGACAGGGATGAAGACTGGGCAGGGAGGCCACAAAGGAGTAACCCCAGCTTCCATCTGGCAAGTGCCTATGGAGTGAAATGTCAGGTGCTGTGCTGGTGAATTTCCACACACTTTATTTAGCCATCACAATAGATAGGTATGGCCCCCCTTTGACCAACAGAGAGCTGGGTGTCACAGAGGTTAAGGCTCTTAGCTAGCAGAGCTGGGATTTGAAGGTGGGACTGTCTGACACACGGACTGGGACAGATTTCTGGACCTTGTGGGGGTGAAGTGGAAATGTGCCCCACAAAACGTTTGGTTTGATTCTGGTTTTTAGTATGGTATTTGATGTAAGGAACATCAAAAAGAAGCCCCTGAGTTTGTAATAGCCCTCCTCCTGCCTATAGCGTGACCTGTAGTTGGACCCTATGGGAACTCACACATGCCTCCAGGAACGACAATGAGCGGAACATACACACCAATTCTACCGAATCCAAGGGAACCCGGGAACCCGTTCCCACGCACATTCCCCCCACCCCCTGTGGTTCCGGAACTGGTGGGTTCCTGATCTCGCTGACTTCAAGCATGAAGCCATGAACCTTCACTGTGAGTATTACAGTTCTTAAAGACGGTGTGTCCCGAGTTTGTTCCTTCTGATGTTTGAATGTGTCTGGAGTTTCTTACTACTGCTGGGTTCGTGGTCTGACTTCAGGAGTGAAGGTGCAGACCTTTGCGGTGAGCGTCACAGCTCTTAAAGGCCATGGGTCTGGAGTTACTCATTTCTCCTGGGAGGTTCATAGCCTCGCTGGCTTCAGGACTGAAGCTGCAGACCATCCTGGTGAGTGTTGCAGTTCATAAAGACGTCAGGGACCCAAAAAGGGAACAGCATTTATTGCAAACAAAGAAAACACAGACACCACACAGTAAGGAAACAGAACTGACCAAGTTGCCACAGCTGACTCGGGTGGCCCTCCTTTATTCCCTTATCTGGCCCCCCCCACATCCTGCTGATTGGTCCATTTTACAGAGAGCTGATTGGTCCATTTTGACAGCATGCTGATTGGTGCATTTACAAACCTTTAGCTAGACACAGAGTGCTGATTGGTGTGTTTACAATCCTTTAGCTAGACACAAAAGTTTTCCAAGTCACCAGCCGTCCCAGAAGCCCAGCCATCTTCACCTCTCACTGGCAATCGCCGCAGGAGTTTGCAGCACCTAGCCTGGGCACTCCGGCAGCCCAGAGGAAGCTCATAGACAACCAAGAAGAAAAGAGGGGAAGCGAGAAAGAGACTGAGACCACATCGTGGCCAATGACCCTGTGAAGAGGGAACGGGGTCCATGCACAGGACCCAGCCTCCTATGAAGCCCAGCAGGCGCCGGCCTGTGGAGCCCACTGCCGCCCCGCTGAGCCCATGCCCACCTGGAACCAGCCCCGGCCCACGAGCGCCAAGCGCAGCCCCAGCTCCCACCTGTGCCTCTCCCTCCACACCTTCCCGCCAGCAGAGGGAGTGGGCTCCTGCCTCGGCCAGCCCCAAAAAGGGGCCTCCACACTGCAGCGGCGGGCTGAAGGGCTCCTCCATCGTGGCCAGAGCGGACGCTGAGGCCGAGGAGGCACCGAGAGCAAGCGAGGGCTGCTAGCACGTTGTCACCTCTCACCAGCATCACTAGCGCAAGGCTCCATAGTGTTTATATGGGGGCCTGGGGGGCGCAGTATCAAGCTGCACGCAGGCTGGGACTTGGAGTGATTTCCCAGCACCCTGTGGCCCTGAAAGGCCCCTGGCCCCAGAAGGACCCACCTGAGATCTGGAGAACGAATCTCCTCCCCTTCCCTGCTCACCCTGGCCAGCAAGCAAATGATGAATGAACCGTGGGGGATGTCTGTCGAGGGACCCTGGCTGAGGGCAGCGGCAGCGGCAGGTGGGCACATACCCATGCTGCTCCCACCCCCGCCAATTTCAGGGAGAACCTGGCTCACCGGTTGGAGGCTGTGGAGAGAGAAAGCTGGGCCCCGAGGCCATATGGCATTTGTTGGCACACAACCTGGCTGGCCTCCAGCCAGTCAGCGCCTTCATCTGACTTGGCATAAAAATGACAACAGCGCCAGGCACAGTTCTAGGATGCACACATCCATACACAGTCCTTACAAGGCTCTTTGAGGAAGGATTGTCATCTCCATTTTACAAGTGAGAAAACTAGGGCATAGAGAGGTAAATGATTTGCCCACAGCCACCCAGCTGGGAGGCCATGGCGCCAGGACATGGACCGTTGGCTTGGGCAGCCTGGTAGCAGAAGCTCTGTGCTGACCACCATGCTACATGGCCTTTCTCAGGTCCTCCAGGCCCTTGGCCCTTCCCAGGCCAGGTTCACATTGTGCAGGTGGCCTGGTGGATGGCCCTCTAGCCTCTGCCTGAAGACGGCCAGCGTGGGTACCCACTCCACTGCCCCTGACCTGGCTCTGTGGGGCAGGAGGCCATCCTGGACAGGGTCTGAAGCAGCTCTTCAGGGCGTCATCTGCCCACTCAGCCTCTGCTGCCTCCTGCCCCTTCTGCCTCTTGGTGGCCTTCTGGGGACTTGAAGAGGATAGTCACAATGGCTGTGGACCTGCTCACGCATCGGTCCACACAGCCCTGGTCCAGACTGAGAGGGGCCGGTCGTGAGACCAACTGTGTTCCAGGCCCAGGCTTGGACTTTTCGTTAGCTTTAAAAATCTTTCTTGTGTTTGGGTTGTGACTAGCATTTAATATTTTTTGATGGAATAGAAGAGAATAGAAGCTAGAGCATGAGTCAATATGGCTTCTTGAAGCTTTTAACTCCATGTTACATACATGCACGTGTTTATGCTGAGTCAGAGTGAAAAATGAACTTCTCACTATGAGAAAGTGAAGAACAAGTTTGAACGACACTCAGTCCTGTAGATTGCCTTCTCCTTTCTTGCATCCTATTTTGGTTCCTGCATTGACCCCCAGCCAGCCCAGGTCTCCCCTCAGGCTGAGCCCAGAAGCCTCCCGCTCCCGGCCCTGCTGAGCCATGTCGAGATCTGGGCACATAGGGAGACAGGAAGCCTTGTGGACTGGGCGATGAGAAAAGGAACCGCTACATAACGTACGCTCACCACGTGCCAGGCTCTGTGCTGAATGCTCCACCTCCATAGTCTGTTAAGTCTCATGAAGTAGGTGGGGTGTTCGCTCCGTTCCACAGATGAGGAAACGGGCACGGGCTCACCTGCTTGCTCAGTCATGACACTCATGGAAACATCATAACTGAGTTTAAATCTGGGTCTTGGCGTTTCCTGGGTCACTCTCTTCACACTTGCCTGCAGCACTGCTTGGGAGCGGTGGGCACCCAGGCAAGCAGTGATTAGGTGCTTGCCTGATCCTCCCACCTCACCTCCCTGGTCACCTCCTCCTCCTCCCTACACCCGGAGCAGTGGCTCCTGTCAAGTTCCTCCCTCTAGGGCCCAAGGGGTTCAGTGAATCTAATTGGAAGCAGCTTTTTAGTCCTGTGACCCAGAGGCTTGCTGAGGGCGTGGGGAGAGGACCAGACTGTGGAGAGCCAGGCCTGAGGCCAGCAGAGTCTGTTGCGCAACCTGCAGGCTGCACAGCCCCAGCCCTGGGGGTTGCATTTCTCCCTTTACCTTTTCCCCATTCAATCCACAATAGAGGCCTGGGGGCAGACTCCACATTCCTGGCACTGTGGAGGCTAAGTCACCAAGAGGGCCCCACACTCCCTCATAGAGCTGCTCAGAGCTCTCTCCACTGTGGCCCAGGGCTCAGCCTTCAAAGTGGAGGGCCTCTTCCTCTCTCCCTTCTTGGAGGCATGGGTTCTGGAGTGGGCACTACGTTTGTTGTTAGTTTCACTTGGGTTCAAGCCAGGTTTGGGGGCACAGGAAGATATGGTGGCTATTCAAATAGTCAACCCGCCTCCTCAAATAAAATCCCACTATGACTGAAAATGAATCCTATTATTTGCCAAGTCCTCCCCATTTCACTCAAAGTAAAACACCAAAGGCCTTACAATGACCTACACAGGACTACAAAGACCTCCGAGTCTTGCCTCTCTGGACGAATCTTCTTTCTTTTCTTTCTTTCATTGCTCACGCAACTCCAGCCTTGCTGACCTCCTTGCAGTTCCTGCCCCAGGGCATTTGCACTTGTCACTCCCTCTGCCTGGAGCAGGTTCCCTCAGACACCCGCATGACTCACTCACCTCTTCACTCTTAGTCCCATCTTCAGCCTCTGCAGTGGCTTTTGCTATTTCTTCACTTTATTTTTTCTCCATGGCGCTTACTACTAAAATGCCACATAACTTGTTTATTTACTTTGTTGTATCATTTCTCTTTCTCCATTAGAATGTAAGCTGCATAAGGGTGGATTTTTTATTCCGTTTGTTCAGCAGTGCCTAGCACAGAGCAGGCATGAGAAAAATGTTTGTGGAAATGAATTGAAATTGAATTAAAATAGTCATAAGGATGTCCAGAATTCTAATTTCTCCCATGACTTCCCTGAAGTTTCCATATTGAATTATTTGAAACCAAAGTCACCTAAAAAAATCTTTCTGTTTTCCTTTGGATGAATTCCAGCTCTGATTCAGGGCATAGCCCCACCATGGCCTGCTACAAACAAGCACCTGGAGGGTTTCTGAGGCCAGGCTCTATGCTGGATGCTGTAAATAGAGATTCGAGAAAGAGAGACACCACCCTGCTCTCTGGAGCTCACAGCCTTGGGGGAGGCCCACAAGGAGCAAGTGGCAATGACGAGAGTTGTGATAGGGAAGCCCGGGGGCTGTGGGCGCCCATGGGAAGGGAGAAAGCTCCAGAAGGAGAGAACAGTCAGTGTAGGTCTCTTAACTCCTCGGAGCTCTTTCCTCACGTTAAGGCTGAGCCTGTGAGCTGACTTGGAGGGCAAATGAGAGGACGAGCTGCAGGGAGCTCTGCAGGTGACACGCAGATGCTGGCTTTCATTTCTTGCTCCTCACTAGGGAAGCAGGAAGGCAGGGTGGAGATTAGTAAGCCCATTTTACAGATTTTGCCATGTTTATTATAAATTATATGTTATTATATTAACAAATAATTTATTATTTATTAATATCTTTTCCTGTGTGTAACTTTCTCCCCCTTCCTCAAATTTTAGTTACATCAAGAACTCCTGAAGGGCTGGGACCCTTCCACATTTCTTGTTTCCTTCTTGCCCCCTTCTCAGCAGAGCCCAGATCCAGCCTTGGTAAATCAGGATGTTGGGACTCAGTGAGGGAGAGTCACTCGTCTATGGTCACACAGAGAATCAGAGCTTGGGCAGGGGCTGGGGCCAGGCCTCCTGCTTCCTTGCCTGAGGCCCTTCTACTGCCAGACATGTGCTCTTCGGAGCCCATCTCTAGCCTGTGTCTAGGGTTCCCCCGGAAGAAGCCGTGGCCCCTGACCCTGCTAAGCCTTCCTCCACTCCTCCAGCACCCCTGGGGCCATCGAGCTCAGAGCTGCAGGCCTGTGGTTATGGCTGGAGGCGTGGGAGTAAGGGCAAAGCTGGTTCTCACTGAGGTTTTTGCGTGCCTCTGCCAGGGCTCCCCAGTGCCCTGGCTCCTCCCTTTCTCCTCTGAGGATGGCCAGTTCACTGGAGCAGCTCTGGGAAGGACCACAGCCCGCCCTTTTGCAACAGATTCTCCCAAGCCTCAAGAAAACTGATCTTCAGGGCTAGACGGGCTGTCATAAAAATTCAGCGTCATACCTCTTCTTAACATCATATAGATGAGGAAACAGGATGAGAGAAGGCAAGTGGCCTGCCCAGGTCCAGGGTCCCAAGGCAGGACTAGGTCTGGAATTAGAGTTCCATATCACCATTGAGCCTGAAGGTATCTGCTCTTTTAAGGCCTCTAGTGTGTTTCCTCTGGGCTGGACTCCTAGCGTCTGGGTAACCTTGTGTATTCGTCCATTCTCACACTGCTATAAGGACATACCTGAGACTGGGTAATTTATAAAGGAAAGAGGTTTAATTGACCAAGTTTGGCAGGGCTGGGAAGGTCTCAGGAAATTTCCAATCATGTCAGAAGGGGAAGCAAACATATCCTTCTTCCATGGCGGCAGCAAGAAGTGCCCAGCAAAAAGGAAAAAGCCCCTTATAAAACCATCAGATCTTGTGAGAACTGACTCAGTATCACAGGAATAGCATGGAGGAAACAGCTCCCATGATTCAATTACCTCCCATCGGGTCCCTCCCACGACAAGTGGGGATTATGGGAACTACAATTCAAGATGAGATTTGGGTGGGGACACAGCCAAACCTTATCGCCTCACATAGCTCCAATGACAGGGTGCCCACTACCAGTCTGTGCTTCCTCTTGGTTCCTCTCCATTTCTATTCTCTTGAACCCTGGACCCAGGTCTTAGGGGTCAGTTTTCCTGTGGCCTTGCCTGCTTTCCCACAGGGTGCTGCTAAGGACCTCCTGAGCTTCTCTCTACCCATGTTTATACAGGGGGCTCCTGACACCTCTTCTCTGCTCTACACAGCACACGGGGGCCCAAGACAAGGTTTGCTCATTCTTGTCATTCATTTATTCAAAAATATCTAGGTGTGGTGACATGCATGTGTAGTCCCAGATACTCTGGAGGCTGAGGTGGTTGGATCGCTTGAGCATAGGAATTCGAGGCTGTAGTGAGCCATGATTCTGCCACTGCACTCCAGTCTGGGTGACAGAGCAAGACTCTGTCTCTAAAGAACAAAAGGAAACAGGCCGGGTGCGGTGGCTCATGTCTGTAATCCCAGCACTTTGGGAGGCCGAGGCGGGCAGATCACGAGTTCAGGAGTTCGAGACCAGCCTGACCAACATGGTGAAACCCCGTCTCTACTAAAAATACAAAAATTAGCCAGATGTGGTGGCATGTGCCTGTAATCCCAGCTACTCAGGAGGCTGAGGCAGGAGAATTGCTTGAACCCGGCAGGCAGAGGTTGCAGTGAGCTGAGATCACGCCATTGCACTCCAGTCTGGGTGACAGAGTGAGACTCTGTCTCAAAAAAAAAAAAAAAAGGGGGAAACAAAAAACCCCAAAAATGTTTATTAAACCTATGATGTACTGTGTACCAGGTACTGTTCCAGGCATCATGGATAGAGTAATGAAAACAAAAATATCAGACCAAGAAAAGACATGAGCAATCCCTGACTTCTAGATGCCTCCTACCATTACAGACCCTCTTGCAACTGTGAGACCCATAACCAGAAGGACAGACTGTCAAGGCAATTAAGAGATGGATAGATACACAGGGAAAAAAAGGGAAGTTCAAAACAGAAATAGGGTGAGGCACAGGGAAACTTTGCAAAGCACTGGTTCCGAGGTTAGCTACAGTCCTTCTCTACCAGGAAATGACAAGGCTATCCTTTGACCCTTTTCAGGACTTGGAGGCAGAGGAGCCCTTGGGAACATCTGGAACATCTGTGAGCCATTCTCTCCCACTGAGGAGGACTGGGCCAGGGCTAGTGTGGGCAGGGGGGTGGGGACTGGGAGGACAAATAGATCCAGTGGGACACCCCCCCAGGCCTCTTCCTGCTCCCAAACCCCAAACATTGCTTGCAGAACCTGGGCGGCTTGGCGCTTTCCCAGCCTCACCGCAAGACTCCCTAGTCCTGCCTCTGGCTCAGCGTGGGCCAAGCCTACCCTGTCCACACCCTCTGCAGGGTTCCTTCCAGGCTGGGGGTAGCAGGAGAGAAAGCCAGAGCTGTGTGAGATTAGAGGAGGAAGAGCAGGCCAGGGAGGAGACTTTCTGTGGGCAAGGGCATGGCTGGGAGGAACTGAACTGGGGGAGGCAATGGAGGAGCCAGGTCGAGGGGGGATAACAGAGGGGAGCAACTTCTACTCCAGACTGACAGTGACATGAATCGAAACTTGCCCCCCACCCTTGCTCTTGGGGTTGAAACTTGAGGATGGAAGGTGTTATGGACTTAATTTTGTCCCCCCACCCCCTGATTTATATGCTGAAGTCCTAACCCCCAGTCTTTCAGAGTGTGATTATTCAGACACAGAACCTTTGAAGAGCTAATCATGTTAAAATGAGTTCATTGGGGTGGGCTCTAATCCAACATGACGGGTGTCTTTATAAGAAGAAGAGATTCAGACACAGACAGAAAAAGGAGGAAGACCATGTGAAGACACAGCCAGAAAACATCTGTCTACGAGCCAAGGAGAGAGAGGCCTCAGAAAAAACAACCCCACAGATACCTTGATCGTGAACTTCCAGTTTCCAGAAACATAAAGAAGTGCCTTTCTGTGGTTTAAGCCCCTCGGGCTGTGGAATTGGTTATCCTGGTCTGTGGAATTGGTTATCCCGGTCTGTGGAATTGGTTATGGCAGTCCGAGCTGACCACACAAGAGTGACGCTGTTCAAACAGGGCACCATCCACTGTCTTAGGGATGGGTACTTTCAGTTCACTGGGACACCCCACTCTCTGGGCACTCTGCCAGGAAAGAGACATACACACCTTCAGGCTCACAGTCTTGGCTTATGATTTCCCATGGATTAGGGTCAAAACTGGGGCAACTGGAGAAGTTGATACCTTCATTTGAACTAGACAGGGTGATCTTTGACAGAAATCAGTCTACTTGGTGAGTTGTATTTGCTTTCAAGAACGTAGGCAAAAAACAGGTACAACATTGCCAGTACAGAGACCAACCAGAGGTGGAAGTGCCACTGCCTTCCTCTTGGACTCTGAAGGGATAGAAGTGTCTTCTTCCTGCCTAGAGCCATCAGATTCAGGGACTCGTAAACATATAGCAAATGCCTGAGGCAGGGCAGTTCACAAAGCTCCAGGATGTACTGGGCTGCTGAAACGTCTTATCCTTGAGGGGAAGGGTTGGTTGTCCATGGAATAATTGTGCAAATAGCTAATTCTTTCCTATTCCAGACATCGGCAAAAGACTGCATGTTTAAAGCATGTCACATGTGTCACCCTAATTAATCCTCACAAAACCCCAGGCACTATCAGCATCTCATTTTACAAATGGGAAAATTGAGGCACAAAGAGATGATGTGACTTGACCAAGGTTACTCCGCTGATAAGGA
Source organism: Pongo pygmaeus (assembly GCF_028885625.2). Classification (NCBI taxonomy): domain Eukaryota; kingdom Metazoa; phylum Chordata; class Mammalia; order Primates; family Hominidae; genus Pongo; species Pongo pygmaeus. The sequence goes on along the minus strand of NC_072379.2, from coordinate 55,582,227 downwards.
GGAGGGGTAGTAACATCAGTTGGAGAAGGCGTGTGAAGAGGAAACCTCTGGGGAAAGGTTAGGGAGAAGGAGAGCAGTCACGTGAGCTGCCTTCTGAAGTCTTACCCCTCAGTTTGGAGTGACTTTGGGACACTTATTTGAACACTTCAGTAAAAAATAAAAACTCCTTTTTGAGGTCCAGAGAGAATTTAGTCTGAGGAAGATAAGCCCTACAAGACGTGGTTATTGAGACAACCAAAAAAGTCAGTCAAAGTGGACAATCATAAACAATGACAAACACCTTAAATATTTGGAGACAACTTAAAAATCATATATATTCATTAAGCACTCTTTATGTGTGGCCAAGGCCTCCTTTTTGAACTGGAGTCTGCTGGCTGATGAGAGTTCTTTTATATCTTTGTTTTTAAAAAACCACATGCATGATGTCTCATCTTTGATTTCCTGTTCTGGTTTCTTTATAGAGTAGGGAAAGCATAAAATCCCTCACTGGGTGTCATAAGGGCTGAGTCCCCATTCCCTAGCTCCCTTTCTTTCTGTGCATAGTGTAGGATGGCCCTTTGCTGCCCATCTGGAGTTAGTTATGGCCACATGACTTAGCTTGATCAGTGGACTGTAATAGAAATGATGAGTGTCACTTCTGGGCAGACGCTTTAAGAGTTGGCTGAGGCCGGGTGCAGTGGCTCACACCTGTAATACCAGCACTTTGGGAGGTGGAGGCTGGCGAATCATCTGAGGTCAGGAGTTGGATACCAGCCTGGCCAACATGGTGAAACCCCATCTCTACTAGAAATACAAAAAGTAGCTGGGCGCAGTGGCGGGCACCTGTAATCCCAGCTACTCAGGAGGTTGAGGTAGGAGAATTGCTTGAACCTGGGAGGCAGAGGCTGCAGTGAGCTGACATTGTGCCACTGCACTCCAGCCTGGGCAACAGAGTAAGACCCTGTCTCAGGAAAAAAAAGAAAAAGGAAAAAAAAGAAAAAAAAAAGAAAAAGAAAAGAGTTGGCTGGGCATGGTGGCTCAGGCCTGTATTCTCAACACTTTGGGAGGCCAAGGTAGGAGGATCGCTGGAGCCCAAGAGTCTGAGGTTTGAGTGAGCTATGATTGCACTACTGTACTATAGCCTGGCTGACAGACTGAGATCCTGTCTCTATTTTTTTCAGAAGAGTCAATACATACTTCACCATGTACCTACAACCTCAGGTACTGGAAAAGGTTCAAATATATTGGGGGAACCATCCACTTGGGCCTGAGGCAGAGCCCCATTTAACCCATGATAGGCATGTAGCATGAGTAAGAAAAAAAACCTGTGTGAGATTTAAACTACTGAGATTTCGAGGATATTTGTTACTGCAGCCTACCCTTTCTTATTCTAACTGACACACTCATGAAGTTCTATGAATATAGGCTTATTCTTGGCTAGATGTATTTAGATACGTTTCTCCAGTATTTTAATATGGGTCTCACTCAGACTTCATTCCACAACAATTCTTTTTAGATACTTGCTTTTACTGTGTGATATTCAGGAACCCAGCCCTTCTTCCTGATGTTACTTCTATAGTGAAAATATGGAACTGCAAGGAGGCATCCATTGTGCATATACAAGGCAGCTCTTACGGGTATGGTCATCTGGAGCATCCTGAGGGCAGGTACAAGGCCTTTCTCTTCTCCTAGTTGAGAGAGACAGTTTCCCCTGTTGTGAGAGACAATTTGCCATGGTCCATGAGAAAATTTGCCATGGACCCATCCCTGAACGTTCCTGCTGGCTGTGCTGAGAATGCAAGGCTCTAGTCACTCTTTACCCGGGCTGTTTCACAGGGCTGTATTTGCCATGAGCAGCCATGAGAGATGCAGTAACTCCTCCCACCAGGAAAAGACCAGGTTTCTTTCCACTTGCTAGAGAAGTGGCAAATGTTCCAAGCTCAGTGTTACTCTCCTGTAACGCAATCCACTGGGTGACTCACCATCACGGGCCCTTTGCATTGTCTTTGTGGGACTTGGGTGACGTTGGAGAACCGAAGCAATCCTATGCAGCTCTGGCTAGTGCTTTTGCTGTGAGTGATGAAGTCCTTTGTCTCTGACCCAGGAGTCTTGTATCTTTGGCTGGCATCCATGGAACAATAGCAGGCTAACTTGTTAGCTTGTAAATTGGGTAAAAATCTCAGACACTGCACTGTTCCTGACATCCCAACTCCAATTCAGCACAGGACTGGGCACGTAGTGGAATGATGGGCAGTAAGGCTTGTGCTTTTCACTTATTGATCTTGGGGTGAGGGAGTCCCAGGACAGCCTTTCTCCATACCTAATTCTCTGGTGGCCTTTTCACTTCCTGAGCCTCTGTTTTACCCTCTGCAATGGGGATAACAATCTAGGACCTGTGGTACACACTCAGGGCTGTTAGATTTGAGAGTCTTGGGGAAGATGACTGCTGCTGTCTCGTAAGCACCAGCTGACTTCTGTCTTTTCTTGAGATAATGCTAGCACACTTAGACCCCTCCCAGAGAGACTTAGGGCAGAGGAAGGAAGAACTCACTGTCAGTGAGAAAGAGGAATGTGACTAGGAGAGATCCAGTTGGCTGTGGAGTCTTCCCTTCTGGAGCTCCGCACAAACAGGACAGGAGCTTGCATGTTTTCAGGAGGCAGGGTCAGATTGGATACCTCCCAGGGCTCTGTTTGGAATGGGAAGCATGACACCCACCTCCAGGAAGCTGATGGGAAGGACTTGCCCTAGTTTCTAGCCAAGAATTTGAGTTTGCTATGTCAGGACAGCACCAGTGGCCTAGCAAAGGTAGATGGCAGCCAGAAACAACGTGAGATGAATGTGCCATCTCTCCCTAGGCAGTGCTGGAATTTGTCCCCAAACACATACCTAGCAAAGACAGGGTGCATTCATGCATTTCACATTTAATAAATCTTGAAAAGATAACTCAGTGCAAAATTGAGGGAAAAAGGGAAGGGACAGTTGTTTGTCTGCACCCTCTCCAACTGTGGCATCTTTGCTGTGCCCTCAATAACTGTCACATGGGAACCTGTGTGCCCCTGAATTCCTCCGCTACACTTCAGGGAAAGAGGCTGGCTTAGGGAAGAGTGATTTGTGTATGCTCACAGGTCAGACTGGAAGGTGAGAGAGAGACGAGGTGATAGGATGGCTGCAGCAGCCCTGGTGAAAGGTGAGGAGGGCCTGAACTAGGAAGGAGTTCAAGGACCTTGGTGAGGTCTACTTCTCAGCTGGGGATGCAGCTCCTGACTGTCTGTGGGGCCCTAGGGTGGCATCCATGAAGACCCTTGTGTTTGCTCAGCCCCTGCACCTGGCTGAGGGCTTCCTCTTCTGCAGAAGATTCTGGGAAAGGTTGCCCCTGCCAGCCTTTAGTCCTCAGGGATGGGGGTTGGGCCAGGATCAGGAACCTAGCCTGGGCCTCGCCATCCCAGACCCTCCTCATGCCACACCAAGGAAGGGCCTGTCACCAGGAGAAGTATGACCCTCCCGTGTCCGAGTCCTCATTTCACTTACAGCTCGGCGCTAATCCAATTGCTGGCTCTAACCTAATTCTCCATTGTTGCTAGAGTCCTTTGCCTGCCGATATTAAAAATCTTTTCATTTAATTGTGCAGAAGATAGATCCTCCTCAGCCATCAGGTGGTAAATATAGAATAGCTGATGTGTAGCTCTAATTTCTTCCCTGGCAGGCCTCCTGCAGCTCTGAGTAATTGGGGACCAAGAAGCTCTGGGAGGAAGGAGACAGGAAGGAGAGAAGAGGGAGGCAGGGCGAGGAGCTGGGACCTTGCTATTGTCAGGAGGTTACAGATCAAAGGGATCTGGTCAGTATGTCCATTTCTGCAGGGTCAGTTGTTTTTCTTCTGAATCTCTCATGCTACCTGGTGACTGGGGTCCTGAGATGTTGCAGGAGAATCACGTGTTCCTCCACCATGGGAGATTAAGATGCACCATCCGGACGTATCTTTGGTGAAGGTCATGGGATCCCCAAGTCACCAAGAACCACAGCTATTTGATACACCAAGACCCTTTGTGATGATTGAGTGTAACCCTCTGGTTTGGGGACCACATGGTTTCCCAGCCAGGCACTGAAAGAGTTGATGACAGACGACAAGCATCTTGATTTCTATCCAAGGAAGGAAAACCATGTGGAACACTGTGGTCACTGTGTGTTCCCATAGGAGAGGGACAGTGGCATTGAAGTGAGGCTCCAGGAGCCATTAGCAGGCTCAGGGTCCTCTCTTATTCACCCAGCAAAGGGCAGGGCTCCAGTTAAAGTTACTGGCCTCACACTTGGCCACCAAGGAAGAAGGAAGCATCCTAGGAAGAGCCACTGGTCACCTGACACTGCCTCTCTGGTGGCTCAGTCCCAGCTGGGGCTTCCCAGGAGTTCACAGCTTCCAGGACTCCCTGGTGCCCTGGAGAACATGGCAGGCTACTCCGTCTCTTGGAGGGAGGGCTGCAGCTTCCTCTCAACTGCATGCTCAACTGCCGTGAGCTCCCAGCTCCTTATGCCTGTCCATTGGCAGACCTGAGCTTCTGAGACTGCTCCTGCTTCCCTGTAAGAAGTTTTGCTGCACCTCAGCATTTGGACCCCTTCTCTCCACCCCACCCTGTCACAGGCTGTGGGGGCATTCCTCCTCCCAGACTGGGGACCTCAGGTAGCCTTTCCTTCCCTTTTCCCTCCTGCCTCAGAGGGAGACACAGATATTTCATGGGAGTGCCTGTTTCCTGAGCACTTGGGGGATTCTCGGGGCTCCATCCCCGCCTGGCCCCACCACCCCAGGGCCTCTGGGTAGGTCTGTGCTCTCTGACTCCGCCGCCTGTACTCTCCAAGACCAGCTCCTCCTCTCCCCCACTAATACTAGTTTTTGCAACCCCTCTTCTCTACCCTTCTCTACCTGCTGATCCAAGATCCTTGGGGGAAGAGGAGGGAACCCTCACGGCTTGGGAGCTGCTGAATCTTCTGACCAGGGGATCCTGAAGAAGGTGACTAAGGTGGTTTCCAAGAACCTGGCCTGGAATATTCCCACTGCCCTTCTCTGTGAGTTATTCTCCTCTATGTCTCCTGCATCTTCAGAACAAACAACAGCAGAGCACGTGACTGCTGAAAATGCCCAGATGGCTCCAGTCACAGGATCCCTGCATGTCTGGGCCAGAATGGCCAGCACAGCTGTCCCCTTCCCTGTTCTCAGGTGAGGAAATGAACAGCATGTGGGAAGGCCACCCAAGCTCATGCAGTGGCTCCATGCTAGGACCCCGGCTTCCTGGCTCCAGTCTAGACGCTAGACATTTCTGTTCCTGTTGTGAGAATGATAGAGAACTCACAAGGACGGGGGTCAGGATGACAGAGTGTCAAAACCAACTCTCCCCTCTGCCAGCGGTGTGACCTCCAGCAAGTTACTCAACCTCTCTGGGCTTCCATTTCCTCATCTGTAAAATTAGGGTGACAATGGTATCTGCCTCGTGAGGTGACACGAGAATCCGCTTAGATAACCCTCCCAATGCTCCAGCACACTATCTCGCACATGGTAAGTGAAAATTAGCTATCACACAAAATTCAGCTCCATTGGATTGAAAATTTCTCCTCACACCAGTGTGAGGAGCATTAGCTTTTCAAGCAATGAGCAGGCATTTAATTTACTCCCTTGGAAAATTGAAGGGTTCTGTGTCGGGGAACTATTTGGGTGACTTTTCCAGAAAAAGAAGGTTGCGCAGATGTCTTTTTTGCCTCCATAGAAGTTTCCCAGCATAGAACAGGGGCAACGGAGTCCTTCTGCTCATCTAGACGCTGCCCCTGGAAGCAGAGGGAGCCACCCAGGCCAGGCTGCTGCTGGTTTTACTTTGGAAGGCCTGCAGAAGCTCAGGGCTGCCCCAACTGCAGCCTGTCCTGCATCTCCGGCTGTGCAGGACTGTGGGAATCCCTGCCCTGCCTCCCTGGAGGCTTCAGAGCAATGACTACGCCCCACGGTTCAGACCCTGGCAGGGCTTCAAGCAAAACTGCTGATGTTTACTAGGGCTGGGGCTAAAGAGTGCCTACTCACCTGGGCTGCAAAATTTAAGGAGTGCCCCAAACCCCATAATCAAAATACATAATAATGTCCTGTATTTACAAAACAAAATTAATTTAAAAAAATCCATGATGAACAAAACATCAAACTTAAGTAAAGGCAGCATTTGACCTTGTGCCGGCAGGAGCCTGAGAACAAGTGCCTTTCTCATTTCGCCCTACCCCAGCCCTGAGTCCTGGGGCTCCTCCCAGATCAGTGGAGTTGGCCTCTCTGGGAATGGGATCAAGATGGGAATATTTGGGAAAAGCTCTGCAGATAATTCTGCTATCAGAGGTTTGAGTATTCCCACTCTGAAAGAAATAATAAATGAAAACCGAGGGTTGCCGAGGGGAAGGGATGGGAGATGCCATGTGGTCCCTTCACAAGGGACTGCAACTGTTTAAGAGTCATATGCAAACAGACAAGAGAGGTCCCATCAGCCAAGGGGACTGCCATTCTGCTTTTCCACCTCCATCCCTTTGGGACATTCTCTGTGAATTCTCTTAGAATTCAGAAACTCCTAGAATGATTAGCTGATACGACAAATTAACTTGCTCTGTCTTTGAAGACCCTTTGGTCTATTGTCTCCTACTCCAGAAAACTAAGGTCCCTCCCTCTGCTCATCCACATCCTACACAGACTTCTAGGCCCAGCCCATGTCTTCTTTCTTCCAGGAAGCCCTTCCCAATGCCTCCTGTTCCGGGATCTCTCCCTCCATTCCTTCTGTAGCATACATTTAGACCCTACTATATGACAGGCCAGATTACGGATATACAGGGATTGAATTTTTAAAAAGCTGTATGTGGGGAATTCAGATAATACCATCACATAATTAAATTCTACTAGAAGGTTTAGAATGAAAAGCAGCAATCTTTGTTCCCTGTTTCTCCAAGCCCAGTGCCTTCTTAGGTTCTAATCACCCTTAATTCTCCTGGGTGTTTCCTCTAGTATTTAACTCAATTTTTAAATATACGCTTACACAGTTTTTTTTTTTTGATACATCAATTTTGGGCATTAGCTTTTGCCACGGTAAATAGCAGGTAAAGCTCCCATCTCCCTCCTGCTTCTCTCCCCCCATCCTCTCATCATCATTATGTTCCAATTTTTCATTGAGGACAAGCACTATTGAGGCCATTGCACATTATGACTATGCATTCTTTTTTATACAGTCCTCCTTTGTTCTGGAGTTAATAACCCCCTTTTTAACTCGCCTGATGTCTAGTATCTATTGTTAATTTTTTCTAAGTGCTCCACAACTCTGCCACTCACTAATCAGAAATCATCTCCGTTCAATCGAATGTATCCGTTTCGTTTTCCCCTCTGTTTCCTGGCTCTTCTCTGAACTCCTTGCTTGCTGGATCTGCTACTCGACTGTCCTCTTAGGACCTCTCTCTTCAGCCTGCCCTTCTCCGTTAAGTTTCTCATTTCTGGAATCTCTTTTCTTTCTCTTCCTTGGTTTGTTCCCTGTTTTGGTTGCATACATCCTCCCGTAGTGTTCTGAGAAAGGGGACATAGGAAGCAACATGTTCAGTGCTTTTACATCTGAAACACCTGAAAATGTGTTACTCTCTGCTCATTTGATTGATGGCTTCCCAGGACATAGAGTTGGAAATACTTTTACCTCACAGTCTCAAAAGTCCTGACCATTGTCTTCTAATTCCCAGGATTGCTAAAAAGCAACCTAATGTCATTTTGATTCTTTGTCCTTTGTGACATGCTTTTTCACTGTGTTAGGCCATTCTCGCATTGCCATAAAGAAATTCCTGAGACTGGGTCATTTACAAAGAAAAGAGACTGAGTTGGCTCATGGTTCTGTAGGCTGTGCAGGAAGCATGATGCTGGCATCTGCTTGGCTTCTGGGAGGTCTCAGGAGACTTACAATCACTGTGGAAGGCAAGGGGGAGCAGACATTTTACATGGCAAGAGCAGGAGTGAGAGAGAGAGAGTGGAGAGGTACTACACACTTTCAAATAACCAGATCTCAGGAGAACTCACTCACCATCACAAAAGACTGTACCAAGGGGACAGTGCTATACCATTCATGAGAACTCCGTTCCCATGATCCAATCACCTCCCACCAGCCTCCTCCTCCAACATTGGGAATTACATTTCAATATGAGATTTGGGTGTGGACACAGATCCAAACCACACCGGTCACCTTGGAGGCTTCTCAGATGTTTTCACTGCCCTCCCTCTGCTTGTCTGTGCATCCTTTTTCATCCATTGTGCTGGGCACTGAGTATCCCTTTTATTCCAGAAACCCTGTTCTTCTAGGCCAGTAAACTTTTATGTGTAATTTCTCTGATAATTTCTTCTTAATTTGCTCTCACCTTATGTTCTGGAATTTTCTTCAGCCAGATGTTGGGCTTCCTACAATGGAGCTCTAATTTTTGTTGTTCTATTTCCCCCCTGTGTTCCACATATTTTACTTTTTAAAATTTTTTAAAATAAATTTCTTCCACTTTATCTCTCATTCTTCTATTGATTTGGTAATCTATTAATACTTTAAAAAAATTTTCCAAGAGCTCATTTTTCTTCTCTGTTCCTTCTTCAAAGCTTTCTTGTGTCTGGATTATTTTTTATATATATATATTTCATTAAGAACATTAATCATAGTTTCTATTGTTATTGAAGTTTTCTTCTGTTCCCTGCATCGTCTCTATTTTCTCTAGGTTATTTTTTTCAGTTTCTTTGTTTGGATGTTGGTCTTTAATGCTGGAGGATTTTCTCACATGTCTGGTGATCCTTGCCTGACAGTTCATATTTAAGAGAGACTCTCAGAGGCTGACTGAAGCCCTCTGTGCCTGGACAGGGTGGGGCTACTGGTGAGATTCACACGGTAAGCCTGCCTTTCTGTTAGGGGATGCCCAAATGTCAGATCTTACCTTTTTCTGTGGCTTTGTTCAGGCCACAAAAAAAAATTGTTCAGGCCACAAAAAAAATTCTTCTTCTTGAGAAGAATCAACATCCTACCTGAGTGGCGGCTACTGGGTCTCTGGGATGCAGAAGCAGTGGTGGGAATCACCTGGGAGATATTTCAGAAGTGAAATTCCACAGGACTTATTTTTTTCCTAAAGTTAGGGATTTCTTTTTGTTTGGTTGTTGTTTACTTAGTTTTCTATATACCTATCATGAATTCTCCCTCAAAATCTTCAACAAAACCTAAAATGGCTTTCAATTCTGCCATCCTCTTCAGGGAATCTATAAGTTCAAATTGTTATTCTTTTTTTGGAGACATGCCCCTTAGAGCCTCCCGTTCTTGCCCGAAAGGGCGGCTCTCCAGATCTCCCCAGCTATCATTCTAGAACTGTCCTTCCTCATCTTGTTGAAGGCTTTCTTCTCCTCTCTTTCTAATCAACTCCACTGTGTCTTGGAGGCAATGGCTTCCAACTTCTTCGCCAACTTCCTTGTTTGGGTGTAGCACACTCTCCAGTAACTTCGTGAAAAGCATATACAGAAGGTACATTTTGTGACTCCTTTTATGTCTGATTGTGTATTTATTTCACTTTTATTTACTCTTTGTTTTACCTACAAGATGGATAGTTTGGTTAGGTATGATATTCTAGGTTGCAAAAAAATTTCTCTCAAAGAGTTTGAAGGCATTGCTCAGTTGTTTTCCCATTTCCAGTATTTGCTATTGAAAGGTCTCTTGCCATGCTCAGTCTTTGTCCTTTGTCCTTTGTATGTGACCGATTCTCCCCCTTGCTTTTAGTTTTTTCTGCCCCTGATATTCTGAATTTCATGATCATGTGCCTTGGTATGGATTCTCTATGAGTTGTCCTGTGATTCATGGGTGCTTTCAAAGTAGAGACTCATATCCTTGAGTTCTAGAAAATCTTATATCATCTCTTTGAAAAATCTCCTCCTTTTGCTTTCACTTGCTGGAACTCCTGTTAGTAAGGGGTTAGTGCTTAATGATTTGAACTTCCCATTTCATAGAAAAGGTATTTATATCTCTCTTATTTTCTAACTTGTCATCTTGTTCTATTTTCCAAAAGATGTTTTCAACTTAATCTTTCAGCCTTTCAATTGAACTTTTTTATTTTTATTTTTATTTTTTTTTTGAGACATAGTCTCTATCTTTCACCCGGGCCAGAGTGCAGTGGGGCAATCTTGGCTCACTGCCACTTCCATCTTCTGGTTTCAAGTGATTCTCCTGCTTCAGCCTCTCAAGTAGCTGGGATTACAGGCGCGCACCACCACGCCTGGCTAATTTTTTGTATTTCTAGTAAAGATGGGGTTTCACTATGTTGGCCAGCCTGGTCTCAAACTCCTGACCTCAAGCAATCCACCTGCCTCAGCCTCCCAAAGTGGTGGGATAACAGGTGTGAGCCACCGGGCCCCGCCTCAATTGAATTTTTAATTTAAGCTATGATATTTTTCTTTTTACTTTCTAGAAACTTTTGCTTATTCTCTGGATGTTTCTTATAAAAATAGGTTGGGTGCAGTGGCTCATGCCTGTAATCCCTGCACTTTGGTAGGCTGAGGTAGGTGGATCACCTGAGGTCAGAAGTTTGAGACCAGCTTGGCCAACATGATGAAACCCCATCTCTACTAAAAATATAAAAAAAATTAGCCAGGCATGGTGGCAGGCGCCTGTAATCCCAACTACTCAGGAGACTGAGGCAGGAGAATCTCTTTAACCTGGGGGGTGGTGGTGGCAGTGAGCTGAGATCACGCCACTACACTCCAGCCTGGGCGACAAGAGCGAAACTCTGCCTCAAAAAAAAAAAAAAAGTAGTATTCTGTTCTTCCCCGTTCTGCCCGCCAACCCTGTGTATCCAATATATTTTATTAATTTTCTAAGGGTATTAGCTATATTTTTAGTTTTTTCTCCTATTTGTCTCTGTTTCCTTGAAGTCTCTGTCTCCGTCTGTCTAGTCCTTTCCTAGCTCCTCCTCTCTGGCTGATGTCTTTCATGTAGAAGACATTTCTAAAATGTTTGGGGACCCTTGGCAGGAGTCCATATTTAAGACAGAGGCACCAACAATCTGACAGGAGAGTATGTGTGCATAGACAGGGCTTGTCCTGGCATGGGCTTTCCTGGAGGTGATCAGGTGGCAAGTCCAAATGCTTCTAGGTCTTTTTCCTCTTGGGCTGGCTAGCTTTTCCAGAGAGGAGCTATCTAATTTCTCTCTGGGGATGGTTAGTGTTCTGCAAGTGGGGTAGCAGCTAGGGGCTGGAGTCCCACAATTCTGTGCATAATCCCCTGTTTTCAGTATGGTGTCTCATCCTCCACCCTGCTTCACAGCCCCAGAGTCACCAAGACCTGAGACCTCTGGGTGCATTTCTTGTGAGAGTAAACTTTCCAACCTCAGCCAGGTGGGAAGGGAATTTAAGAGTGCAATGGGAAGTGTTTAAGTCCTTGTTTAAGTCCTTTTTTTAAGGAGACGTTCACCACTCCTTCTGTGTCCAGCCTCACTCCTGCTTTCAGAGGAAATGGGAGCTCTACGTCCTGAGCCTTTCCAGGTGCCCAGGCGGAATCCATCCCCCAACAAGCACTTAGCTTTCCACCTTCTCAGCTCTGCCAAGGCATTTACTCTTCCTCCACTTTCCTTTTCAAACATGTTGCTTCCCATTGTCTCCTCTGGTTGTCTGTTCCTGTCAGTGGGGGCTTTGCAGGGGTCTGTGTAGAGAACGTAAATGACTGGAAGATCCAGAAGTCTCCTGAAGGCCATCTAGACAGGGCCTCATAAGCCTCCTGGCCCCTCTCCATGCTGACGACCCCTGGTTCCACTCACCAGCCCAGCTCTCTCCTCAGGCCTGGGTGTGTGGTGTGGACCACAGGCCCCTCACATTCAACATCCCTGAAGCTGATCTCATCTCCACTCCCTCCAAAGCTGCTCTTTCTCTTGTGTCCTGCCATAGGGGATACCCCTGCCATTCACCTGATGCATCCCACCAAGACAGGCAGCCGTCACGCACTTCAAATTCCACTTCCTGTTGACTCTGGTCACCTCCTTTCACTGCCACCTTGACCAGTCTGGCCCATGCATCGGTTCTCCACTGGACTGCAGCTGCCTCTTAAGTGGTGTCATTCTCCCAAGTCTGGCTCAGAGAGATACCTCTCCATCTCATCATGCTGCTCATGCCCAAATACACACGGAAGCTCCCTGGCAGTTCCTCACTGTCCCAGCCCAGGAGGCTTGTCATCAGGACCATCTGCTGCATCCCCACTTCCCACCCTGAGTGCTCTGGAGTCCAAATAGTGCTCATTATACTTGACGTCTCACCTCGAGCCCTCAGAATTGTCCCTGTCTCTTCTCCCTCTTCCTTCCCTGTCTCTTCTGTCTTCTCCTTCTCCTCACCTCTTTTCCTCTGCCCGACCTCCCTTCTTCATCAGGTGTCAGCTTAAATGTCACTCCCCCAGGAAGTCTTCCACAACTCTGCAGCCCTCCCCACCTCACTAAAATTGCATGGGTGCTCCTTCTGCCCATCTTCTTCATGCTGCAACATCCTCTCCTGGCCTTGTCTTGTCTTCCCATCACGCTGCAAGCTCTGTGAAAGCAGGCTCCTGACTGCCCTGCCCAGGGTGTGTGAACCTGCCCACCCTGCCTCCAGAGGCTGGCCTAGTGCCCGGCAGAAAGTAGGCATGGAGTTGTTAAGCCTGTTAATTAATGTTATAGTTAATTTATAATTATATATAGATTGTATGTTATATAGTCATATAAATATATTTTATATATAATTATACAGGTTATAAATTAATGTTACAAGGTATTTAGTGTTCAATTAAATACTTGTTAAATTATGGATGGGTGAAGTCCATTGTGGTCTGGGCAGGGGGCAGCGTTTTACCTGAGGAGGGAGAACTGCCTTGGTTTTCAGGAGCCTGTGATGAGTGAGAAGTCCCTGCCAATTACTGTGCTTTGGCCTCAGAGGGATCCAGATCTGGGTCACCATGGACCCCAAGGAGAAAGGTGTGTCCAGAGCAAGCAGGGATATTTCTTCTGCTGCTCTTGCTGTGACGGTGGCTGTGCCCCTCCTGTCGCACCTCTCTGCTTTCACAGTCTTCCCATTGCAGTTCTAATTGGGACCCCAGAGAGGCTGGGCACAGTTCCAGGGCTGGGTGAGTGGGGAAACTGTCACTAGCATGTGCCGACTCCTCCGCCTCCGCCTGGGTCTCAGTGAGAAGCTTAGTGAGGTGCAGCCACCTCAGTGGGGAACAGTCCCTGGCAATGCCCCAGCCCTTTCCCCATTGCCACTGCCACTGCTGTCACTGCTTCCCCCATAGCCTCTTAATGAAACATCATCTCCCAGTATTTCCCCAAACCACCTTCTTCTCACTATTCCCACCACCCCTGCCAGCCATAGATTAGGTTCCAGCATGTCTGGTCTATGTTTTATTTGCCCCCACCTGGCACATTGCCTGTGCTGGGTGGGCAGGAGGCAGGAGCACAGGATGGCCAAGGGCAGAGACTTTGGAGCAGCTGCCTGGATTTGAAAACCAGAGTCCCATCACTGCTCCATGCCTCAGTGTTCTCACCTATAAAACATGTATGAATATAACACTAGCAAATTCGATTGTTGTACGGATTAAAACAGCTAGTGCATGCAAAGTGCTTAGAACTGTGTCCAGCACACATGAGCCTTACAAAAGTGTTGCCAATTATCACAAAGTGGGCACTCAGGAAAGATTTGCTGGGTGGAATTGTGTCAGGGTGCTGGAGGTGGGCTGTCCCTTTGGCTCTGGACAGCCACAGCTTCCTGGCAGGTCCCCTTGTGTCCTGCTAACTCCCTCCCAATCTGCCCTCTCCACTGTCCAATTGCCAAGGCTTTCAGGAGCCTGAGCTTTGCATGCTCTGGCCCCTTCCCACTTCTTTGTTTTTCTCAGCCATACACACACAAACATGTGCACACACACATGCATGTATATGCGCACATGTGCACACACACATATGTACACACAAGGTACATATATATGCACATGCACACACACCCTTCCCATGGGTCCCCCATGCTCCTGGCTGTTCCCATCCTCTAGGCTTCGCTAGGTCCTCTCTGCCTGCCAGCTGCTGCCCCTGCTTTTTGCCCCATGAGGTCCTCATGCTGGCCTTGGTTCTGTTGTCACTTTCTCTGGGATGCCTCTTCTACTCAGACAGCTCACATTCAGGGAGAGCTGAATCATACTCACCTACCTCATTACTCTTGCCTGAAGCTCCCTGAGGAGACCTTCCATCTCCCATGCAGTGATGGAGCCGTACCTTTTTACCTGGGGGTCTCCCTATCTGTCAGTGAGCATCTAAAGCCCCTCTTGGGTGTTAGGGGCAAGTGTAAATCCCACAGGGCACAGCAACTTCCTTCTGTCTCTTAGCTTCCCTCCCCAGGCTCAGGGGCCATGAGGCCCCAGGTAGAGGCAGCTCCTTGACCTGCCCCCATTGGCTGGGCCTTGGCCACCTGCTGGGGCTCAGGCCCCACCTGCCTCTGCTCCTGACCTCCACGCTCACTACCTGTCCTTCCTCCTCACCTGTCCTTCCTTCATTCCACAACCTGAATTGGAAGCCTGGGGTCCGAGGTGAAGGCGAGGTCCCACGGAGGCGCAATCTGGGGGGACATCATCATGCCGTGCTCTCCGCCACTGTTCATCCAATTCTCTCCTTGTTCAGGAGGCTGAGGCCCAGGGAGGAGACACTGTGCTGAAGGAGCTGAGGGCAGAGCTAGGCCTAGATGCCACTTCCCTCTGCTCACAGGTCCAAATATGGGCTCTATGGCTCACTATCTGCCCTTTCCCATCACCTCAGTCCTACTGTTCCTCCCCCAACACTCCTCCCCACTTCTGCTGCCCAAGCACTGCTTTTCACAAGCTGCCCCACCCTAGGGGAATTGGGATGGAGGGCAAGATGCTGGTGATGACTGTCCTTTAGCTCACATGGTGAGCATTCAGGCAGTGGCCCATGCTGGTGGTTTGTCCCCTGAAGGGACTGGTGTGGGCAGTGGCTGGGGTTGGGCAGAGAGTCAGACTCACTCCCTTCTTCATCTTGTGCGATCTCAGAGAAGTAGAAAGTGCTCCCTGATGTTCAGCCTGGCTCCTCAAGACTGAAATGCCACTGTCACAGGCCCACTCCTCATGCCACTTGAAGCCTTATCAGTCACTTATACTTTGGTGTGAATGAAGGAAGGGGGCTAGGGAGTGAAGTGGGAGGATTTAGGGAACCAGAAAGGGAGATGCCTTGTCTGAAGTCACACAGCCTGGGTCAGGCAGAGTGGGGCAGCTTCTGAACCTACATACCTGGGCTACAGCTGCTCCTCTGAGCCTTGCACTGCCCCCTCCCCCGAAGTCCTCTGCTGACCATCCCGAATAGCACCAGATCAGATAGACACTATTGAGAAGCCCTGGGTCAGCTGTAAGCCACCAGTGAGTATGCAGAAAATGGAGTGCAGCCCAGGAGGGAAAATGGAAAAGTCCCTTTGGAATTGTCCCACCCACTCTGCCTCTGGTTCCTTGCAGATTACCAAATTCCCAGCACCGTGCTTTTTTGAGGGAATATAGGGGAAGGGCCTTGCCCCCCTTCCCTCCTAGTGAAGGGTGGAGTTTTGTTGTTTTTGCAGTGTTTTTGGCATCAAAGGTGAAGTCTGGTTGTCATGGGAACTCCAGCAGAGGGAGGGAGGGAGAGGGCCTGAGGGGGCTGAATTAATTCCAGTGTCAGCTGGTTCTCCAAGTGGGAATCTGCCGGGGGTAAAGAGTGAGGGTCCCAGGAAAGACCCTCACCCAGGAAGGCCCCTTAGTGCCCCACGTCTCACATGCCCAGCCTGGCTCCAGGAGGGCTCCTGCGTCTGCCATGCAAGCATTCTTCCTTTTGGGAGGAGGCATGGGCTTCCCCTGCTGCCACAGGAGGTTCTGGGTCTAGAGATGGTTGTCTTAGCATGGGTGAAGAAAGGGGAAGAGGGAGGCCCCCAGAGAATGTCAGCAGGCTGGGGACCTGTGCAGACCCTTCAGTCCTGTTGGGGCAGCAGGGAGCAGCAAGTAGGGCAGGGCCAGGCGGTCCTCTGAGTGGCTTGAGAACCCCGACTCAACTGCTAGAAGCTTCAGGCTGGGACGTCCAATAAGAGCACAGGACGAGGCAAGTGGTGGGTCGACATGTTGTACTTTCCAAGGAAATAGTCTCCTTTTGCTATCTTTTCTAAAACACACATGTCCTCTCATCCTCCAGTTCAATTTTCTACCTTTGATAGTGACACAGTGATAGAGTAATCATTCTCTACTAAAGCAACAGCTCAGGTCCAGTGGTAGATGCCAGCTGGCATTAGGGATGGGGAGCAATGGGGATTGGTGAGGAGTGTGGTTAAGGGGAGAACTTTGGTTCTGGATGAACGGACTGTTCTACACGCTGCATCTGACTGCTGTCACATGCTGGGTCAATGCTGCCAGATTGTCCAACCGCTCAGACGAAGCCAGAAATACAGATTATGTAGACTTTCCTGATGTGTGCCTTTTTCATTACTATAGTCCTCATTCCAGCTTCCTCTGCCCACCTAGACCCAAGCCTTCTCAAGATCATGGATGAGGGAACCCTTGCTGTTACCTTGAACAGTTAAGATAAACCAAGCCCTTAGAGATGGTCTTATTTGTCTCATCCTGCTACAGATAGGGAAACTGGGGCCCAGTGGGGCAGACACTTCTTTAGCCAAAGGCACTGAATGGGTTGGTGGTAAGCTGCAGCTGGAGGCATCCAGGGCAGATAAACAGAAGGATGACCCAAGAATGCATGTGCTCCTGTGAGTACGTGACAAGCGATGTGTCCCATCAAGGTGAGACAAGACCACAAAGGTGTGGGAATGATGTTAATTTTAGCCCACATTTATTGGGACAGGCACCAGAACAAGCAGAGTTTGGGTCTATTGAAAAGATATTTTATTTTTGTACCACACAGGCCCTTTAAACTGTATTATGGGAGAAATCTTTGCTTGCTTTATGAGCTGAAAACTCAGGTAGGTCCCATGTTTTTTCTGCTCACTCTTATGTCACAGGCAAGATGTTCATTAAAATTCTGAAATTGATTTAATGACACATCTTTTCCCCATGCCAGACTCAGGGCTGGAACCTGCAGTGGAAGGGGCAGGGGGTGGGGACATGGCCAGTTTCTTTGTTCTTCTTGGCCTTCTCTCTTCCAGCCGCCCTCCAGTTTATAAGCCAGTTTCTGACCCCTCATGAGTGTGAGTAGGGCAGGAGGGAGGTGGGACAGAGGGCTGGTAATGGGAGGCAAAGTCTTGCTGGAACTGGCTTTGCACTCTATGGGCCTGGCAGGTGGGTGGCTCCGACTCCTCTTCTGCAGTACTCAGTGGGGGCCACCTCTATTCTGCCCCCCTGGGGAAGGAGATGGCATTCATCATGGGCAGCAATGCCCACCCCACAGCCCACCACAGCCACAGGGCCCACATATCTGGAGCAGCCCAAGGAACTTGATCTATGCCTCACATAGCCTCTCTTGGTCTTAGTTTCCTCATCTGTTAAATAAAGAGCCTTGTATAAGGTTGTCTTCCTGTGGCAAGGAGCAGTCAGGTCCTCCGAGGAGCAGGGGCAAGAGAACTAGCCTTTTCTCCTGGCTCTCACCTGGGCTCAAGCAGAAGACCAAAGCCACTTCTGAGCTGCTGGGGGACTCCTGAGTTCATCCCCCCACCACCTCCCAGTACCTTTAGAGCTCCTGCTATCTGCCAGGGGCCCCTCCTGACTCCTGTGGTCTCCCACTTCCTACCACTTCGTGAACCAGGAGGGAGGTTAGAAGGCCCCGCCCTCACCCACACTTCCTCCATAGCACCACCAATGCCAGCAGGAGGAGCAGCTGACCATTCAGGGGTGGGGCGGTGGGGGGTGTGGGGAGGGCCTGGGAAGATGTGAGGCAGAAGTACTTGACACCAAGTGATGCTCTGGACTTTCTCCTCCTCCTTGTCCCCCATCTCCTGACCCTAGTCTGTTACCCAGGGCAAGGCCATGCTGATAGGAAGCTGGTTATGGATCAGAGTGAGGACCCTAGAGGGCAAAGTCAGTGCCCAGATGTGAGGTGCAGGGGTACAGGGTGAGGGGCCCAACTGGAAGCTGGTGCTAGTCTTGGTGGAGGAGAATTTGCTATGAAAGAGAGGATAATGGGTGGAGGCTTCCCAGCTGGGAGGGGAGAACTCTGTGCTTTCTTTCCACCTCAGTCAGAGAGCTGCGGAAGCAGCGCCTTCCCTTCCTTGTTTGTACCCCTGGCCTCCCTGGGCATCAGCCGTGCTGGCTGGGGACAGGAGTGTCGGGTGGGGTAGAGATTGGGTGGGAGATGGATCCATCCCCAGGAGTTCCTGATCCTCCTCCAGGCCTCAGCACAGATATCATAAATGCCCTGATAGGTAGGTCATCAACACATCCATGTTCAAATGA
The DNA here is from genome assembly GCF_028885625.2 of Pongo pygmaeus. Classification (NCBI taxonomy): domain Eukaryota; kingdom Metazoa; phylum Chordata; class Mammalia; order Primates; family Hominidae; genus Pongo; species Pongo pygmaeus. The sequence goes on along the minus strand of NC_072379.2, from coordinate 55,563,831 downwards.
GATGAATCAGCTCAGGGTCATCAGGAAGTGCACCAGGAGGCTTTCCAAATACCAGAGAACAGGCCCATTCCTCAGGCTCTGTGAGCCTCTCTATGGAAGCCTCTATATGCCTTTTGCATACTGAGGAATTGCCACTCTTCTGCCACCCGGGGCCTGGGCTGTGTCCTTTTCACCTCTGACCCCCAGGCCCAGGCCTCGTACCTGGCACAGAATAGGCATTGGATTGGTGTTTGCAGAATGAATGAATGAATGCAGGAGGAAGGTAGATGGAAAGAAGAGAGGAGAGAGAGAAGGGGCAGGTGTCCTGGAGGAGAGGCTAGGCGTGGGTGTCACTTCTGGCCAGCTGGGACCCTCTGGCCAGAAATGACCAGAGAAGGTGGGGCAGGGGGTCCAGGATGTTTGAGCCCAAGATCTGTCCATGTTGGCTTTTGTGCTGTAAGCTCTGCAGCCAGAGTGAGCAGCAACACACCTTCCTCATTCTCACACTCTGTCTTTGTCTGGGAGGGGAGAAGCCACTTTTGTGGGGGAGGGGCAGGTAGACATATGGAGATTTGGGGAAACACAAAACGGAGAGAGCAGGAGGAGTGAGCCAGAGGCAGCTCCAGATGGAACAGGATGGAGGGAGGGGAAGGGTGGGGTGGAGACCTGGAGAAAAGAAAGACGCCAAGAGGGAGGCAGAAGGGAGAAGCAACGGAGGGCCTGGGAGGGTTTTGTTCTCCCCATTCCTTACCTTTGGTCAGACAAAACAGAATCTCTCTGTTTATAGGAAATGCTAAAATGTACCTTCTTCAGGAACGACTCCTGGTTCCCATGAGCTGGTGCACTCTGAGCCATCCAGGTTCATTCCCTCTCTCTCCAGGTGTCTGGTCCTTGGAGTCACGGGGCATTGAGTGGTTTGTGAGGGGTCATGGCCTAGTGTGCATTGGAGATCAGATTGTCTGGGCTCAAATACCTGCCTGCTGCTGACTAAATGATTCTAGGGGCAACTAGCTTGAATGCTGTCTCCCTCAGCTTGTCCATCTATAAGCTGGAGATAATAAAATAACCATCTCAAGGTGGTGATGTGATGTTTGAATGAGATAATCTGAGTGCTGAGCCTGGGGCATCATAAGGTCTGCATAAATATGTATTATTATTATTATTATTATTATTATTATTATTATTATTATTATTATTTTGAGATGGAGTCTCACTCTGTCACCCAGGCTGGAGTACAATGGCACAGTCTCAGCTCACTGCAACCTCTGCCTCCTGGGCTCAAGCGATTCTCCTGCCTCAGCCTCCTGAGTAGCTTGGATTACAGACATGCACCACCACACCCGGCTAATTTTTGTATTCTTTGTAGAGACAGGGTTTCGCCATGTTGGCCAGGCTGGTCTCGAACTCCTTTTTTTTTGAGACATAGTATATCATTTATTACAAACATCATAACTTTTAAGATTCTTTTTTTTTTTTTAATGAAGTATTTATTGATGATTCTTGGGTGTTTCTCGGAGAGAGGGATATGGGAGGGTCATAGGATAATAGTGGAGAGAAGGTCAGGAGACAAACACATGAACAAAGGTCTCTGGTTTTCCTAGGCAGAGGTCCCTGCGGCCTTCCGCAGTGTTTGTGCCCCTGGGTACTTGAGATTAGGGAGTGGTGATGACTCTTAAAGAGCATGCCGCCTTCAAGCATCTGTTTAACAAAGCACATCTTGCACCTCCCTTAATCCGTTTAACCCTGAGTTGACACAGCACATGTTCAGAGAGCATGGGGCTGGGGGAAAGGCCATAGATCAACAGCATCCCAAGGCAGAAGAATTTCTCCTAGTCAGAACAAAATGGAGTCTCCTATGCCCACCTCTTTCTACACAGACACAGCAACAATCTCATCTCTCCTTCCTTTCCCCACACTTCCCCCCCTTCTTTTCAACAAAACCGCCATCGTCCTCATGGCCCGCTCCAGAAGGTCGCTGTCTCTTTGGAGCTGTTGGGTACACCTCCCAGACAGGGCGGCTGGGCAGAGGCGCTCCTCACTTCCCAGACGGGGCGGTGGGGCAGAGACGCTCCTCACCTCCCAGACGGGGCGGCCGGACAGAGGCGCTCCTCACTTCCTCCCAGATGGGGTGGCAGCCAGGCAGAGGCGCTCCTCACTTCCCAGACGGGGCGGCCAGGCAGAGACGCTCCTCACTTCCTCCCAGACGGGGTGGCAGCCAGACAGAGGCGCTCCTCACCTCCCAGACAGGGCGGCCGGGCAGAAGCGCTCCTCACTTCCCAGACTGGGCGGCCGGGCAGAGGCGCTCCTCACCTCCCAGACGGGGTGGCCAGGCAGAGGCGCTCCTCACTTCCCAGACGGGGTGGCGGCTGGGCAGAGGCGCTCCTCACTTCCCAGATGGGGCAGCCAGGCAGAGGCGCTCCTCACTTCCTCCCAGACGGGGTGGCGGCCGGGCAGAGGCACTCCTCACTTCCCAGACGGGGTGGCCGGGCAGAGGCGCTCCTCACTTCCCAGACGGGGCGGCCGGGCAGAGGTGCTCCTCACTTCCTCCCAGACGGGGTGGCGGCCGGGCAGAGGCGCTCCTCACCTCCCAGACGGGGTGGCCAGGCAGAGGCGCTCCTCACTTTCCATACGGGGTGGCCAGGCAGAGGCGCTCCTCACTTTCCATACGGGGTGGCGGCCAGGCAGAGGCGCTCCTCACTTCTCAGATGGGGCAGCCAGGCAGAGGCGCTCCTCACCTCCCAGACGGGGCGGCCGGGCAGAGGCGCTCCTCACTTCCCAGACGGGGTGGCCGGGCAGAGACGCTCCTCACTTCCTCCCAGACGGGGTGGCAGCCAGGCAGAGGCGCTTCTCACCTCCCAGACAGGGCGGCTGGGCAGAGGCGCTCCTCACTTCCCGGACTGGGCGGCTGGGCAGAGGCGCTCCTCACCTCCCAGATGGGGTGGCCAGGCAGAGGCGCTCCTCACTTCCCAGACGGGGTGGCGGCTGGGCAGAGGCGCTCCTCACTTCCCATATGGGGTGGCGGCTGGGCAGAGGCGCTCCTCACTTCCCAGATGGGGCAGTCAGGCAGAGGCGCTCCTCACTTCCTCCCAGACGGGGTGGCGGCCAGGCAGAGGCACTCCTCACCTCCCAGACAGGGCGGCTGGGCAGAGGCCCTCCTCACTTCCCAGACAGGGCAGCCGGGCAGAGGCGCTCCTCACCTCCCAGAAGGGGCGGCTGGGCAGAGGTGCTCCTCACTTCCTCCCAGACGGGGTGGCGGCCAGGCAGAGGCACTCGTCACCTCCCAGACAGGGCGGCCAGGCAGAGGCGCTCCTCACTTCCCAGACTGGGTGGCCGGGCAGAGGCGCTCCTCACCTCCCAGACGGGGCGGCTGGGCAGAGATGCTCCTCACTTCCTCCCAGACGGGGTGGCGGCCAGGCAGAGGCACTCGTCACCTCCCAGACAGGGCGGCCAGGCAGAGGTGCTCCTCACTTCCCAGACTGGGCGGCCGGGCAGAGGCGCTCCTCACTTCCCAGACTGGGCGGCTGGGCAGAGGCACTCCTCACCTCCCAGATGGGGTGGCCGGGCAGAGGTGCTCCTCACTTCCTCCCAGACGCGGTGGCGGCCGGGCAGAGGCGCTCCTCACCTCCCAGACGGGGTGGCCAGGCAGAGGCGCTCCTCACCTCCCAGACGGGGTGGCCAGGCAGAGGCGCTCCTCACCTCCCAGACAGGGCGGCCGGGCAGAGGCGCTCCTCACTTCCCATACGGGGTGGTGGCCAGGCAGAGGCGCTCCTCACTTCCCAGATGGGGCAGCCGGGCGGAGGTGCTCCTCACTTCCTCCCAGACGGAGTGGCGGCCAGGCAGAGGCGCTCCTCACCTCCCAGATGGGGCAGCCGGGCAGAGGTGCTCCTCATCTCCCAGACGGGGCAGCCGGGCAGAGGTGCTCCTCACTTCCTCCCAGACGGGGTGGTGGCCGGGCAGAGGCGCTCCTCACTTCCCAGACGTTGGGCGACTGGGCAGAGGCGCTCCTCACTTCCCAGACTGCGCGGCCGGGCAGAGGGGCTCCTCACATCCCAGACGATGGGCGGCCAGGCAGAGAGTCTCCTCACTTCCTATACGGGGTGGCAGCGGGGCAGAGGCTGTAATCTTAGCACTTTAAGAGGCCAAGGCAGGAGGTTGGTAGGTGGAGGTTGTAGCGAGCCGAGATCATGCCACTGCACTCCAGCCTGAGCACCATTGAGCATTGAGTGAGCGAGACTCCGTCTGCAATCCCAGCACCTCGGGAGGCCGAGGCAGGCAGATCACTCGAGGCCAGGAGCTGGAGACCAGCCCGTCAACACGGCGAAACCGCGTCTCCACCAAAAATACAAAAACCATTCAGGCGTGGCGGCGCGTGCCTGCAATCCCAGGCACTCTGCAGGCCGAGGCAGGAGAGTCACAGGAGCCTGAGGCAGGGAGGTTGCAGTGAGCCGAGATCATGGCAGTACAGTCCAGCTTCGGCAACAGAGGGAGACCGAAAAAAGGAGAGGGAGACCGAAGAAAGGGGAGAGGGAGAGGGAGACGGAGAGGGAGAAGAGGGAGAGGGAGAGGGAGAGGGAGAGGGAGAGGGAGAGGGAGAGGGAGAAGAGGGAGACGGAGAGGGAGGGGGAGGGGGAGGGCGAGGGGGAGGGGGAGGGGGAGGGGGAGAAGGAGAGGGAGAGTGTCTGGAACTCCTGACCTCAGGTGATCCACCCGTCTCTGCCTCCCAAATTGCTGGGATTACAAGTGTGAACCAGCACACCTGGCCAAATATGTACTATTATTGCTTGGGGTGCTTCAAACAGATGCAGAGACAGCAGGCAACATTTAACTCCTGCACACCTGTCTCCTTATTCACAGAAAAGAGGAGAATGAGCCTGGCTCAGACAGCCTGCCATGGATGGCGAGAGAATCCATGTTGATGATGGACTGTAACAGTGACTGTTTCCAATGACTGGCTTCCTCCTTGGCTTTAAAAAACATTTCTCACCCTTTGAGGGAGGTATTCACGTCCATTGTACAGATGAGGAAACTAAGCCTGAGAGAAGACGGGTAGTTTGCCCAGAGCCACATGGAGGATCTCACCAGCTGGGGAGGCTGGGACTCCCTGTGCCTGAGGAGACTCCTTTCGATTTGATCTCTGGAGAGAAACCTCGGGGGGTGTCACGGGCTGGGGACATGGTGGGGAGGAGAGAGGACAGGATCAGTTCCTGCCCGACAACTCTCATTATCTGTCCCACTTATTGCTCCTTGCTGATTCTGAACAGCATGTACCAGGTCTTAATGCTACAATCACCTGCCTATTTGAGGAGAAAATTGGACTAAAATGGCCTGGAGCTTTCAGCTTACGGTTCAGGAGAAAGGCGGGTGATGAGCAGCACATGGAGCAGGGAGGAAGAGAACAGCTTCTGAATCAAAGAGTGTCAGCAAGGCCCGAGAGCAGCCAGCAGTCCCAGGTAGATGCTGGGGGAGAAGAAAATGCCAGAGTCAGCAGGCCTGGCCCAGGCTTCTCTCCTGCAAGATGCAGGCTCCTAAACCCCTCCCCCAATAAGACATGGTACAAAACTCTCCCAGAACCACCGGGGGCACAGTTTTCCCCCTGAGACATAAAGCTGTTGTTCAGGCCAGGTAAGGGCCAATGGCATGAAGTGGTCTTTCCAGATCCTGGAGGGTGGTTTGCCCTATACTCCCTCCCCCGAGTTCTGGACCCCCTTGGGAGACATCTCTAATTACATAGTCCCCCGTCCCACAGAGATTGTGCTGTGTCCTAGTTCAAGTGTTGGCTGAGAGTTACTGGCAAGAAGGAGAAGAAGGTCAAGACCCACACCCTGGGGACCACCCTCCTTGAAGGGGAGGGGCGAGGCTTACCCAGGGAGGCAGAGGAGGAGTGGCAGTGGGTGGGATCAAGCAGGCTCAGGGGTGTGGTCATAGGTGTCCAGTGCTACACAGACAGAGTAAGGTGAGGCATGAGGCTAGCAGGCCCAGTGACCAGGAGGTCATGGGGACTCTGAGTCCTCCTGGGGGCAGCTGATGGAAAAGCCCAAGTCTCAGAAGCCAAGTCAGGCCTGCATTGTTAGCACCCCTTGGGTAGGCTGGGGTCTCCAAGCTGTCCTGGGAAGAATGTGGGGCTGTACTACTCCAGGCCCCCAAAGTCCCATCTTGTGATTATGGATGGGGAAGCTGACTCACAGCAGCTCTACCCTATCCCAGCGCATTTGCCCTGGGTCTTGGCCAGCTGCCCTCCCACCTACTTTTCTCTCTTCCTCCCACTTTCAGGGCCAGAGGACTAGACCACCACAGGCCTGAGTGTGTCCTCATTCCTGCCCTCTCCCAGGACTCAGAACTTTCTCTTTCCAGGAGTGCAGGAGTACTCAGACTGAACCTGAATTTTATGCTGCAGCTCAGACCTCTGATTTCATGGATTGCTTATGACTGGGCTTGGGGGATTAGACTTTTAAGAGGAGGCTCAGGCTGAGACCAGACTTTGAAGTGACAAAGTCTACCAGCAAGTTGGCTATAGGAGCAGCATGAATGGCTCTATGTTGCCCTCCCCATCGCAGTGGTCAAAAATCAGTGCTCACAGCTATGGCAAAGGTTGAGGGAGGGAGTCTACACCCCTGGTAGTGGGAAGCTGATAGTACAGCCTCCTTGAGGCACATATAGGGGCCACCCGGTGATCTGGGCAGTGACTGAGTCATCCTTGCAGTCATGGGCCTGGAACATCCAGTCCCCACTGGTGGACAGGCACTTATTTGGACCATCTGCCTGTCTGCCTATGTCTGATGTGATCTCCTTCAGGAGCCTATGTTTGCCTGCAGCACGGAGGCCCTGCAGACATGGGCTGAGGAGGGGTGAGGGAGGACCCTTGAAATCTATGGCTCCTGTATTCGTCCCTTCTTACAATGCTATAAAGAAATGTGGGGACTAACAAGAGCGATGCCATTTTTCTACATTGGTGACTGTGTTTTCTACCTTGGTGACGGTGTTCCCAGAAACAAAGCAGGTGTCAACCTTGCCCATACTTTTAATAGAGCATAACAACCCTAACCACAACAGAGCCTGGCGGCCCTTACCACATCCTTCTCCAGCCCCCAACAGTTCTAACCTGCCAGCACTTCCCCAAACCCTCCCCTATAGAAACTTTATTATAAAAACCTCAGTTTGTAAGTGATCAGGGTCTCAGCCAGATTCCTGACTGGGACCGCTCACAGGCTTATTCTTGTAAATAAACCTGTTTGGCCATCAAGTTGCCTTCTTTCTCTCTTCCTTCATATTTTCCTAACAAGAACTACCTGAGACTGGGTAATTTATGAAGAAAAGAGGTTTAGTTGACTCACAGTTCTGCAGGCTTAACTGGAAGCATGGCTGGGAGGCCTCAGGAAACTTACAATCATGGCAAAAGGCAGAGGGGAAGCAAGCACCTTCTTCACATAGTGGTAGGAGACAGCGAGCAAAGGGGGAAGTGCCACACACTTTTAAACCATCAGATCTCGTGAGAACTCACTCACTATCACGAGAACAGCAAGGGGGAAATCCACCCCCATGATCCAATCACCTCCCACCAGGCCCCTCCTCCAATTCGACATGAGATTTGGTCAGTGACACAAATTCAAACCATATCAGCTCCCTAGACCAATGCCCAAGTCTTGGGTCTTGGGGACAGAGAATGAGCTCCTACCTGGAGAGGAAAGGGATTCTGGCTTCCACTTTAGCAACCTCCACCACGTGTGAACCCCTGAACTGTAGCCGCCTCCCCAAGGTTTGCCCATATCTCACCCCTGCACTCAAACGTCCTTCCAAGATCAGGAATGCCAGGCTATGCCCAGAACTGAGGCTTGCTGGGGGTAGGCAAGCTGGCAACAGGAAGAAAGGCAGAGGGCCTTAAACATGGAAAGGCCTTTAAAGAAAGTCTTGTCCAGTGTGGTTTCTCAAACATTTTTAGTCACTCAAAGGACTGGGCATCTTAGAAGCTCAAATGACTAAAACGGATGAAAGTAGTCATTCTGATCGTAGTGTGGGTGGAAGGCCTGGGCTCACTTATTGACCCTGTTCTTCCTGCCCACCCATATCAGCCACTGAATGTCCTTGATGAACTCCTAGGGCTCCAGGTAACAGAGTTTGAAAAACTGTCCCTCGACTTCAGTCCCTCTGCATTCTGTATTTGGCCTGCCTGTTTTATGGATAGGCACACTGAGACTTAAGAAAGAAGGAGTGACTTACACAAGGTCGTTTGTGGCACAGCCAGGGACAAAAACCCAAGTTCTTGCATCCCAGCCTGACTCCTCCCAGCTGCCTGCTAGAACTCCATCTTCCTGCCTGCTGATTGCATCCCAACAGCTCTGTTTTAAAGAATAATTTTATTGTCCTAATTATGCATTTCAATATTCTAAACCACCTTACATTTGCTCTGGAAGCAGGAAGAGTAAACATCATAAATGCACATATAAAATCATTATGCTCCCTTTTTGTTTGACTCTGGTATCTGCTCCCTTGTGGGAGGAAATGAAGGAGGCTGAATTTGGCCCCTGCCCTTGACAAGCTCATGGTCAGGATGGGAGTTTAGAAAGAGAGGGTGGTGGACTCTGGGGCTACTCTCAGGAGCTGCAGGCAGGGTGGAGAGGGGAGCTCGCACCCTGCCACAATTGGGTGGGGGCATTCTGTGTAGCTGCAGGGTAAAAGCAGATAACCCACATTTTCTGTGTCACACAGCCTGAATGCTGTTAAGAAGATGGACTGCCACGTAATAGCTATGAGCTTCAGCAAGTTTGCTAACCTCTCTGTGTCTCAGTTTCCTCATCTGCAATTTATCATTTGTCAATTTATGTAAAACACTTAGCCCTGTATCCAGCATATGGTAAATACTCAGAACAGTTAGCTGATAATAATAAGTGTCCACCCTGGAGGGGGAGCTGTGGTGTGCGGGCTCTCCCAGTAGCAGCCCTCTTTGTCTGAAGCTTGGTCACTGGAACTCTGGTTGAAGGTTGAATGAGGTGGCCTATTGCGGAGGAAAGAGCCCTGTCTCAGAAACAAGAGACTTGGAACACCGAGCCTCACTCTGCCACCAAGGACCTTGGGCAGGTCTGTATCTTCTTGGAGCCTCAGTTTTTGCATCTGTAAGGTGGGTAACATTACAGCAAATATACAGCGTTGTTGCTATGAGTGTTAGATTAGATAAATGTGTAAAACGCTTATCATTCTACATGGCAGGATGAAGGCATGTTGGAGTTAGGGAATGTTAGTTTCCCTCCCTAAGAGGACAGGCAGGAGGGCCCTGGATAAAGTGTCATGACAAGGATCCTCCTTATAAATTGGGGAGAAGATGGAGGTGGCAGCCCCAGCAGCTAACAGAGGTGGAAGCCAGGAGAGAGGCTAGGCTGGGAGAGAGGAAACTTTCACTTTCACTCACTTAGCATGTTTCCAGGATATTGACCATGTCTGGCCCTAGGCTGGATCCAGGGGCTGACAGGTGAGACCACAGCAGCCCAGGCTGACATCTCCTCAAATGAACACCATGCCAGCTGGAGGTGCAAAGGCTCACTGGAGGCAGGAGGACCCCTTCAGCTAGGGAGGGTTGGGGTTTTGTTTTCGAACTGGGGTTTTAGGGGCAACTAAGATAGAAGAAATGTAGGCATGCCAGGTAGCTTGAAGGGTATCCCAGGTGGAGGGAACCCATGGGGAAGCACGGAGACAGGAAATCGTGAGGGGTGTGAAGGTCTAAGTCACGATTATTTTTTTCCCCAAAGGGAGACAAGCTGGATCTGTAGCTGCGCTGCATCCTGACGGCCTGCCCAGGCTTCCCGGTTCCACCGGAACATTCTTCCTGGAGGAGTCCACAAGTCTTCTAGCCTAGAGCCATCTCCAAAATCCCTACAAAGCAACAAACGGTGTGACCCAGAGTCTCATTCTGAAATAGACTGAAGCTCTAGGGCTGCACAGAGGAACATTGACTGAAATCTCACAGTGGGCCCTGGGAGGGTCAGGGGACCCTGCAGAGAGCCTGGGCAGGGTCAGCCCAGGCCCAGAAGGCTTCTCAGAGGAGGTGATGCTGGTGGAGGCCTGCCTGTGTCCGTATCAGGAGAAAGCAATGTCAAGAACAGCAAGGTCGTTCATTCACTTCCTATTGTAGATCAGAGCTGGGAGTTTTCCTCAGATTACTTCTCACTAAGAAGACAGCCCTCTTCTCAGGCGCCGCTGCTGACATGTTTTGTTTTCCCCAGATGGGGATAATCAGCCTGTTTGGGAGTCAGGCTGACAGCTCAGGCAGCAGGCGGGGGCTGGGGGCGGGAGGCTGCAGGCAGCTCCGAGCTCTCGGGGAGCAGACGCTGCCCTGCCTGCGTGACAAGCTCCAGCAGGTGGGGGGATTTCCGTTTGCGCCATGGAGGAGCGGGCTGTAGAGTGATTTAGCTCAGTTATGTGAACCTTGAGTGGCTGCCCGACTCCTCTCCCCGTTTAATTTATGCTTGAGTGCCAGAGCTGAAGAGCTTCAAGCCGTCCCCTGCTATACCAGAAGGGACCCATCAGGATCCTGGCTTGGAGCTTTGCTGGGTATTTCCAGACGTTCCACAGAAGGTGAGGACAGGGCTGGCTGTGCTCTCTCCCTCCCCTTCTCTGGGAGAATTCCACATCTTCCCCATCCCTTCCTGATGGCCCCACCCCACCATCTCCCAGCCCTAAGAGTCTCAGCCTCACCTTCCCAACCTTGCATAGGCCCAGGTCTGGGCTCTTCACTGACTCATGTTCTGGAAGAAGGGATAGAGTCACCCACCAGCCTCAGGGCTGTCTGAGGCAGGTCATAGGTGCTCTGAGGGCCGGACCCCAGGGCCTTGGGCTGCTCAGCATTTCTAGGCACTGGGCTGGAAGGTTTGCATCCCAGACATAGCAGGGCTGAGGAACAGCTATCTTAGAATCACCTTGAGTGGAACAACCATGCCCACCTGAGGATCACAGGTCCCCTCCTGTGGGTGGGTCTCTGGAGGTCTGAGGAGGCCTGACACCTGCAGGCAGGCTGCAGTGGGCCCTTTTCTGGTTCTTTCTCTCCCAGTCCTGCTTCAAGGAGGGAAGACCAGGCCAGAGACAGCCTTCCTGAGAGACTTGCACTCTGCCCTCACCCAACACACAACTGATTTCCTCCTGTGTGGAATGAAGCCAGTGGACTTCCCATCTCCAAGGCCCAGCCAGCTCTCGGTTCTCTGGTTATGGGTCCCACCTCCCAATCTCAGCACTTCTTTTCTGACTCCCCACTGGGCCTAACACAGAGCCCAGCCTCTGCCTGTCAGTGCTTGCCCACTTACATCCTATGTACCCAGAGCTGGGAGCCTTCCTCAGACTCTGGGCCTACACAAGGCAGCTGCTCCCAAGGACAAGGGTTAATAGAGGTCTTTGATAGAGTCTGAGGTCTTTCCAGAGGGAAATTTAGCTCCCAAAGGGGCCCGGGTGGGGGCCTGAGAGACCTGGCCACAGAGACCTACGAGCCCCTCTGACCATGTTCTTGGCTGCAGCTTCATGAGGCCATCAGCGCTCAGCGTGGGAGGCAGGGCCCAGGCTCTGTCCTCAGCTCCGGGCCACACACCTTCAGTGGCAATGAATCTGCCCTTCACCCCCTGCACCTGTTTCCTCGTCTGCCCTACAGCATCCATGGGACTGCAGCAGTGTGTATATGCGGCTGTGGCCCCTGGGAGAGGCACCTCTGGGACCACCGGCCATCTGGCCCTCGGTAGCCGTGTGGCGCAGATTTCCTCCTCCGTGGTCTCCCGGGCAACGCGGAGCTGCCTGCCAAGCCTGCTGCCGGGCCTGGCTCCTGCACAGATCTTTAGTGCCACACAGAGATGGCTGATGGCAGGAGCCAGGGTGAGGCCCAGCCTCCCCAGCTGTCACAGGGAGCAAATCAGACAAAGGCTGAGTTGGGAGGGGTGGGGTACCGGAGCCAGGGGGGCCTGGGAAAGTAGCTCAGAGGCCCCAGCTGCCCCCTCCCACCTCATCCTCCCAACACTGCCCTCTCAGTGACCCCTGCTTCCCAGAACACTCACTTTGGAGTTTCTCAGCCGTGGACCTCAGTTTCCCCATCTATCATATGGGAGGGGCCGGGTCTCTGACCCTCCAGACTAATGGCCTAAGACAAGAACCCAGCCTGGATGACAGAGGCCTGAGGAATAGACAGGCTTTGACGGGTAAGGGCCTTCAGACAGATGCCCACGCTGCCACTGCAGGACTTTGGAGGGTGCATGTTTCAAGGGCATATATTAGCTAATGTCTCCAGGGCCGTTTGCTCCAAACCACCTGCTGCTTCTCACTCCATGCCACTGGTGAAGACTCTTCTCCCAGGATGGCTTTACCCTTGTAGTTTTTTCTGCCGCTCCAAGGACTTGCAGGCTCTGGAGGCTGGACAGTTCTGTTTTAGATCACAGCCACTCCTGCACTGAGGCCACCATTCCACCCCTGCCCCAAGTGAGGCAGAAGCTGGAGCTGACCTTGGGACATGGGGTTGAAGGCAGGGTGTGCAGAGAGTAGAGAGTCCTGGAGACTGCTGCTTCTGTATGTGAGTAGCTGGGCAGGGAGGGCAGCACCCACAGACCAACGATAAGGGAAGGAGGTGCTGTCCTACCTGCAGTGGACCCCCAGGTCCAGAGCAGAGACCCAGGCATTCCCCCATCCAGGTTAGGTCCCACAAATGACCAAGAGGCTTTCAGCACTAGCAGGCACAACTGCTACAGTGGGGAGCTCCCTTGGGAGGGGGCAGCTGGCACCATCAGGCAGCCAGATAGGCAAGGATGCTGTCGGCCCTCAGGGCCCCTTTTGTGAATTAGAATAAAAGACGCCCTCTCTTGGCAGTCATGGCCATGCAGTGCATGGATTTCAGTTCCTCACACCTCCCTAGGGTGCCATTGAATGGAGCAGAACCTGAATTGCTGTATATAGCAGTCTGCCAAGCAGAATTGGAGAGGCAGCAACTCTTTGACCAAATACTGGAAAATCAAGGGAGGTTCCTGGCACGGTTGCATGGGGGAGGATTTGTTGAACGTGAGCCTGAGACCCAGAGGCCAGTACAGAAAGGGCATGGGTTCCTTTAACAAATATGAATTGAGAACACCTATCCAGTGCCTGGCACTCTTTCGGATGCTGGGAAGAGAGTGATATCAAGATAGACAAGGTCCCTGTGGTCTTGGAGCTTGTGTCTTAGAGGAAAAAGTCAGACAATAGTAACCTAGAAAAATTGTCAGACAGCAAAGACTTCAACCACAGGATGGATGGTGGGTGAAAGGTGATGTTAGATTTAGGGGTGGAGGTATCTGGCAAGACCCACTGAGCTTTAAGCTGAGAACAGAGTGATATGAAGGAATCAGCAATGTAAGCATCAAGGGGAGGAGTGGAACAAGTCAAGGGACCAGGTGGGAGAAGATTGCACTGAAGGAATGAACTTGGCCTTGTCTGGGAACTGAACAAGGAGGCTGATAGGACTGGGGGGTGCAGAGGAGAGAAGAGGGGATGTACTCTGGAGGCAGGGGCTGGATCTTGGGACTCAGTCACCCACTGTGAGGGGTCTGGACTTTTTCCTCAGTGCAATGAGAAGCCATTTGAGGAACTGACCCAGAAGAGACTCTAGAACAATGATTCTCAATCGGGTGTTATCCCCACAACCCCCAGGGATTTTTAGCAATGTCAACAGAGGGTGAGGGTAGGAGTGCTATTGGCAGCTGGTGGGTAGAGGCCAGGGATGCTGATAAACATCCTGTGATGCACAGGGCAGACAGCTCTCCACTCCCAACAAAAAATTATCTGACCCCAAATGTCAGTAATACTGAGGTTGAGAAACTCTGCTCTAGATGTTGGTGTCCCCTGGGTCCTTGCTCTTTTAGAATAACCCAGGGTCACTGTACTCCAGCCTGTGGCTCTTTCTATATATACTCTGGGTTCAAATTTTATCTCCACCGCTTGTCCAAAATGTCAACGGTGCAGAGGTTGAGAAACTACTGTACAGGAAGAAGGGAAGCATCGCAACTACTTAGACCTGTGCTGAATGCAGTAGCCACTGGTCACATGTGGCTTTTGAATACCTGAAATGGCCGGGTGTGGTGGCTCATGTCTGTAATCCCAGCACTTTGGGAGGCCGAGGTGGGTGGATTATTTGAGGTCAGGAGTTTGAGACCAGCCTGACCAACATGACAAAACCCCATCTCCACTAAAAATAAAAATTAGCCAGGCATGGTAGTGTGCGCCTGTAATCCCAGCTACTCGGGAGGCTGAGGCAGGAGAATTGCTTGAACCCGGGAGGTGGAGGTTGCAGTGATGGTGCCACTGTACTCCAGGCTGGGTGACAGAGCAAGACTTCGTCTCAAAAAACGAAACAAAACAAAAACCTGAAATGTGGCTAGTCCAACTGAAGTGCTGTGAGTATAAAATATCAGATTTCAGACTCAGCACAATACAAAGAATAAAATATCTCACTTGTGTTTGTATATGGATTACATTTTTAAATGATAAAATTTTGTATATATTGGGTTAAATAAAATATATCATTAAAATTAATTCCACTTGTTTTTTTTAATAATGTGGCTACTGGAACTTTTAAAACTCCATATATAGCTCCCATTTATGGATCGCAAATTATGTTTCTGTTGCCCAGCATTGAGTTGACTAGTGATAATACTCATTGTACCGGTTCCTATGTCCCAGCACTGTTCTGTTTTATGTACGTCACTTAGTTTTCACAACAATCTCATAAGGGAGATATTGTTACTATTTTTCGGCTTATATATGAGGGGGCTATGGCCCTGAGAGGTTAAGTAACCTGCCCAAGGCCACATAGGGAGTAAGCATAGAGTTGGTTCCAGGGTCTGGATGTCCTGAGGATGGTGGCTTGGCTATGATGAAAATGGTGGCGACAGAGTGATAGAGTTTGGATGTTTGTTCGCTCCAAATCTCATGTTGAAATGTGATCCTCAGTGTTAGAGGTGGGGCCTGGTGGGAGGTGTTTGGGTCATGGGGGCAGATCCCACATGAATGGCTCCATGGCCTCCCCATGGTAATGAGTGAGTTCTGGCTCTGTTAGTTCACTTGGAAGCTGGTTGTTTCAAGGCACCTAGCACTTCCTCGTCTCTTGCTTGCTCCCTCCCTCGCCATGTGACACGCCTGCTCCTCCTTCCCCTTCCGCCATGACAGGAAGCTTCCTGAGGCCTCACCAGAAGCAGGTGCTGATACCATGCTTCTTTTACAGCCTGCAGAACTGAGAGCCAAATAAACCTCTTTTCTTTAGAAATTACCCAGCCTCAGGTATTCCTTTATAGCAATACAAAATAGCCTAACACATGGAGAAAGGGGAGATGGTTCAGGGTCCACAGGGACTCCTCAGGACTCACAGATGGAGTGGGCGTGTTGATGTGTAAGGGAAGGGAAGAAAGCAAGAACACTCAGTACGGCTTTGCTGTGAACAGCGAGGTGGGGGGTGATGTCTTTTGCTGAGATGGGGAAGCTGGGGGGTGGTACAGCCTTGGAAAAAGAGCTCCAGAGTTCTGTGTTGGTCCTGCTAAGTTTGAGATGACTATAGACATATAAGAAAGCAGCTTGATTTGCAGAGAGACACCAGGGGTGGAGAGAGACATTTGGGGGTCAGCCTTAGTACATTGATAGAATTTAAAGCCATGAGGGGCAATGTGATCACCTAGAGAAATTGTAGATGTTGGAGAGAAGGTTGCTAAGACAGAGCCTGAAGCACACCAGCAGTTAGAGGATGAGCCATGGAGAAGGATCAATGCAGGAGGCTGGGAGAGAGACTCCAGTGAGGCAAAAGGAAGACCAGGCATGAGAAGAAGTATCTCAATTGGGAGGGTGTGGTCAGTTTCCAGGCTCACTCACATTTTGCCTGTGAGCCTCTGGCTGGTTGGAGCAAGATAGCAGCAGGGCTCATTGACCCAAGATAGGGCATCTGGGGAGCTGGGCTCATTTCCGGGCCCAAGGCCTGCAGGCTGGCCAGCTTCATGCTGAGCCCCTGCAGCTAGGCATTTCTGGTTCCTGAAAAGACACGGAGGAACAGGAGAGTGTCAAGTGGCCCCAGCTGAGGCAAGAGGAAGGCCCTGAGGTGTGGACAGGGTGGCCCAGGTAGCTCATTTGAAGCAGGTAACCCTACCTGCTTCAAAGTGATTTCTGTACTGAAGATAAACTTAGCTTCTACATATCCTTCTTTTGGGTGAAGATAAAAGACACAGGGAAGGTCTAGGGAGAATCGTGCCCACAATGGGTGGATGTGGGACTCCCTCCTCTGATCTCTCTTAAACATGTCAACCCTATCTCCCCTAGACTATGCCGTCTTTCTCAGGCCATAAAAGAAGTTTCTCCTCCTTGTAAAAGCCCCACACATTCAGCTCTGGGCTCTGAGAGAGTTTGGGGTTCAGGACATGAGGGGAGAGGTGGGTAGAAACTCTGATCTGAGCTTTTTGTGTCATGACCCTGGCACTAGAAGCTTCCAGTTGGCCCCCATCCCTCACTCTGGCTGTCTCTCAGCTGATTCACAAGGTCTCTGTCTCCAGGAATTTGTTCTCTGCAGCACGTGTTTCTGGTCTGGCATCTGCTCACTGCCACCTGGATCCTGGCACCACTCGACCTGGCTTTTGTCCTCAGTCTGCCCACTCTTGGCTACCTTGGGCACCCCTCACCTCTAGCCCAGGCCTGGTTTTGTCTCTCCCACCTCCTCCTTGGATCTGCCATTCCAGCTTACCAGCCTCTGCGCGTTCCCTGTCACTAATCTCCCCATCAGCAGCTTTCCTTCAACCGCACTGCCCACAGAACCAAGTGCTTTGTCGATGAAAAAGCCCTCTGGGGGCAAACACAGGAAATTAAAGACTGCACATAGTAAGAAAATCCATTCTCTTTCATGGATTTCTGCAGTCCAATTGCTTCTACTTCTGCTGAGTGGCTGGGATCTTCTGGTCACTCACACCCATGGGGGCTGGCCAGTGGGGGTGATGTTAACAAGGAGGGCCTCTGTCTGAGATTCCATCATCCACAGTTCATGTCTTTGGGGCATGGAGGCTGCCTCCTGCATCACTAGGGTACCTATGGCGGGAGAGCGCCTTCAGATCACTGTCAGAGGCAAACACCTAGAGTGGATGTGTTGTTGGCTGAGAAAGAGTGTGTCCTGCTGGAGGAGAGGCACACAAGTCCAACCTAGCTTTGTGTTCTCAGAGGAATGTGCTAAGGGAACAGCCTTCTACAGGGAGAAGAGGGAACCACTTATCATGTGTTCTACTCCCAGCAGGTTAGTACTTTTCACTCTCTTGTCTAAAAAATAAAGGGGCTTGGATCAGATGGTGTTTAAGGTCCCTTCCAGGTATAATTTATTCAGCAAACATGGATGAAGCTCTATCCATGTGCCAGAACTTTCAGGAGCCTCAACTAATTGTGCCCAGGGCCCCAAATCAAACAGGTAGAAGCTGACTCTCTCTTACCTCCCAGGGCCAACCCCTGTGGAGAGGCCAGGTTCAGGCTGCAGCCCGGAGAACAAGCTCATTGGCCTCGATGTTTGAAAGCCCTTGAACCACAAAGGGGCCTCAGGGACACTCAGATCAGGCTGGCATCTTCTCTGAGAACTCCAAGACCCCATCAAGGGCACTTCAACGCCATGGCCAGGCTCTGAACACAGAGGTGGAGGCTTGGTCACCAAGAAGGCAGGCCAGGTGCTGGGAGAGGAAGTCAGGCAACTCCCTTAAGGGAGGTGGGCAGAGCACAGGGAAACACAACCTCAGATTGAGATGCTCCTCGCTCCCCCCAACCCCAAAGAAGGAAAGAGCAGAGCCTGGGCAGATGGGAAATGGAAGACTCCTTCAAGTTACTTAGGACCTGCCAGGGTGTCCCAGTGGAGGGACTGGGAGCTGAGGTTGCAGCCAGCCCTGGGAGAATCTTCCAACTCAAGGATCTGGGTGGTGGCCACAGTCCAGACATTGGGAGAGCAATTCCTACAGGGAAGGATAGGCAATCCTGGTCCCAGAGGCACAGCAACAGGGGAAGATGGAGGGGCTGGAGAACCAGTAGGCATCAGGGTAGGGGCTCAGCAGCCAATTATCCAAGTCTGCCTGGACATGGGATCCAGGAGCCCACCTATTCATCCATACATCTACCCACCTGCCTTAGTCATTTGTGCTGCTATAACAAAATACTTGAGTCTGGGTCACTTCCAAATAATGAAAATTTATTCCTCACAGTTCTGGAGGCTGAAAGTCCAAGAGTAAGGCACCGGAAGATTCCGGGTCTGGTGAAGGCTGGCTCTCTGCTTCTAAGATGATGCCTTGCTGCTGCATCCTCCTGTGGTGGAAGGCAGAGGGCAAAAAGGACTAGGGCACCCCCTTCAACCTCTTTTATAAGGTAACTAATCCCATTCATGAAGGCTCCACCCTCATGACTTAATCACCTCCTAAAGGTCCCACCTCTTAGTACTATCACATTGGCAATTAAGTTTCAACAAATGAATTCTGGGGGACACATTCAGACCACAGTACTACCCATCCAGGAAATGTTTTCTTCTAGGCTTTCCTTTCCTCCCCATTCCCACAGTGCTCCTGCCTAGTGGGTGCCTCCTACACCCACCCACTGCAGGCATGATTCTCTCTAGACCTTCCCTGTGTCAGACAGGTCCTCCTAGTCCTGTGTCTGCCCTTTCACATCCAATCCTAGCAGCCTAGGTGGATAACCAGCTTCTCACACTTGTGGACGGTCAACCCAGCTCTGTCTCACAAAGTCCTCTCCCCTAAAAGCCACAAAGCTGCTGGACATCTCACTGTTACAGCGCATTGACAGTCTTCTGGGGCTATACTCGGGCCACACTGAAGGTTTACATGATTAAATTTAAATGAAGAAGAGGAACAAATATATTGTGAACATCTAATCTAGGTCAGATTTTTTGCAAGTTTGCTCACAGCCCTCTGAATTTGGTATAACCCTGTTAACAACGAAAGTAACTAGTATTTACTATTGACTACTACTATATTCTAGGCATTAGCTGAGTAATCTGTAGATGAAGAAACAGGCTCAGAAAGGATAAGCAATTAGTAACTTTCCCAGTGGCACATAACCAGAGGGTGGCAACGCTGACATTCAAAACTGGGTCTGGCTGACCCTTTGGAAAATCCTTCTGGTGGGCCTCCCTGCATCCTCCCTTTCCCACTGGCCCTAGCCCCGTGAATCACGGCCTCCTTCTGACCTAAATGCTATGGGCTTTTTCCCTTCTGGGCTTTCACTTGTGTCTGGCACATTCTTCTGTAAGCTCCCTAAGAGCAGCAGGGACTTTATAGATCTCTTTATCTCTCTGTCTCTCTCTCTTGCTCTTCTGTCCACTCTAATCCAAAGAACAGTAGAGGTAGGTCCAATGAAAGGTACTTCATAAATTCTTATTGTCTCATTAATGACCTTAATGCTCACGAAAAACCTACCTTCTTGGTAGTGTTGAGCATAGCTATTCCATTTTATAGATGAGCAAGTTGAGGTCCAGAAAAACAAACAAAAAAACTGGCTGGTCATATAATAAGTAAGTGGTAGATGTCCCTGAGTGCTCATCTGTGTGTTTACAGTGCAGCCTGACCTGGCACTTGAAGACAGGGCCATCAGCTGCAGTGACAGACATTTGCAGTCTTGCCCTGGGCAGGGGCTCCTTCCCAGGAGGGCAAGTGGAGCTCACTCCCTGTCAGCCTGTGGCCAGGTCAGCTGTGAAGACCAGAGCAGCTTCCTGTGGCCAGGAGGCAGCCCTGGGAGGGAGGGAGGAGACAGACCAGTGCTGTCACTCCAAGGCCCTGTCTGAGAGGACTACTGTGCTTCCTATCTGGCTTTCCTTGCCACAGTCCATATGGGGACTGTGCTGGGGATGGCTGGACAGTTGCTACGGGTCACCCGCTCTTTCTCACATCCCAGCAGGGCCCAGGAGATGTGAGAGGCACTGCAATTGACGGGACCTGAAGACTGATTCATTTCTCACTCTATCCTTCCTCCCTGGGCCATCTTATCCACTCCCATGATTTCAATTACCATCCATACCAGTGGTTCTCACCCCTGGCTGCATGCTAGAATCACCTGGGGAGCTTTTAAAAACATGCCCATGCCAGGCCCCCTTCCCAGACCTGATAAACTCAGAATTTCTGGGTTGGGACCCAGGTGTCAGGATTTACCAAGTTCTCCTGTGCAGTCAGAGCTGAGAACCGCAGATTAATTCACCCTCTGATTGCACTTTCTTCCAACTCTCATCTCTCTCCTGAGCGCCCTGCCTGCTCCCTTGATGTTTCTCCCTGTGTTCCCCTCAAGGTACCTCAAACTTACTTGCCCAAGTCCTAATCTCTACCACCACTGTCTCACTCCATCTCAAAGCCTGTTTCTCTGACCAGGACTGCCTGTGTCAATGAACATGACCACCATACATCCAGTGGTGTAAGACAGGGACCTTAGGGCCAGCCGGCCTTCCCTCTCTTTTCCATCATCTTCATGTGTAATCCACCACTCTGTGAATATTTGATTCAGCAGCTGTAGCAGAGAGCCCCAAAATAGCAGTGCCCAAACAAAATAGAAATTGCTTTCTTCCTCACATAAAAATGTGAGTAGGCAATTCAGGGCTGGTATGCCAGTTCCGTAATCACGGGTTTGGGCAGCGGTGGGGTTGGGTGGGTGGCGGGGAGGGGGGTGCTCCTGCTAAATCACATGGCTTTGCTCTCCTTACAAAGTAGCTTCCTCCTCTTTGCCCAAGATTGTTGCCCTAGTTCCCACCATCGTGTCGCCATTCCAGCCAGTGGGGAGAGAAAAGGGAAAGAGGAGGCCATACCCCTCCCTTCAGGGGCACAAACTGGATGTTGTTGCTATCACTCCTGCTCACACCCCACTGCCCTGAATTTAGTCACAACTCACACCTGGCTGCAAGGGAATCTGGGAACTGTAGTCCTGCTGGCTTTATCTCCTAAGGTGGTCTCCAGTTCTTCCATCTCTCTCTACCTCTCTCACCATTCCATTAGTCCAAACCACAGTCTTTTGCCTCATCTACTGCAACAAGCTTCCTTATTGATTTCCCTGCATCCTTCAATCAGATTTTTCCCCTGCATCCTGTGTGATATTTTTAAAATGCAAATGAGGCTTCTTCATGTGTTCAGCAGCTTCCCACTAGTCTGAGGTAAAGCCCCAGGCCTCTATGGGCCCTGGGTCTGACCTGGCCCTCCGGCCTCAAATCCAACCTCTCTCTGTTGCTGTCTGTCCTCCAGCCATGCTGGTCTGAGTCCAGTGGGTTGAGTGCTTGGTGCCTCCCTCTCTACTCACAGCTTTGCTCTTGTTTTTTACTCTGCTGCAATATCCCCATCCTCTCTGTCCCCACCCGACTCCCAGCTCCCTTTACTTGTTCTTCAGATCTAAGATAAACTGACTACTTCTTTGGGAAGACTCCCTGACCCCTAGGTGAGATCAGGCTGTCTTGTTACAGAGGTTTATGGCATTCTATTCTTTATTTCACTATTACAGGTTGTTTTACATTATTTGTGTGATTATTGTTTCAATTCTGTGTACTGCATCTGACTATAAGCTTCAGGAGGGCAGGGACCATTGCGACCTCAGTGGTTGGCGCTGTGCCTGGCCCACAGGAAGCCTGTGCTAAATGCTTGTTGCTCAGGTGAATCATGAGGGCTGGAGAAGTGTGAAGAATGACTCCCAGGTTTCCAGTTTACCCAGGAGATGAATGTGGTACCATCTGTGGAGGTGGAACATGGCGGGTGCAGATCCTGTGTCCAGTGTTGCAAAGACGGGCTGGACGTGTCTATGAAGCCACTGGGGTCAATAGGCTGCTGGACATGGCTCTGGACCTCTGGGGAGATGTTCTATTTCAACCAACTGACATTGGATTCTTGATCTGGACCCAGGTTATCAAGGGTCAAGGCTGCTAAGAGGGCAGCCATTCAGAAGGTCTTGGCATGTGTCCAACATTAGATGGGAGGAATCTGGGAACTGGGAGCTACTCTAATTCTCCTTACTGAATTCTAATCTTGAAAGGTCCTGTTCTGAGCCCTTCAGATGGTCAAGGAAGCCAAGGTTCTGAGTAGCAAGCACAGTGAGCACAGGAGGGCTAGATGTGTGCTCCCCCTCCTGTGTAACAATGCACACTTCCCACCACAAGTTCAAATCCATGAGCAGTTTAGCTCAGCAAACACTCATGGAATGTCTACTGAATACCAGGCCTGTGGGATGGGTGATGATGGCTGTGGTAGTGACAGAGTAGTGGCAGTAGTAATAGCTACTGTTTATAAGGTAGACTCACACCAACTACCATCCTAGGCATTATAATATTTAAACACCCTTAATCTTCACAGCAACCCTATGTGCCATTATTCTTCACATTTTACAGCTGGGAAAACTGAGGCAATAAAAAATTTAAAACAAGATCACAGATAGTGAATGGCAAGAAATGAAAAGAAAGACTATAGTCCCTTTGCTTAAAAAAGTTTAGAGGTGGCCAGGCGCGGTGGCTCACGCCTGTAGTCCCAGCACTTTGGGAGGCTGAGGCAGGTGGATCACGAGGTCAGGAGATCGAGACCATCCTGGCTAACATGGTGAAACCCCATCTCTACTAAAAATACAAAAAATTAGCCAGGTGTTGTAGCGGGTGCCTGTAGTCCCAGCTACTTGGAAGGCTGAGGCAGGAGAATGGCATGAACCCAGGAGGCAGAGCTTGCAGTGAGCCAAGATTGCGCCACTGCACTCCAGCCTGGGTGACAGAGCAAGACTCCATCCCCCCCAAAAAAAGTTTAGAGGAATGGGGCTATCTCCTTGGATTCTCTGTAAATAATGGGGACATGAATTGTTGCTCCCATTGGACAGATAGGGAAACTGAGGTCCATAAACGGGTTTCTGGTAAATGTAACGTTTAGCTGCACGAATTCTCACTTGTTTTCTTTTGTCCTTCCCATCTTGTACACGTTAAGACTAATCAAGCTTTCCTTGGAAGAGACTAAACTAATTTTAAGGAGACAGGTAGCTGATGGCCTGGCTGCAAGTCAGTGAATGGTAATGGGGAAAAATTTCCAAGGATGACTTTCAGCAATCCGGTGGAATTCACAGAGCTTTGCAGTTTAACAGGTCCTTTACAGAACTTGACCTTGTGAGATAGATAGTATCATCCCTGAGTTATAAATGAGAAAATGGAGACTCTGAGAAGTTAAGTGACTTACCAGAATCCTAAGGCTGGCTGGTAGGTTGTGGAAGGGACATATATGTGAATTCAGTTCTCTAGACTTCCAGCCTAGAGCTGTCTGTCTGACATGCCTTCTATTGCTTCTGTCTGTATCAGCAACTCCAAATCTAGGTGTCCTGATTTATTCCCACCTAGATCTTTCATTTTCCTGGTGGTACATTTTCCTTTTTCCTCACCCCACCTAGTGTCCATCCTTTAGTGCCCTGACTGTGCTAAATTTTAATTGCTGTATGGATGAATCATTGACTTTGTGCTAAAATGTTAATGACTAATAATGGCTCAAGGTATTTATTCTCCAGAGGTTTTCCCTATTTTTCTTCTTTTTTAAAAAAATGATTAAAAACAATAACAAAAATTCTTCTTATGGGTCCTGCCCTTGGAGTTTTCAAAAATGGTTCCCATTCATTTATCTTGTCTTCTTCTCAGATCCAGCCCTGTCCTTTTCTATCTGTGGCCACTGCTCAGCCTTTCACCATCTGTCCTCTGGACTGTTTCAGTAGGTTCCCAACTGATCTCCGTGTCTCCAATACATCCTCCATCCTGCAGCCCAAGCGATCCTGCTTAACATTCCTTGCTCTAGGCTCTTCCCTGGCTTTGCATCCTCCAGGAATAAATTCAATCTCTTGGCCTGGCATTCACAGCCATAACCTGGTCCTGCTCACCTTCCAACTGCTTTTCACACTGTGCTTCTTCTAGCACCTTATCCCCCAAACTGTCCATTGTTCTTCCTACACCTCACTCTGGGATGTGTCTCTGTGCAGTCATCTGCCCATCCCTGAGTCACCCAATTTCAAGGGAAACTTTCCAAGATCTCCAAAGAGTCTTTCAAGTTCCTTTTACTTGATTGAGGTGACAGGAAGATTCCCTTCCTACCTGCTTTGCTTGGATGTCCCCAAGAAATGTATCCTCAGAGGTTTTCACTTTCTAAAGTCCTCACCTTCTATTACCTGCATGTAGGGGTGGGGGTGTGGGATAATGTTGGCTGAACAGGTTTGAGGCCACTCTCTTTGCAAGTCTTTCATGGACAATCTCTCAAGATAGCTCTCAAAGGGGTAATGGGTGGGCAATATGTGGGGGTGTTTTGAATGTGTGCACAGTGACTAGGCAATGACATTAGCATTTAGAACCAAGGTCTAGAATGCTAACCATGTAGGATGCTAAATGGTTTGTGTGGCAAAGGGCAGCCTACCAATAAAGAAGTGTCCTGATTAACACACCTGCAGTGCTGCCCTCCTTGAGAAGTGAACATGGGGTCAGGTGGCAGAAGCATCAGGAAGGAGCAGAGGATTGGAGCTCTAAGAGAGTCCACCCTTCCTTCCCAGACAGAACTCCCTTGAACTTCTGGGAGTGAGCAGGTGTGTCAGACCAAGTGTCTAAGGGTGAAGCCTCCAGCTCTGCTGTGCAGCCATACTGGTGGGAAGAAGGTAACTCTTCCTCCACCTTGGAGATGCTAAAAGGAGAAATAGGGAACACGCACGCAGACTCAGATTTGTTATTTGGATTGTTACAAAATTCCTCCTAAAAATTTCCAGACTCATGAAGGAAAAACGATGAGAGAAAGAAAAGTTGAAAGACCCACATGGGTATGTGGCTACTTCTGGGTTTAGGAATATTCAACTGTAGCTCCATCTCCATTTGTTAACATCATCAAAGTCTGCATCTCCACCTCCAACACCACCAGGGTCACCTCCAGGATCACTCATCCACCACCACAATCAGCATCACCTCCAACTTTGCCAATTCCATCCCCAAGACACTGTCCCCTGTGTCTTGACTCTGGGTCAAATTAACTGCCTGGTCCACCAACCTCCTTCCAGATACTCTTTCCCATATTGGGAAGAGCTCAGGGTTTGGAGCAGAACTGTTCCTGGAGCAGAAGACTCTCCTCCATCAGGAAGGGGATGAGTCAGCTTGCTGTGGGCTTTGACAAGGACTGCAGCTCAAGTTTTTGTAGCTGTAGGTTTCCATAAGCCAGCATGTTTAGGGGGCTCCATTTGACCATTTTAAGGAAGTCCACTAGTCTTTTGAACTTTTTAAGATGAATCCTGTTTTCAGCGATCTGTGGGCTCATCTAAGCATCATTTTTGGAGGAATCTGTAGTTGGGATCAGGACTCCGCTTTGAGTTAGGGTTAGAGGTCAGTCTGTGGCCAGAGCAGGAACTTGTTCTGAGGCTGGGATTAGAGGCCAAACTGAGACGGAGTCAGGGTTGAGTGTCTGACCTGGGCCGAATCTCTGGCTGGGGTTGAGTTAGTTCTTTGGGTAGAACTAGTGTCAAGGTCATTAGTTGAACTTCTGTCATATGTCCAAAATTTCTTACAAAATGCGCCCATTTTATCTATTTACTTGAGGGATTCCTCCACCCTCCAGCCCCTGCTTGTCACCACCCTACTTTTAGCCCTAAGTTTGCCTGGGCTCAAGGCACAGCCACACTCCTGCTCTGGGGTAGGGACTTCAGAACAAGGTGGAGAAACCTTTGAATCCAAAGCCCTCTGCTGCCTGAGCCCACAATTGGAGGAGGGGAGGGCATAGGCAAGGCCAGATGCCTGCCAGCCCTGGCAGCTGGATGAGCAGCTGTAATGGGATTAGGGCTGGCTATGCCTGCCTCCCTGCGTGCTGCCCCGAAGCCCTCCCTCCCTTCCTCCCCCAGCATTCTGATCAGGATTCAGCCCTCGACTCTACCTTCCCCGGCCAGGCCAGCCCCATTGTCCTCTCCTTCCCTGGTGCCGGTGCCTAGCAACACTCACAGGGGAGCTCTTTTCCCACCGCCATCCTCGCCCCTCACCCTGCCCCTCGGCTCTGAGCACACACAAGCACCACTTGCCTTTTTATCACTGCAAAAAAAGCCAATGAAAGGAAGCCAGCTGGTTTCACCAGATTCTCCCAATGATCCGGTTCCAAGCCTGTCTTCTGAAATTCTGGGCTTCCTTTCCAAGATTCCTAGGTCCTACTACCAGCAATTCTCAGATTACATTTGAAGACTGCAGAGTTTCATTCTGGAATTCTCAAGTCCTGGAGTCCATTCTAGGACTCCATGAATTCTAGAATTCCAGGACTTTGCAACGTGGGTCTCAGACCATTTAATTGTATTCTAGAATTGAGTTATTGTATTTCAGGGGAGTCTATGATTCCAGAAACGGAGTCTGTGGTCATGAATCAGGGTGAGAGGGGTTAAGAGATGATGGGGACATGGAAGATGCATTTTTATTCTCTTTAAATTGCAGTTTCTGAGAGTGAAGAGAAGAATGAACCTGCTATCTGGAGAGAGGGAAGGTGGGATTCATTCACCAACTCAACAAACACTATTAGCTGCTCTAAGCAACTCTAAGCACAGGGGACAGAGCATGGAGCAAAGAAGGACCCTGCCCTCAAGCAGCTCGCATTCACC
Organism: Pongo pygmaeus; assembly: GCF_028885625.2. Taxonomy (NCBI): domain Eukaryota; kingdom Metazoa; phylum Chordata; class Mammalia; order Primates; family Hominidae; genus Pongo; species Pongo pygmaeus. Next base: position 55,537,278 of record NC_072379.2, on the reverse strand, counting down.
CAGGGGAGACAGATCTGAAACAAACAGACAGACAGTATGCTACATGTCAGATCTATGAAGAAAAAGAGCTAAAAATGAATAATTGATACTATGTTGTACTTATTCTATGCTAGGCACTGTTCTAAATGCTTTACATGCATTCACTTATTGAAATCTTACACTAACATTAAAAGGTAGATGCGATGGTTCAATCCCACTGAATAGATGAAGGAACTGAAGCACAGTAGGTTAAATAACTTGTCCAAATGGCAAAGCCAGGATTTGAACCCAAAAATCTAGCTCCAAAACCTATGGGAAACCACTGGGCAGGGTTAGGGGTGGAAAGTGATGGAGGGTGTAGCTTACATAGGGCGGGTAAGGACCTTCAAACAGATACTTAAAGAAGGTGAGGGGGTGACGGATATGGATATCTGGGGAAGGGAGGTGGGGCAGACGTATCCCTCAGGGATTGAGCCAGGTTCCTTCTTCCAATAAGGCGGACCAGTGTTCTCTGTGCTGGGGGGCTGGAGGAAGGTTTTCCAGGGGCACCTGGTGGGAGGGGCAGGCTCAGAGAGATGCTTATTGCTGTGGGCATACAAAGACCCCTTTGCCGGCTCCAGTCAGATTCCTGTGTGTCCTCTCCTCCCTGGCCACTGCATATGGATCCCCTCCTTAACAGAGAAGTGTTCTCAGAACACGAAAGAAAGAGCTGGAAGAGATAATCCCTCATGACAGGACTAATCAGGCTGGCTAATTATGAGTAATTAGAAACACCTCTCTCCCCCCGTGGGTGGCCGTGTCCCAGTGTGAAACAGAGTGAGGACTTAATTCCCCTGGGAAGGAAGCAGGACTGGTCAGAGGCATGGGAGGGAGGATGCATCCAGGCGCCCCTGGCCCTCCCTGCATGCCTGGCCTCCTGACCCTGCACTCAGTCTGTCCTGCTTGCAGACACAGACAATGGCACATAGAAAAGGGAGCATCTGGGACATCAGGGTGGAGCCGAGACAGAGAGAGCTAGAAGCATCTTTGGATGAGTTGTTTCACCTCTCCAAGACTTGGTTTCTTTATCTGTAAACCTGGGATAATCATAATTCCTAATCACAGCTTTACAACAATCTAGGGAGGCAAGCTAGCAAGATTGCTGAGCATGGAGCCTCAGTAAATTGTAGTGCTTATTACTGTTTTGTTTTGTCATCTGTTGCTTTGAATGACTTAAAACAGTTCTTTCCCTTCTCTGGGCCTCAGTTTCCCCATCAAGGTACTATGGAGGTAGGGATTGGTTACTCACTTACTCAATCAATAAATATTTCCTGAGCACTGACTTTATGCCCAGCCCTGGAGGTGGAATAAGACTGACATGTGCTCTCGCATTCCAGGGAGCTCCTCAGGGAGCTTGGTCAATGGGTTGCCCCCAGCTGTCACATTCCAGGCTAGAAGTGGGGGACTGTAGTAGACTGGCTTCTAAGGTCCCCAAGGTTCCTGCCCCCTAGAATACAAGCCCGTACAAGTCCTTCCTCTTGACTGTGGGCAGGACCTATAGATAAGATGGGGTTTTGATCTCCTGATCAGGCCAGTTATGTGGCGGAGGGGAAGGGATTCTGCGGATGTTATTAAAAACTCTAATGAGTTGTCTTCAAGTTTATCCAGAGAGATGATCCTAAGAAGACTTGAGCTAACTACATGAGCCCATTAGAAGAGGGCCTAGAGAAAGCTTTTACGCTGTTGGTGGGAGCATAAATTAGTTCAACCATTGTGGAAGACAGTGTGGCGATTCCTCAAGGATCTAGAACTAGAAATACCATTTGACCCAGCAATCCCATTGCTGGATATATACCCAAAGGATTATAAATCATGCTACTATAAAGATACACGCACACGTATGTTTACTGTGGCACTATTCACAATAGCAAAGACTTGGAACCAACCCAAATGTCCATCAGTGATAGACTAGATTAAGAAAATGTGGCACATATACACCATGGAATACTATCAGCCATACAAAAGGATGAGTTCATGTCCTTTGCAGGGACATGGATGAAGCTGGAAATCATTCTAAGCAAACTATCACAAGGACAGTAAACCAAACACCACATGTTCTCACTCATAGGTGGGAATTGAACAATGAGAACACATGGACACAGGGCGGGAAGCATCACACACCGGGGCCTGTCAGGAGGTTGGGGGCTGGGGGAGGGATAGCATTAGGAGAAATACCTAATGTAAATAGGGAGTTGATGGATGCAGCAAACCAACATGGCACATGTATACCTATGTAACAAAACTGCACATTGTGCACATGTACCCTAGAACTTAAAGTATAATAAAAGAAAAAAAAAAAAAAGAAGAGGGCCTAGAAATCCAGGATGGAGAAGCAGTGGGGTCTCTCTCCGGTGGCCTTGACAAACCACACTGCCATGAGTGGAGAAAACCACGAGGCAGCAAATGGTGGGTAACCTCTAGAAGCTCAGGGCCTGAGTCCTACAACCACAAGGAACAGAATTCTGCTAACAACCTTGGGAGGGGACCCTAATCCTCAGATGAGACCCCAGGCCTGGCTCACTTTGACTGTAGCATTATAAGACTTTGAGCAGGGGACCCTGACCCATGGGAATGGTGGGATAAACAATGTGTGCTTGTTTAAGCCACTGTTTGCTGTAACTTGTTATAGGGCCGTTGAATGTATGCAAGGCCTTGGGCCAGCCCCATCCTGCCGACTCACATAACCTTCCAGCCCCTGATTTGGGACTAGAGCCCTGGGTACCTCAATGAAATTCTCGCAGACAGTCCTCCCATCACCCATGGCAAAATATTGTTTCATCAGCTGCCAACCTGTTCCCAAAGTTGGTCATCAAAGATTATTCTATTGGCCCTACTTTTAATATAATTATCGGCATCATTTGCATGACACCGAGTCAGGGCTCAGGCTGTCACAGGCCCCATATTATCCTGAGCTGCTTTTCTGGGAAAGGCTGTATCCCTGCCTCATGCGGGCTGCTTCCTCCCACACAAATTATCTGTAATTTCCACACCTCCATGCTTGCTGTGGCCCTGCGTTAAAGCCAGGACTTGTGTGGGGCTGGAGCACATTGTTATTTTCAAAGCAGTCAAGCCAGGCTCCAGGAAGCTATAGGAACAGCAGGAGGGACCTAGCTTTGACTGCAGCACCTGCAAGGGGGGACAGGCAGAGGGGGTATGGTGTTCACCCCAAGAGTAGCTAGACCCAGACCGCTGAGGACAGCAAATGTGCAGAGGGCAGGGCATGTGCAATGTGGCTCCTGAACACACACGATATGGCCTATTTGTAGGATACTAATCAGGGTCCCTTCTGTAGCCAACGAATATTATGCACAAATGCCAGGGTGTGCAGAAGATGGAGGAGAGGATGCGGGTAGAGATAAGAAAAGGAAGTCCTGTGAATAGAGATTTGGAAGCGAGAATGGAAATATTTCATTCTTCTTCAACCAGGGGCCCTGGAGGGTACTCAGCTCCCATGAGTAAACAGCTGTGTCTCTGGGAGGAGACTACAGCAGGTGAATGGAAAGTGTCACTCACTCTCTGACAATAATTGCCTGACAGTGATGAAGCTATGCCTCTGCAGACAGGCCTGCTGCCTGCCTGAGAGTCTACAGGAGAGGGAACATCTCTATCTTGGTGGAGAAGATGTGCTTTCCTATTCCAGATCTGTGGATGGCGTGTATGTGTGTGTGTGTGTGTGTGGCACGCCTGCGCATCTGAGTGCATGCACATACTTGTACCATATATGAATGCACCTCTGGGCATACATATTAAATGGAAATGCACATGTGCATGTGTGCACAGTGTACTCAGGTGCAGCAATAAGTATGCACATTTGAGTATATGCTTATCTGGGTATAAGGGTGCATTTGGATATTTATGTACACTAAGGACAGAGACTAAGGGCATTTGACTCTTCACATATGTCTCTTGCTATTGCTCCAGGCTTCCAGAAATTACTTCTTCCACCCACTCCACCCCCAACACACCCACACTTTCCAGCTCCCTAGAGGCACGTCTTCCCTTCTAACGTCATGATTCTGGGGATAGAGCACAGGACTAAAAGCCCAGAGACCTGGTGTGTTGACCCAGCTCTGCCACTAGTTAGCCCCATAACAGAACAAATCATTTCTGTTTCTTGAGCCTCATTTTCTTCATCTGTGAAAGGGGGTGATAAATGGTCAAGTCTGCACTTAGCATTCAGAGTCCAAGTCCTTTGATTCCTGGCCCCACCTGCACCCACTCCCAATCCTCACCCATTGCTATGCCATGTGGTCGGTGGGGGACAGAGAGGACTCAGGCCTAATTTGTGAGGAGTTCCCAGGCATCTCTGAACATGGGTATCCCTTCCTCCTTGACTCCAGGCTTTTTGTGAGGCAGCTTCAAGGATTTCTAGAACTCTTGGGATACAGTTTGAAAATCATGGATCTAAGCAACCTAACCTTCATTCCCTTGGTTTCTCAGAGGATTCCAAGAGTCCTGGGGACCAGGGTCCATAGGGTGACTGAAAAGGCTCTAGATGGCATTGGTTCATCTGATGAGGATGCTACCTCCTGGCTCCTCTATGAGACATCAGGGGAAAGGAGTGCACCTGACCTTCTAGGGCCTGCTTCTGGGGTGGATGTTCTCCCAGGGAACTCAGCCCTGCCACTGGAATGTCTCTGGAGCCTGTGTGTTCAGGGACAAAGGGCCTTAGTGGGGCAATGGGCATGGCTTACCCAGCTTAGGGGGGCTGAGCTTTCCAAGGCCTCTCTGTTGCTTGCTCTATTCTGATGCTGATGCTTCCAGGCCTTCCAGGGAGCACTCCCTGAGTCACCTGGGGCTACTCAGAGTCTCTCTGGCCATCTGACCCCAGTGCAGATGTAGCAGACCAGAGGGCATTCTGAATGAAGCTTTCCCATAGACAGAAACGCTATTTCACAGTCTGGCATTCAAGGCTCACACCATTCCCCAAACAGGGATTAAATGGGCCAATGCACAAAAGTCTGTTACTTCCCAGCCTTTCCATACCCTGGAGCCTGTGGAAAATGAAAACATTTATATGTCTCCTGAGGAAAGTGGAAAAGGCTGCTTATGGCTGCCCAGGAGGCTGAGGGACCAGCAACTCAGCACACTTCTAACCTGTTCTGGACATACGAGCATGCTATCTTGGGATACTTGCCCGCAAAGTATTAGCAGGGGGCTGACGACAGGGGTTCCTAACCGTGGGGGCACATTAGCATCCCCTGGGGAATTGTAAAAAATTCTCTTGCCCAGGCCTCACCATGGACCAATTGTCTAATTATCTTGGGTGGTGAGGCCTGGGTGTAGGTATTTTTTAAAAGCTCCCCGGGGGGATTCTGTAGCACCCGGAGGGTTGACAAGCATTGGTGCAAGACATGGTGAGCATTCGGTCGATGTCAGCTGTCTACAATAAAGCACCTGGGTCCTTGTGTGTGCTGTTCTTGCCTGAGCAGTGTAAAAGCTGGAATGGGGTGGGATAGAGTGGGGTGGCTAGGGTGGGGGCCCTGTAGTCAGGGAGGAAACTGCTGCTCAGGAAAGATGAATGCTGGATAGGGTGGCCTGGCATCCATCTCCCTCAGCCACGTCTCAGAAAATTGAATTAAAACCCATATTTTTCAGCTGCTGCCCGCCTGGCTGGCTGGCTTGTGGAAGGGAGTGAGGCAGTGAGCACCTCAAGGCAGGGAAAAGCTGGTGAGGGGGCCCCCAGCCTCCTTCCCTAGGAGAAAGAAGGCTGCCCAAGGGGTCCTCTGAGAGAAGACCCTTCCCAGGGGTGGTCCCTTGGCCTCAGGTCTTCCCAAAGCCAGGCAGGTAGGGGTAGGGTGGGAGCGGTAGGCTGGCTGGCTTACAAGGTGAGAGCTAGATCTGGAGGTGAAGTTGATTTTTTGGGTGAATGGGTGGGGAGGCAGAGAAGAGGAGCCTGTCTCTGGGGAGGCCTAATCTCAGGGAACAGAATTGGCATAGCTCCTCTTCCAAGATTATTTGGAGAGACCACAGTGGCATGCCTGAGACAAGCGGAGAACAGTGCAGGATATGAAAGCCTGAGTGGCTTCCAGAATTAAGGGGGTGAGAAGAGCTCACAAGGTAGAACCACACTAAGTTGGGCAGCAGGATAAGATTTCTGATAAGAAAGTTGCCTGTGTGTCCTTGGGCTAGTCTTGTTGCCCCTCTGGGCTAAGGCACCCCACCCATAGAGAAGGAGACTAGACAACCCTCCTGGATCCCAGCTCTAATGTGTGTTCCATGCCTCACCCAGGCTGATACTACTCGGGGGGCCTGGAATTAGAATCGAAGTCTACGAGGGCTGCTAGCCTACACAGAATCTTTAAGAGAGTTAGAGAGGTGCCACCTCCAGGTGAACCCACTAGAGAAAACTGCCCTTTTTGGGTAGATGGGGGCATGCCTGATTTGGTGGGCAGTGGGTAGAGCAGGATCTGGATTTCCAGCCCCACTGGCCCCTTCCAGGGGATCTGGAACCCACAGTGGAAACTGGAGAATCAAGAGTATGGAAAGGGAATAAATCTGGAACTGAATGCTGAACTTCAAAGTAGGGGGGCCTCTATCTGGAAGCCTGGCCATCCACATTCCCAGGATGGGCTGGTCTGCCATAGATGACCTTGATCTTCACCCTTCCTCTCAGTCCCAGGCCCTCTACCTCCTGCACTCTGAGTCCCTCTTGACTCTGAGACTCCTGGCAGCCTCCTTTGCCTCACACTTAGTTTCACAGTTTATAGAGAGTTTTTATACACGGCATCTCATTTGATCTTCACAACACCAGAGTTGGAGGCAGATGAAGAAAGTGGCTCTCAGCTCTCAGGGGTTAGGGCAACAAGCTAAGTAGGGGTTATCCAGGATTAAAGGGAGGTGCTGTCTGTGTCTGATTTTAGCACAGCACCTGGCCCTTTTCTCTCCATTATTTCTTCTCTCCATTCTCTTCATTCTTTCTTGATATAGATAAGACTGATATTCTCCTCCACCAGGAAGCTTTCCTGGACTGAAAGGAACATGAACCAATCAGACTACCAGTGTGTTGTGTCAATGGGGGTCAGCGGTCATTGGTCAGTAAAGAGAAACATGGACCTAGGAACCTCCACGCGTCTTTCTGGGACCTCAGATTGCTTCTTTCAAGTTTCCATACGGATTCCTCTCCATCCACAGGTCCTTTCCTCTTTGGTAGATGGGGGACCCCAAAGGAAGGCTCAAGGCTCTCCCTCCTCCTTTCCCCTCCTTGAGGCCTCCTGGACAAGGTGGCCATACCTAGAACTGGGGCCCAAAGGGAAGCTGAGCAAGAATTTACTTGAATGGGCAAGGACAGAGCCTGGCTGCAGAACTGAGAGCTCTCAGAGACTGATGCCTGAGGCAGGGACCAAAAACTGAGAGCAGAGGCAGGCAGGAGCAGCTGTGGGATGGGGGCTGGGGTGGGGTGGGCAGAGGGTGAGAACTTGCCTGGGAGTGGGTAACTAACTACTTTCAGTTAAGTTTGGGCTTCACTGCCAACCTGCTAGGCCACCTTTACCTGTGTAGTTCTCCTTATTAAGCCATTTGTACTAGGAGGAGGTTGGACAGGACTGTAATAACAGTAGCAATAGTAATTTATTCAGCATCGGCGAATCAATGATACCAGGGAGAAACTACTATGGGGCGAGTGTACCATTTTTATTTAATGCTGCTGTGAAGAGCCCTGGGGGCCAGTACTACTGTTCCCTTGTGCAGATGAAGAAGCTGAAGCTCAGAGAGGCTGAGACACTTACCCAAGCTCACAGAGCTGTGGCACAGCAGGGACTGGAGCCAGGCAGTCTGATAGTTTAAATTGCCTCTGTCCTGTAAGCACCACCATCCCCTTTCTGGTCTTTCTCCGGGTGGGGAGGGGGTAGGTGGTCACATTTGAGGACATCCCGACAGACTCCCCAAAACTAGTTGACCCTCCCAGGCCTGGGCGGTAGGGGCAAAGAAGACCCCAAGGAGGGTCTGAGACTTGCCTGGTAAGGAAGGCTTCTTGGAGGAGAGGGAAGACAGGCTCTAATACACAGGAAATCTTGAGGACCTAGGGAGAAGAAAGAAGGCTTTCTAGTCCTGGCTATGATGGAGAGACTGGAAAGAGGGTGGTGAGCCCAGGAGGCCCAGAGACAGAGGAGACGGGGATGACAGGGGGCGGAGGCCTCCAACTCAGCGCCCCCGACCCCCGCCACTGGGATTTCCCGCCGCAGCTCCTGCTCCAGTCTGTGCTGCGGGTGGGGTCGGGTTGAGCATCCCGGCGCCCCGCACCGCGCCCCCCACCGCGCCCCCCACCGCACCGCCCTCGACCTAACCCCGCCCCCGGGCGCTCATTGGCCTGCAGCACCCCCTTCCCAGCCTGCGAAGTGAGCTGGGGGAGGCGGTGGTCGGTCGCCTCCCTCCAGCGCCGGGCCTGGCTTCGCGGCGGAGGCGGCGCCTCTCCCGCAGGACCGAGCCAAGCTGGACTGCCGCGCCGCGCGGGGCGGGCAAAGGGGGCGCTGCGCTCGGCCCCGGGCGGGGAGTGACGGCGGCGGCGGCGGCGGCTCCGGGCGAGCGTGGTCCCCGCGTGCGCACACGCACACGCCGCCGCGCAGGGACACACGGACCCCGGCCGCCCGCGGCCACACAAGCGCGGAGACCCGGCTTGGCGCGCGCTCCTCGGCGCACACGCTCCCCATCCCCGCGGCGCGCGGGCCGCGGACTCGCAGGCTGCGCGTCCTTTGCGGAGTCTGCCCCGGCCCCACGGACAGGCCCCTCAGTGAGCAGGTAAGGGTCGCCCCGCAGCGGCTGCCCCTCCACGCCTCGGCCGTCTTCTCCCGGCTCCAGAACCTTCGCCCAGCCGGGACCTTGGATCCCCTCCTCTGCTTGGTGGTCTCCGCCAGCCGCGACCTCCACCGACGGAGAGCGGGCGAGGGCCGGCGCCAGGCAAGCCTCCCAGATCCGAAATGAAGCCCCCTCCCGCCGCTGCGCCCTTCCTGCGCGTCAGGCTGACACCCCCCAACCCAAGTGTCTGGCGCTGCGCTCGGGGCGGCCGATCGCCGCAGACTGCCGGGGTGGGGGTCGGCCCAGCTATCTCGCGCCCCTCCTGATGCGGAGAAGGGAGACCAGGGGCAGGCAAGCCATGCGGCCGGAGGGACCCGGAGGGACATGCCTCCCTACCCCTAGGTGGACGGACGCACCTAGGCGGATCGGGAAGGCAGGGCTGGAGGGTCCCCCGGGGCTAGGTACCACAATCCGCACCGGGTTTGAGGGGTGGGCAAGCAATGTGCTAGGTAGGGGTTGGGGTAGGGGCCAGTGTAGAATGCCCTTCTGTGGTGACACATTCGGGATTGTTCAAAAGAGTGTCGTCTCCGTTTCCCGTGGCGCGGAGGGGCTGAGGTTGGGGATGCCAGGGCTTCGGTGGTCCCCAGAAGAAACGCCCTGCGGGGTCTGTGGGGAAACGCACTGGCCTTCCCAGGCTGAAGTGGGCCCGCCGAGACCCCTGCCGGCCGCTTTAAAGGCAGAAGCTCCTGCGGCAGCTGCGGGGGGCGGAGGCCACATCCTCGGCGGGACCTTGGCAGGTTAGGGGGCTCAGAAGGGACAGGGGAGCCAATGGATGCAACTAGACCCTCAGGAGGGAACCCAGCCGGAAGCCGATTGCATTTCACGTGGAGCTGAGGAGCGGAGCCTCACCCCTGGATGGAGCTCAGCCCCCTTTTGGAAGATGGGGGTGGGGTGGTGGACACCTGCTAATTCTTCCGACCATTTTTATGTTTTTGAGTGCAGGTGCGTCAGACTCCCTTTATCTTCCCCAGCCTTACAATGTCCCGCAAAGCCCCCCCGGCCCTCTCCAAGACACAGCATTTGGCTTTTCCCATGAGCGGCCCTGGGGAGGGGTTGGGGGATGGGAAGGGGCTGGACGCAGCATATGGAGGGCAATTTGCCCTGGGACTGCAGCTGGCCAGAGGCAGACAGCATCCTGAAGGTCAAGCTAGAAGCTTTGAGTGGCGGTAGGATTCCCAAGAAGATGGAAAACTATCTTTGAGCCTTTGGGGGCAGGGGCAGCAGGCAGCACCCAGGTTTTCTCAGGAGACCTCAATTAAACGAGTTTGGTGCTGGGTACAAGTAGGACTGGTGGAGTCCCCAGTCCTAAGCTAAGTTCTGCTCCTCACTGACCTTGGGGAGGGCAGGCAGAGGCACCAGCTTGGACACAAGCCGAAATCTGTACATACAAATTGGAGATGGAACACGCTGAGCAGGCCCTGGGCCAGATCTTCCAACCAATCCATCAACAAGTGTATGTGGGGTGACGATGGAGGTGGGCCTGATCCTTTTCCTCTTTGGCCATGGGTGGTTCATGGGTGGTTGGGTGTCTGGGACAAGACCCCCAAATGTCTGTTTGTCCCCATGTGTGGTGAGGGGAGGTGTCTGTGAGGAGCCTCTGAAAGGATCTCTCTCCTGCACTCTCGGGACTGATCTAGGCTAAAGGGTGCATTAAGTCCTGTTTTGTATAAGGTTCAGGCTGACAGGGGATTGATTGGAGAAACACTTTGGGACCCATGCCTTTTCACGTGGCCACCTCTCTCTGTTGTGCATCAACTTTGGGACACTCCCTCAATTTGTGTCGAATAAATAAATACACACATGGGAGTTTATGGTATATGTGGCTGAGAGGCTAGGAAAGCTAAGGCCACAGGGTGGCTTTTCTCTTGGGGACAGGGCTTAAGCTGGAGTGTCCCAGGTTGCCGCCCTCCCAGGGACAAGCATTTCATTGACCTGGGGCTGGCACTAATTAAGTGGAGGACATCTTGTGCTGTCTGCCACAGGGCAGAACCAAGGTGTGCCAAGTGCAGAGCCGGAGCTTAGCTCGGTGCCAGGAAGGCCTTGCTTGCCTGAGACCCACCCACCATGGGGCTGACACTGGGGGTGACAATGAGTTTCCTGTCCTGGGCAGGTTTGTGAGCAGAGGCCTGATGCCCCAGACAGGAGCTGCCAAGTGGCTTTCCACCCTGGAAGGCCTAGAGGCCTCAGAGACCCTCAGCCTTCCCTGAGGAGAGGAATCTGATTCCAGGGTCTGAATGAGTTGGGCTTAGTGGTCCAGCCGCCTGGCAAGATGGAGACTGGAAACTCCTCAGCTGCGACGTGTTTGTACCGAGCTCTGGATGCCGTCAGAGGCAAACGGTGACAGCCACCCCCACAGTGACACACAGAGAGGGAGTGACACACAGCTGGGAAGGCATATAGGCTTTCTATGACACCTGCCAGAGAGCCGGGGCACAATAGTGACAGGCAACACCTGTCAAATGGACAAATGGACGTTGAGACACACCCTCTCACACAGATCTGGGCACACCCGGGGACTCGGAGGTATTTGCCCAAAGAAGATCACAAAGGCCTTCATTAATAAAAGTCCAGCTGAATATTGAATTGAAAGGAGGAAAGTGTGTGTGTGTGTGTGTGTGTGTGTGTGTGTGTGTGTGTGCATGTGCATGCGTGTGTTGCATAAGCCTAGAACAAGGGTAGGCAACCTTTTTCTATAAAGTGCCAGATAGCAATTATTTTACGCTTGTGTCCATATACAACTACTTAATTCCACTGTGTAGCCTACTGCAGCCTTAGATGATATGTAAACAAGTGAGCATGGCTGTGTTCTGATACATTTTATTTATGGACACTGAAATTTGAATTTCATACATTTTGCCTGTGTCGTGAAATATGATTCTTTTAATTCTTTCCAACCATTTAGAAATGTAAAAAGCATTCCTGGCTCACTGGCCGTATAAAAATAGGCTACAGGCTGGATCTGACTGGCTGGAAGGGGTTGCCAGCTCCTGGGATGTAAGGTTAGGAAAGATAAATGGTCAGAGAGGTTGACGAAGGGAGGGGCTTAGCTCTGATAGCTGCAGATGCCTGATGGTACCTCGGACGCTTCGCTCCATTCTACGTGGAGCTCAGAGTGCCCATCTGTTTAATGGGTCAGGCCCAGGAGAGGCTCCCTGCCTGGCCTCACCACCCTCCCCCAGATTGGCCTCTGCTTTGTCCCTGTGATCGATTCCCCCACTCTAAAGACACCTGGAGACAACATTCAGGACTGAAAAACTGACTGCTGTCACTTGAGCTTGCCAAACAGTTCCTGAGCCCCCTTCACCATTCACCCTTTGTGTCCAAGTCTGTGCCCATCCCCATGGGTGGGGAAGCCACACAGAAACCTGGGCATGCCCCTTGTTTCTAGACAAGACTAGAAACTCACAGTGAACATGACGAGACCTGAAACAGCTCAAAGGAGAGGGGATCCTTATCTCAGGGCTGGGGCTTCTCAGTGGAGAGCAAGGTCATAAAGGGCAGGTGCTGCCTGAGTGGGCTTCCTGGAGGTGGTGGGGGGGGTTTGAGTTGGCCTTGGAGGATAGCCAGACACTCTCATCCCAGCTCTCCACAGACTCCATGCATTGCCTTAGCTGCCCTCATCTTTCCCTCCTGATCAATGGGCACTACAGAGGGTTGGCTGAGACAAACGTATATATATCCTTCCTAGGCACCTCTGAACCTCCCAGCTGCTGATCTAAGGCTTGTGGGCTTGCGTAGTGAACCAGGTCCTGCCTTCTGTTTCTTCCTTTCTCTACTGCCTCCTCCTGAAATTTCCTTCCTGCCACCTGTGGTGGGGGTGGTCCAAGGAGACACTCCTCTCTCATTTTTCCGGGTCTCTGGATTCTGTCCCCTACTTTCTATCCCAACCGCCTTCCTGCTCAGCTTAGTCCCCCATCATGTCTACCCTAGATCCAGAAAAGGGCCTCAGGGTACATTTCTGCCTGCACTTTCCCCCTTCGTCTCTGCTCCCCAGCCTTTGAAGGGATATTTTCTAAATGAGAAGCTGATCACTCCACTCCATTGCTTAGAACTCTTCATTGCCCCACCCCTGTCCTGGTGGAACAACCCTCCAGCTTCCACAGAATGGCACCAGCCCTCCACCCTCTCATCCACCTCATCACCTCCTGATATCTTGTTGTGCTCCTTGACACCCTGGAATCACCTTCCCAGATCCATCCAGGGGGCACTCATCCAAGTTTTCTGGGCAATCGTGTGTCTTGCCTGTGCCAGGTGCTGTGGGCACACGCACATCAGAGCTGGGCTTATGCTCACTTAGGAGAGGCTGAAGCTTAACCAGGGTCTGCACAAAGGGAAAGGCACTCAGTGCAGAGCTACTCCTCCCCAAACCATACCCCCTGCTGGGTAGGTGCTCAGTGAACATTTTCCACAAGCTTGTGCCTCCCTCTGGTCAGGCTTCCTGTTCCCCTTCCTCCCCTCCCTCCTCCTCTCATTCCCTCCATCCTTTCCCTTCCTACCCCCTCTTCTCCCTGTATTTATCTTTGCCTTCTTCCTCCCCCTCCTCTTACCTGGCCCAGGGGATGCACTTCCTGACTCCTCCAGGTCAGGAGAGGTCCCTGCACTATCCAGTATGGAAGAGAACTCCTCACAGGACCCTGGGAAGGACTCTGCAGCATGACCTTGGGGAAGTTTCCTGGTCTCCTAGGGCCTCACCAGTGAGATGGGATGATACTGCCAACATGCACGGGTGCCCCAGCCTGGCCCTTCCTTGCCTTGGACCTGGTTCCCCACCCAAGCTTGTGCAAAATGCAGGGCATGAGTGGGATCATCACTGGGGTCCATCTGGTGGCCTGACTCCTGTCACCTTGTCACGCCTGCCATTGCCAAGAGGCCCCTGGCCCAGGAGTTTGTCTGTGCCCTTTATCAGCTCTGGTCTTCTTGAGGAGGAAAGAGGTTCTAGAGGGTTTCCCCTCCTTCCCTGCAGCAGCTTCTGTCCCTCCCTTTGAGGGGTAAGTGGGAGGGGGGCAGTGTTTCATCTTTCAGCCTTCTCTCCCTTGTTCCTGGCCCTAGGAGGGAGAGGAGGAAGTAGGGGCGGTCCAGCTCCCCTGTCATGAGTAAAGGGAGCATGGGAGAGCAGGGGAGGCAAGTGATGTACTTAGCCTGGCCATCTCCTTTCTGGTATCCAGGCTTGTCCTGCCCTGTAATGGGGAGGGATGCTGAGCGGCCAGAAGATTCCAGTAGGAGGTGGCACAGATGGCCCCAGCCCCATGATGGGCAGATGAGAGTCCCAGGCCTGTGTGGCCCAAAGAAGAGGTAGGGTAGGCTGTCCACACACCCCTGTGTGGGCTTATGTGAGGCAGAGGAACCTGTGCTGCTCTGGGCTGGTTGGGAAGGGCACAGGGACATCAGAGCTTCCCACTGTGGGCCTGGGCCAGACGCTGGAGTGGGGTAAGTGTCCATCTCAAGAGCAGAGTTGCCTTTAGCCATGGGAAGCAGAAGGGCTCTGCCAGGCTTTGGACAGTACACGGATGGCTGGAGGGTCTCTGAGTCCCCTCTGCACGGAGATGTGGAAAGTCTTCGAGCCCAGTGAGTCACCGCTCGCTCCCATGTGCTGACTGATGACGCCATCCTCTGTGTGCAGGGGCCACCGCTTCCTGGTGCAGCGACTCAGAGGAGGACGTGGCTATAGTCAGCTTCACTTCAAGTTTGGTGGCTGGGCTTATGAGACCTGAGGAGGAAGGGGGAATGGTGTGCTATTGGGATCCCCCTGAATTCCCTTACAGTCCAGGTATCTGTCACACATCCCATTCCTGCCAGGCAAGCCTCCAGGCTCTATATTGTGTGACCTTGGAAAGTGTGTTGCCTTTTCTGGCCTCAGTTTCCCCATCTGCACCTTGGGAGGTGGGCTTTAAAGTCTATTTCAGGTCTGAAATATTGTGTCTGTAACTAACTCTTCCTAAGGAGGAAACTAGATATAGATATGTGAATGGGTGTAGTGGTGGACCTGACCAGCCCCTGGAGGTATGTGTGGGGGTCCCTACTAGGGTACCAGTGGACTCTGAACTGATCTTCATTTGACCAGTAAGAGAGGGCAGTGGAAGCATAGGGATGGAGTGCACCAACTTTGGAGCCAGACTGCTTGGGTTTACTTCCCAGCTCTACCAGGGACTTGCTGTGTGATTTTGGGGAAGTTGCTTACCCTCTCTGTGCATCGGTCACCTCTGCTATAGAATAAGCTAATGCTAGTAACTATTTCAGGCAGGTTAAATGAGTTAACACATGTTTATTGCTTGGAAGAGTGTCTGGCACATACTGAGTATTTAATAAGTGTTAGCCATTAGTAAATAAAAGCACAGGAGGCCTGCTGTTCCCATTTTGAATGTGACACGGTGCTGTGGGGGTGGAGGTGACAGCAGGAGGGTGCAAAAAGTCTGAACACAAAGTGGTGAGATAATAATAATAGTTAACACATGTATAGCCCTTACTGAATGCCGGGCTATAGTATATACTCTATAGTTTATTTGTATAAATTTGCTGATGTCTTACTGTAACATCTATGAGATAGACATTAATATTATTCCCATTTTTCAGATGATAAAAAGAAGGCACAGAAAAGTTAAGCAGTTTTCCCAAGCTCCTAGGGCAAAAACCTCTGGCAAAATGGTCCCAAGTCTGTCATACTAAATGCCAGGAGGTGACTTTAATCATCCTCAAAAACTATCTGCCACAACAGAGTCTGGACCCAAGAGAGAGAGTCAGGAAACATGGGGTGACCCATTTTCCCATCCTGAGCCACTTTTGTGGCTGGGCTGAAATCCATCCTCAGGGAGGGGAGAGATCAACCCTGGGCTGCAGTGGCGGGGCCTGGTCTGTCCCTTGAGGGTGTCACTAGCAGCTTGGGAGAGTCTGGAGGAGGAGGAGCCACTGGCAGGGCTGGGGTGGCCAACAAGTGAGGGGATGCATCTCAGAGGGACACTGCAGAGAAGCACTTGGTTTGGGGCAGGCAGCCTAAGTCTGTAAGCTCTGAGCATTGTCCAGTGGGGGGCAGTGCAGGGTTGCGGTGGGGCAGAAGTGCCTGGAGGGGCTGAAAGGATTACCGCCTAGAGAGGGGAGAGGCAGTGGAAGGTGATCCCTGAGGTCCCCAGTGGAGTCGAGGCCTGGGAGCTCCCAGGTTCTCTCTCTCCTCCTCTTTGCTGGCGGGGGCGTCTGTGTCCAGTTGGGCAGGGGGTGAACTGTAATGGGTGTGGGGACCAAGAGAAGGTAACAGTGGGAATCAAGAACCCTGGGTCTAGTTCCAGAAGAGGCGCCCTATTGAGAGTGCCCCAGCTCCCTTACCCTGGGTCACTGGGCTGGGGACACACCTGTCTCCTAGTAAGCAGCCTGGCGATGAAGCAGAGGGCTGGGGGTGGGTCGGGGCTGGGGCCTCTGCTGGAGCTTGTCTTCAGTCCACTGCAGCTACAGCTGAGGAGCTGCCCTTCCCACAGCAGGGGCGAGGCCCCTGCAAGTCTGGGCATCCCTGCATGTGTGCATGCATGTACACACATGTGCATGTGTGTGTTGTGCCTATACCTGCACCCATATCTGAATCCAAATATATCTTATTGCCTCTCTATAGCTGAATGCCTTTGCTGAGTGAGTGTGTGTAAGCGTGAATTGTTCTGTATATCTACAGTCTGATATGTGACATATCTGAACATCTGAATTGCCGTGTGCTTGCATCTGCACATATCTTTGTTCTGTGTGTGGTCCTCTATGTGTCTGTGAAGGAGTGTGTGTGTGTGTGTGTGTGTGGTTGCCTGTCGGTCCCTGAAGGAATCTCCACCTTGTGTATCCCATCATGGGAGTTTGTATTGATACCTTCAAGTGGTGGCCCTGGGGATAAATGTCTCTCTTTGTCTCTGTAGGGTTGACAGGTCTTTATGATCATCTCTGTGGACGTGTTTCTGTGTATTTGTGTGTGTGTGTGAGAGAGAGAAAGAGAGAGAAACAGAATCAGAAATCCACCAGTCCTCAAAACACAAACTCACTCTCTGTCTGCTTGCAGCCACCCGCTCCTCCACCCCACCAGAGCTGTTCAAAATCCTAGTTCCTCTGTGCCAGCTCCCTGGGTTCTAATAAAGGTTAAAATAGAGGCTTTATAATCCTAGCTATACACGAGCATCACCTGGAGAACTTTAAACAACACTGCTGCCCGAAGCACAGCTGAGAGCTTCTGATTCATTTGGGCAGGGGTAGTTTTGGAAAGCTCAGATGACTCTAGTGGGCAGCCCAGGTTTCATACTGGGGTCAGAGGTTAGGGCTTTGCTGGGGAAGCAGTAAGTATCTGCTAGGGGGCAGCCCAGTCCTAACGGGGTAGTGCTGCTGCCACCTCAAGGTGTTGCTGGAGTAAGGAGCTCTGTTTTCACCTTTTTGGCCTGAGGTCACGGAAGGTGCAGGGAATCGACCCCTGATCTTGGAGGCTGTCTGCCTTGTAGGATCTCCCCGCAACACTCTGCTGGCCTCGAGAGATGGCCTCCAGCCTCTGTCACTGGTGCCAGACACTCCTCCCTCGCAGCCAGGCAAGTCAGGAGGGTTGTCTCTTTGCAGGCAGAGCCTTGGGTTCCCCAGGGCTGGTAGAAGTGACCAAGCCCTTTGGGGGCCACCGGTGCTAGGTCACGCCAGAGGCAGCCTGTGGCCACCAGGGGCGTGGCAAGCCCTGGGAGCTGGTACAGAGACGGAAGCCTGAGTGCCTGGTAGAGATGGTGCCTCAGGGTGCCTAGGAGTGCTGAGGCCAGTGCTTCCCCAGCCTGCCCTGTCCTCCCTGACCCACAGGAGGAGGCTGGGCTATGGCTCCCAGGCTTCTTGGAGCATCTCTTGGGATATCTGAGGCTTCCCTCCGCATCTCTGAGTGAGCCCCAGTGCATAATATGGGGAGATGGGAGCTCCCTCTTTTCAAGCCTTCCTGCAGCTGGTTTTATTTCTGCTTTTTGGATGCCTGCTTATCTCCAGCTTGAGTTTGGAGAGGCCCTGTGGGAGGCAAGGAGAGAGGGAGGGGACGTGGTTAGGCAGAGAGTGAGGGACACAAAGGCCCCTGGGGTGCAGCAGCTCTGCCTGCTGGTGGGGGGTGTGCAAAGACTAATGGTTGGGATGCATATGTAGGATTTGCTTGGGCCCCCCATGGCCTCCCGGGCCAGGCACCTGTGGGTTAGCAGTGCCCTGATATGGGCCTACTCAATCTCTTTTATAATAATTTAATAGTAATAATAATTTTTAAATAACCGTAACCATTGTACAGCTGAAATGGAGCCTGTTTAGCAGTGCCTGTTGATGGATGCTTTGCTGTCCCATTTTTTATTGTTGACGCTATTTTAAAGGATGCAGTGGCGAATGTGCTTGCATATGCTTCTTTTTGTCCAACTGCAAATATTTATCAGAAGCAGAATTGCTGTGTTGTAGGGTATATGTCGTAATGATCAATTTTAGAAGCAGAGTATACTCTTCCCCTGGGAGCGTGCTGGGGTCTTGCAGCCTCCTTTTTTGACTCCCTGTAACCTGTCTCTCTGGTCCCCACCAGTGGCCCCAGTCCTTGCAGGCCTGCCCCCTTGGAGCTCTGGCAGCTCTGAGGCCTGAGCACATGCTTCAGCTGTCACTATGTTTTCCGTGTCATGGTTTAAGGCTTCATCCCGAAGATGAAGTAGAGTGAGGTAAGGCAAAAAGTGGGTGTAATTGTTAGGGTACCAGGCCAGGCAGCTGGAACAAAGAGGCCCTTTAAGGGGGTAAATTAGCTAGAAGGTGGTTTCCCTCTGGTGTAACAGTCTGGAGCTAGGTGGGCCTCCAGGCAGGCTGAGTGGCTGGGCTCCACGAGGTCACTTGGCGATCCTGCCTCCTCTTGCAGCATTGCTCCCTGCCCACTGAGATACGGTTCACGTCCACACTGTCAAAGTGGGGTTTGTTATTTGGGAAGGGTTAAAGAGCAAGAGCAGAGATCATGCCATGCCCTCATGCACAGAGGGTGCAGATGCGGCCACATGCTGCCACTCACATTCCATAAGTGCTAATAACTTCATCATGTGCCCACACCTCCAAGCAAGAGATACCAGGAAATATCATCTCTAGGTGAGCATGCATGTGCCAGCTAAAACTTTGTCACTGTGGAGGAGGGGGAAAATGCAAAGGTTTGGGGAGGCAATCCCTCTGTTGCCAAGGAGAAAGCCATTCCAGACCATGCCAGGAGACTGGTGGAGCTGAGCCAGTGTGTGCCCACAGTATCCCCAGCACCTAGCACAGACTGAGTGCCTAGCACATGTTTGCAGGGCAGAAGAAGAAAGAGCAAGACGAATGCAGGCAGGGAGGTGGGGTTATCCTTGGAGGCTGAGAGCCGTGCTGCAGGGAGCTGGGGGAATAAGGAAGGGAGGTGGTCTCTCTCCCTGCCACTGCACTGGGCTCACAGGATTCACACCTTTCCTTCCTCTCTAGCCCAGAGACACGTTGGGGCTGACCTGCCGCTGCTGTCAGTGGGAGGCCAGTGGTGCTGGCCAAGAAGTGTCATGGCTGGTGTCGTGCAGGTTTCCCTGGCTGCTCTCCTCCTGCTGCCTATGGTAAGGGCCCAGGAACATCTCTCTGAGAGCCCCAGGCTCACCTGAGCTCCCGCTCCAGAGAACTCATGTTTTTTCTGTGCCCTCAGCTCAGCTCTTCATCTGGCTGGTATTTCTGCCAACACCACCACTGGGCCACCCAGTGCCTTTGTGTGAATCAGAAAAGACATGCATTCCTCAAGACCTTGTACTGATTTGACCAGAAATGATTACAAAATTTACAAATGTTTATGATGGTAATGTGTGGCAACCTTTAGAGTTGCACAGTCCACAACGTGCTCAACTGAATGCAGGAGCCCTGGTCAGGGCTGCAGAAGCCTCTTTCGATTTTCTCGTCACCAGTCCACAATGCCCTGCCAGGATAGAACTCAGAAGGCTGCCATCCGCTCAGGTCTCTCCCTGAGTGAAGGTAGGGATGGGGAGTGAGCAGAGGAGGACTCCCAGGTTTTGGTCCCACCACTCTACCTGAGAGTTCAGAGTGGCATTGGGTGAGGCTGTCCTCAGAACCCTGGGTACCAGTCCTGCCTCTGGCCTGACTCACTGTGTGGCCACAGACAAGCCTGTCCCTTTCCCTGAGAACTGCCTGCGCATCTGTGAATAGTAGGGATTGGACTGTGTCCCCAAACATGGCCCCTGGCAACTCAAATGCCTTGTGACTGCCTCCACACTTGCTGACATCCCCCTGGGAACCATCCCTGCCCTGGGGTTTTGAGTTAAAGGGACAGCATTTGGAAGCAGCTGTCATGATAGCAGTGCATGGGCTGTGAAGTTACTTGGTCCTGAACTTGAAGCCCATATCTGCTATTAACCAGCGGTGTAACTTTGGGCTGGAGTTTCTTAACCTCTCTGAGCCCCAGTTTCTCCTTCTGTAAATAAGGGTGGCGAGTAGGCCCCACTAAATGGTAGCACTGCTCCTTAGCCTGCAGCTGCTGGGGGCACTTTCTTCCTGAGCCCCTGGAGAAGAGAGACAATGAGCTTTCTCAGCCTGACTTCTCCTCTACCACTTGTTTTCTCCTCTAAACTGCAGTAGTAGCCTCATGGCTGCTGGAGTCAGACCTCCTGGGTTCGATTCCTGGCCTTTCAGTCTACTGAGCCATATGACTTTGAGCAAGTGACTTAACATCTCTGTACTTCAGTTTCCACATCAGTAAAATGGAAAATGACAAAAATAGTACTTCACAGTACTCTCCAGGTCCATACACACGCACACATATGACACTCAGAATAATGCATGCACAGAGTGAAGTGCTATATGCGCTTGCTAATATTATTATAAGATGTGGAAACTGAGACCCCAGGAGGGAGTGGGACCTGTCCAAAGCCACACATTGAGTTGGTGACTGAGAAGAGCCCTTATGGCATCTCTCAAGGTGAATGTCAGGGCCCCTGCTGGCCCTGACATCTCTTGTCACCCTCCTCTGCTTCTGCTCCCCACTCCCCCCAGAACACTGCCCCTGGGGCTTTGGTAGGAGAGCTTACAGATGAGCCTCCTACCCGCTCCCACCATCCATCCTGTGTTCTCCTACAGGCCCCCGCCATGCATTCTGACTGCATCTTCAAGAAGGAGCAAGCCATGTGCCTGGAGAAGATCCAGAGGGCCAATGAGCTGATGGGCTTCAATGATTCCTCTCCAGGTGAGTGGGGCAGCAGGGAGCATGCCACGTCCCCAGTGCCAGCTTTTAGAACTGTTTTCCTGTGCTCAGGCTCACCGAGAAGTGAGTGGTCAAGGGTATGGGTTTCTGGGGACTTCAGAAGGCCCTCCAGAATACTGATGTCCTGGATCTGCTCTGGGCAATGATGCTGGGGTTGCTGTCCTCAAGGCTGATGTGGTCTGGATGCCTCACAGCTGTTCTGGGTGACTGGACATGGCTGCCTTCTCTCCCACAGGAGCTGGGATAGCACTGGTGCTTGAGCTGGGCAGTGGCTGTCAAGAGCTTGTTAGCAGGCAGCATGGGCCTGGTGGCAGCAGGGACACAGCTGTTGCCTGTGGCTGAGCTGTACAGCACTTGGTCAACCCAGGGCAGGAAATGTGGGGTCCTTTCCCACCTCTTCTGCTCATTGCATCAGAAGCCAGAGAAGAAAGCAGCAGCAGGAACTTCAGTCTTGAAGACTTGGGTACAACGCTTCTCCTGGGGCTGCATTTGAGGAGGGTCCTGCTTCCCTCCGCTGGAGGAAGCACACATTGCAGGACATTGAGCATTCTTAGCCTCTCCCTCTAAATGCCCATAACGTCCTCGATCCCAATGACAACCACAAAATGTCTCCCAAGATTTCAAATGTCCCAAGGCAGTGGCACAATCCCTGGTGTGAACCAGTGGCCGCATTGAACCCCTCTCCTCCTAACTCTCCATTGTGCAGATGGGAAGCTAAGGCTCACAGAGCAAAGGCGCCCTCAGCTTTTGGCCTCAGGGGAAGTTGGGGATTTAGGTGAGGGGGCATCACAGAGGTCTCTCCAGCCTCACTTTTGCCTTAGTCGTTGAAGGACTGGCTCCATGCTGCCTAAGGGTAGGGCTGTCTGCTCAGGCTGGAGGGATTCATTTTTCCTTCTGGATCCTCCTGGCTCCTCTGAGCACCATCTGTTTAAGCACTTGATTAATCTGCAGCCCAGTTAAATGGAATGGTCCCACTGGATGGAGCTCCCCAGCCAGTTGCTTCTCAGTGAGCATTAAATGGTGAGGGAGCTACTCTGGACCATGCCGGCCTTTGCCTCCGCTGAGCTCTTGCTCAGCCCTAACCAAGGTTGAATGTGGATTTGGGGCCCCACCAGTGAGGGAAACTAAGGCAGGGGGCCCAGAAGGGCACACAGTTGGAGGAGACCCAAAGAATATCACAAGAATATCTGGTCCAAGTCTCTGTTTGGAGGATGGGACTGCTGAACCCTGAGGGCAGGGATGGTGTGGATCACATGGAGGATCAGGCTGAGGTGGGTCTGGAACCCAGGTGTCCTGCTCCCAACCCAGGGCCATTGTTCCTGCATTGTATGTCTCAGATGCATTTGGGGTTGAGCAATAAAATCATCCCGGAGGGAAGAATAAAGGCAGGGGCTGGGGTGGGACAGGGACCTCGGTGTAAGCTGTGTGCAGTTTAATTGCACACCTGCTTGTTGAACTCTGGGCAGAGAGGGCAAGACAGGCCTGTCCACAGGGATGTCATGGCAGAGACAAGGGAGATGGATGCCAGGCTGGAAATACAGCATCCCTGGAAGGGCCAGGCCAGTGCTGGGGAGGAGGTCTCACCTGCAGGTGTGCTCAGGAGAGGAAGAGATGAGTTCTTTGTGGGAAGGATTCATATATTGAAACTGGATCCTTGTTTCTTAAACCTGGCTGCATATCTGAATCACTGGGGAACTTTCAGAAAAATGTACTCCAGCCACAATCCAAACCAATTAAATCAGAAGCTTGGGTCCGTCATAGTCACCATAGTTTTTAAAAGCTCCCCAGGCGATTCTAATGAGAAGCTGGTGTTGAGAACCCTTGAGCTAGGCCCAAGGGATAAGTAGGCATTTGAAGGTGGTAGAGAATTGAGGGATAGACAAATGGGTGAACACTGTAGGCTGAGGAATCCACAAGAGGCAGGAGCCTGGTGTTTTTGGCAGTAGTGAGTAACCTCCTGTATTTGGAACTCAGAATTGGAGCAGATGGGTTGGGCTATTGAGGGGGCATGGCTGAGGGCCCAGAGAGCAGATATTGTGTATTTCATGTCATCTCCACTGGAGTTGAAGGTGGGGGAAAGTAGTGGCCGGCTCCCACTGAGCTGGCATCTCTGCAACTGCCCCAGGGGCTCCACTTGTGCCCTCTCAGGGACCTTGTGAGTCAGGGCTGGCCATAGGAGGTCAGGGTGTGAAGGATTCTCCAAGAGGTCAGTGAATAGCTCTCCTTTAACCCTGTCCAGATGGGAGAGGAGGCTGCACCTTCTCACGATCTGCCTAAGGAGAGGGTCCCTCATCTATCCCTACTCGTCCCCTCCCTTGAATCATAGGGTGGGGCTTTATAAAACAGAGCTGAGCTAATTAAGCAGAAGCAAGGGCAGCCATTAGTTGGGAAAGAGGAAAAGAGTAAAGGCCCAGTTGGACCACCAACTCCATGGCCCTTTCCTGCTCTGGACCTCAGGAGCTTCTCTTTTAAAATGAGTGGGGTGGGGTGGATCATGTTGATAGCCAGACCCTCTACAGACTTCCTGTGTGCCAGGCTCTGTGCCAGCACTTCATTCTACCACCACAGCGGCTGGGGGGTGGGGGTGGGTCTATTATGACCCCTATTTTATAGATAAGTGAACTGAGGCACAAGGAGGTACTTCACTTGAGGACATAGTCCATTAAGAGGCAGAGGCAGCCTGTACTCTCAACTGCTGGGATGCACCACCTCTGAAGAGTGACATGCTCTGGGTCCCAGCCCCACCTCGGGCACAGCACCAGCCATGGGATCTTTGAAGGGCCCTTAATACCTTAATTTTCAGTCTGAAAAATGGAGGAAAAATGATGCCTACCACATAGGATTATTGCATTAAGTGATAAAAGCCTGTGAGAAGTGCTAAGGACAGTGTATGGCATTTGCTAAGCACTTAACTAAGACCCTGTAGTTATTAGGAGCTGTCATCTTGGAGTGTTGGGGGTTTCCAGGGCTCCCACCTTCTGCTAGATCCCAGTTCTTCTGGGGAGTAGAGAGACATCTCTAGGAAGCAGGTCAGTGCCACTTGGAACAATCCTGGAAGGCTCTCTGGAAGAGCAGGGGAGAAGTTAGGGAGCAGATCTGGGCTTCAGAGGGCAGATGGAGAGTACAGGAAGGTGGAGAGAAGCGTTCCGCTGGGAAAGGGTGGAAAGGGAGCAGTGAGTAAGGTGGGTGGGCACTGTAGCAGCCAGCACTTCAAGGCGGGCACTGGGTTCTCTGTCTCTGTCTCTCTCAGACACGCACGCATGTGCGCACACACACACACAAACACACGCGCGCGCACAAGAATTCATTTAACCCTCACCAATCTATGGGCTGGGTAGAGTTTTACCCCCATTTAACAGATGAGGCTGCTTAGACACAGAGAGGTTAGGTTGCTTGTCTCTTACCTAGTAAACCCCTCAGCCGGGAAGGTGGAGCCAAGGTGTGCATGTGGATGGTTCTGGAGTCCACGCCTTCACCCCTGGGCTGCATTTGCTGCTCAGAAGAGGAGTGAGGAGACACCCTGGCCCTCACCTTTCCCCTTGCCAGGGTGAAAGGTCATACAGCAGAGGCAGTTGCAGTGAGGCTGGAAAGAGGCCTTGGGAGACAGGGACCCTGAAATGTGCTCGAGGTCCGCCCTTTTCTTAGCTATGAAAAGGCCAAAGGGTGTTTGTGTTTCTAAGGCCCAGGAGAGAATGAGGTCTCGGCCTGTAATGACTTGCTTGGGAAGGAGAGGGGCAGGCCAGGGTGAGGGGAGGCCCCTGGGGAAGCTGTCCTGAGAAGCAGTGTCCATACCGCTCACTTTGGGGCTGTGGTCTGAAGAGCTTGCCCTGCAGGCTGAGGTTTGGGGACTCCCCTCAAGGAGCCTCAAGTTCAGGGATAGCATTGACCTTGCTGTCACTCACCAGGGGAGGCCTTACTTTTCCCCCATTGCACCTTCAAGAACCTCTGGCCTGTTCTTAGGGGCGCCCTGGCTGGAGCTGGGCTTCTTGGCTCCAAATTAAACACACTTGTGAAAGATGGGCCTCTACCCCTCTCATCATACCTGCAGCACTGTAGAGCCCCCAGGAGTATTTAAAGGTGCTGATGTCCAGGCCCCTCTCCAGACCAAAGTCCTCAGCATTTGGGGCGGCGGGCTCCATGCAGATCTGTGTTAAAAGCCTCCAGGTGATTCTAAAGTGTATCCAGGTCTGAGAACCACTGGCCAGAGCACAGCATCCACCAGGGTACTCAAGTGATATCAGGCAGAGAGCAGCCCCTCAGGGCCCAGATAAACCAGGCTGGGGAGCTCACTACTAGCTGAGTCAAATTTGAGCGTACCAAAGAATCGACATCTGTGCGTTGTGTTATTAATCCATGCCTGTCCTCCTGCTGATCTGTTTCCTGCGCCTTCCCTGCCCGGGTGGTCCCCAAGCACACACACCATGCACAGAACGCTGGCCAAAGGTCAGCTGATGTCCTTGAAACACACTTGAAAAAGGAAACCTGGCAGCTTGTTCCAATGCCTGTGAGTGTAAACTCACAATAGTGTCTTTTATAGAGGTTTAATATACTTCTATATATTTTGTGTGTCTCCCATAATCTTTTAAATCTAGTAATATGAGTCAATTGGAACAAGAGCCCTGATCTGTTAGTTGAATTATGTCTATGGCACTGTGTGTGTTGCTGGGGGGCTCCGGGGGGATCCAGGAAAGTACTTGTTTCCTTCAAGCCCCTGCTCCTCACTGGTCCTGGGACCTCCACCCTAAAGAGAACCTAGGATGGTGCTGTGCAGAGTGGCCTTCAGAGTGGTAGCCAGGAGACTGATGCACTGAGGGGAGGCACCCATGGTAGCAGGCAGCTTAATGGGGGTGAAAAATAGAGCCCAGAGAGGTGGCCGTGGGGAGTGAAAGCAAGCTTGCAGCCTGCCTTGCATTGTTTGCAAAATCCTTGGCCTGTTTTAAAGGTGTTTATTGAGGAGAGGAGGGGGTTTGGAGACATAGTTAGTCATTTTGTCCCTTGTTCCAAACCCCCAAATGCTAATGGGATTTGAGCCAATACCAAGTTGGCTCTGTCATATAATGCCCACAGAGGCTGAGGCCAGAGGTGGTGGTCATTGGCCAACCACACTGGGGGCCAGAGCCAGCTCTGGGGCGGGACCCAGGTCTGTTATCTCAGACAGGGAGTGCCCTTTCTCCCACAGTGCTCTTGTGACCAGAAGGGAGGGACAAAGGACGCCTGTACCTGGGAATTGGCATCTCCAGGCCACACAGCCCCCAGGCTCTGTTCCTTTTGCAGTCTGCCTGCCCAGAATGAGACCAGCCAGCATCTCCTCTTTGCAGGGCTGCAGGTTTTCATCAGCCCAGAAACCTTCCCTGCATCTAAGCAGGGTTGGTTGGTGTGGTCTTCCATGGGGGTCCCCATACTCTAGTGGAGGAGGAAGAGGAGGCCTGTGGTGGCCATGGCAGGGGCAGCAGAGAGCAGACTTGGAGGGAGGAGGGAAAGGCCTGCTCATTGCTATTCTGACCTGGTCTCAGAGGCCTGCCCAGGGCACCAAATGCCTTGAACCAGTCCTCTCTACCTTCAATAGAGGGGAGAGGACAAGAGGAGGGAAGCACATCAGGGCTGGGCCCAGGCTTCCCCATCCTTAGAGCAGGAGGAGCTTCTTGTCTGGGCCTCTCAGCTGCTCTGAGACTCAAAAGGCATCAAGCCTGAGGAAAGGGTGGTGTCTGCAGGGACCCTCATGCTGAGGAACTTATTTGCTGTCTGACACAGGGTGTCACTTCTATCCAAACTTGTGTCTTCCTGAAGTCTGGTCATTCTAAAACTTGAATATCAGATCTTCTGTCAAAACACAGATTGCTGGGGCCACCCCCAGAGTTTCTGATTCAGTAGATCTGGATGAGGCCTGAGCATCTGCATTTCCAGCAAGTTCCCAGGTGGTGTTGCCGGTCTGTGGTCCATATCTTGAGAATCACTGACTTCCAAAGGGGAGAGTGGCATCTTTAGTCCTATGCCACCCCCAGCACTCAGCTCACAGTGGGATCCTCATTTCACGGAACAGAAACATTGGCCGTAAAGTAAATTTCGGTAAATTGAATTGTTTTTACCCTTAGATTGCATGCTAAAATGGGGACCTTGTTCTAACAATACCCGGGCATCCTCAGGTGGCTTCTCAAAGGGAGGACCATGGCTTTGTCTGAGTCTCTTTGGTGCCCTGCTCTGTGGAGTTTTGAACACTGTGGAACTGGACAAAATCATCACCATGACAACCCAGGATTAGCTCCTTATTTTGTTCCAGACAAAAGCTAATAGCTTGTGCATTCTCTTTCAGTCGCTCTGCCTGAGTGGATCCCTTTCCTCCTGCTCTCACACTTCACTGCCACTCCTGGGCACTTTATAATGTCTTAGGTGGAAGCAGCTAGGGAGAGTGTACACAGCACTCCCCGACCCACCCCCGGGCCTGAATTCCTCTCCCCATGTCCCCCAATGGGGGCCTATACACAGATGGAGCCACGAGGCTTGGAGTGCTGTCAGGAGTGGAGAGGTCTCACAGAGAACAGGATCTGTTCTCATTTTCAACCTCTGGAGGAGGAAGGGGAGGACGGGAACTTGGCCTGGGCTGCACTCGGCCATCTCCTCCCTGAAACATGTTTTCCTGGCTGCTGTGTCCCTTGCCTGTCCTGGTTTTCTTCCTCAGTCTTCTTTGCCAAGGCCTTTTCTAAATGCTGGCATTTCTGTTGGGGCCAGGCCTATTCTCTCCTGTTTTCTTCCCTGATCTCTGCTGTCTCACTAGGCAAACCATCCATGTCCGTAGACTAAATAGCATCCCTGTGCTGCCTACTTCCTGCCCTCTTCTCCAGTTGCTACTTCTCTAGACTCCAGACTTTTTTCCAGCTGTCTACTTCGACAGCTGTCTCCTCTTGGCTCTTAGCACCATCTCAAACTGAACATACCCCAGACTAAGCTCTTGCTTTCCAACTTGCCTAATTCCCCCAACATCTGCTTCTCACCTGGCCCTTTCCACTGTGGTAAATGATCCATCCATCCATCCATCCATCCATCCATCCATCCATCCATCCATCCATCCATCCACCCATCCACCCATCCATCTATCCATCCACCCACCCACCCACCCATCAATCTACTTGTTCATCCAGACACTGAAGCCAGAAACCTGGGAGACATCCTTGGTACCTCTCTCCCCTGCACTGTGTTGGCCTCGACTCTGCAGCAGTAACAAATCAATCTTAAAATCTCAGAGACTTAGCACAGTAACATTTCTTGCGTGCATGTATCATAGGCCAGTGTGGTCAGCAGAGGTAGGAGGTGGAGCTCGACTTCACACAGTCATTCAGGGATCCAGGTTTCTTCCATCTTGGAACACTGCTACCCTTAACATGTGGCCTTCAAGGGTAGTCCAGAGAAGGAAGAGAGGCAGGCTGTGGAAGCTTATGAGGGACATTTTAGAGGCGGATTCTGCACTTCCACCCTCTCACCATTGGCGTGCCCTCAGTCATGTGATGTGGGTGAGCACTAACCGTCTTTTGCAGACTTGCCAGCCAGGTCCAGCCAGTGTGTCGCCAAGCCCTGTCAGCTCTGCTCCCGACTCTGTCCCACACAGGACTCCTCTCCAACTCTGCTGCCATCGCTCCAAATCAAGCTCTTTCATCTCACCCCTAGACTATAGCCATGTCCTAACAGGCTTCCCCATGTCTGCATGTCTGCTACTAGACTATATGATCTTCCCCACACAACCAAATCCAAGTGTGACTCCTTGTCTTAAAGCCTCTCTGTGGTAAGTCGAATAATGCCCCCACCCCGCCCTGAGAGGCCCACGTCATCCTAATCCCTGAAACCTGTGAATATGTTACTTTACATAACAAAAAGAACTTTGCAGAGGGAATTAAGGATCTTGAACTGAGAATTTTATCCTGGGTTATTTGGGTGGACACAGAATAATCACATGGGTCCTTATAAGTGAAAGATGGAAGCAGGCGAATCAGAGGAGAAGAGAGACTTGAGGATGCAAAGCTGCTGGTTTCAAAGAGGGAGGAAGGGGCCATGAGCCCAGGAATGTGGGTGGCCTCTTAAATCTGGAAAAGGCAAGGAAATGGATTCTCCCCTAGAACCTCCAGATGAAATGCAACCCTGCTGACAACTTAATTTTAGCCCAGTGAGACCCATTTCAGACTTCTGACCTGCAGGAATATAAGATGATAAGTTGTGCCATTTTAAGACAGTAAGTTTGCTTACAAACTTACAGCAGCGGTAGGGAATGGGTACACCATCCAGTGTCATCTCTAAGCATTGAGCATAAAAATCTAAAGTTATTAACACAACCCACTGGACTAAGAGCTCTGTGAAGGCAGAGACTGGGCCCTTTCTATTCACTCTTGTATTGCTCTGCATTGTCTGACTCGGTATGTCTTGAATAAACAAGTAATTAAGAGAGAGAGGGAGAAGAAAGTGGGAAGAAAAAAAGATAAAAGAAGGAGGGGGAGAAGAATGAGAAAAGGCATCTTGAAATCTTCCAGTCTCAACAAAATTTAGCTTTGTTGAGACTGGAGTGTGGAACATATGGGTCTGTAGAAGCTGGACGTACTGTGTGTGAGTGGAAGGAAAATCAGTTGCTGTTTTTAGTTAGAAAAACCCAAGGCTGTCTCAGGAGCCCAACTCCCATCCTCCCAAGCTCCAGGGAAAGGGGCCTGGGAGGATTCAGCTCCAATCCGCTGAGGCCAGAGCAATTTCCATTCAAAAGAGGAGAGGAGGTGGGAGCCTGCTGGGTCCTCCCATCTGTGCTGGGCTGGGAGGTGGTAACTGCAAGAGAAATGGGCACCAGGACATTCTGGGGAGCCCTAGGGAGGCAGCTGTGAGTCTCTTGAGACCCCAGCAATGCAGGCTAGAGGGCTGAATGGAGGCCTTCGAGCTCTCGATAGGGTCAGGGACATTGTCTTCGGGTCCTGGGGTCCTGAGGTCTCATTCTAGGTTTCCCACCTGCCCTGGTACTATATGAATTGTCTTTAGGACTCTAGAGGGGGCTCAGGCTGGGGACATAAGGGGTACCAGGAGGGCTTTGAGAGCTGTGGCAAATGCATCCTGAGAGCTCCCAGGCCCCGGCCTGGGGTGGGGCACCTTAGCAGATGCCCTTTAGGCAGCTGTAGCTACCCCAGCCATCCTCTGGGCACCAGTAGGTCCTCAGTGAATCTCTGTTCCAGATTTGAGCTCTGGTCACTCAAAGCTGGGAGTTCACAGAGACACTCAGTTGTCCCTGTGCACATAGGAAACATGAATCATGGTGGAGGGGGCGGTGACTGGCCTGAGTCACAAGTGAGCCTGTGGCGGAAGGAAATCAGAACTCAAGTTTTAGGGCTTCCGGTGCTAATGCTGAGTAGAGACCTGCCGTTTCCCCTCACTCTGCCCTCAAACATCAATTTCACAGCTTTGTCTTTTTCTCCACCACTGGCCCTGGTGCATAGATGGTCCCTGGCACAAGGTAGGCACTCAGTAAATAGTAGTTAAGAGAATGCATCCCGTGTCCTGCTGCCAACATGACAGCCCCCTTCTCCCCTCGTGCCATCCGCCTGACCTCTACAGCCCTCCTTGCCCTCAACACTCATGACCCTGCTCATTCTCTCTGAAGTAGCCCTGTGACCTCGGCAGTGTCAACTGGCAGCAGCAGCTGGCTGTGCCCGAGCCTAATGTTCTCCATTAAGGGAACATCTGTTGGCTGGGGCTCCTGGGGCATGGGCCAGACGCAGCCACACTCCACGGCCGTTCCACGGTCAACATGGGCTGCTGTAGCCAAAGATGTGCCATTGGGTCTCTTTCAAGGACATGATGTCACAGCCAAGCACATGCTGGCTAGAGATGTCCTCTGCTAATGGTTACACAGGAATTATTGATGACTGGCCTATTGCAATGAGACCTGATACCCAGCTCCCCTCATCTGGCCTTTAACGTCTTTGCCTTCTTGGGTTATTCTTCTCAGAGCTTTCTATGGTACATCTGGTTCCCAAACTCTGTCTTTCCATGAGCAGGATGCTATGGGCCAATGTGACTGGGTGCGAACTCCAAAATAGCTGGGTGTGAATTCTGAGAGACAGGATTTTCTCCATCTAAAAGCTGTGGATACCTTCTGGTCCAAATAGCACTCAAGTGTCACGGACCCCAACAGAGACTGTGAGCTCATGGCGCCTGCTCCAGGCCCCTCCTCTTCCCAGCACCTTCCCAGGGGTCCTCTGGACCTGTCAGCAGCCCTGCCCCAGGCCATCTTACCTTGCAGGTCCCTGCTTTACCTCCCTGCCTATGGAGGCCTCTCGGGGCAATGGTTCCCAGGGAC
Source organism: Pongo pygmaeus (assembly GCF_028885625.2). Lineage (NCBI taxonomy): Eukaryota > Metazoa > Chordata > Mammalia > Primates > Hominidae > Pongo > Pongo pygmaeus. The sequence continues at coordinate 55,505,944 of NC_072379.2, read as the reverse complement.
ACCTAACTGGGATAATGAAATTAATGATTCTGTCAGCAGTGAACAGGCATTGAATGAGCCTGGCTCTGTTCTGAGAGCTTTGCGCATATGAACTCATTAATCCTCACAGCAGCCCTGTGAGGCGGGCGCTGTCGGTCACCTGCTGTCCCTGACATGGCACAGAAGCCCTCTCCATAGCCTTCCTTTATGATCCCTTAAGAGCTGCAGGCCTCTTTCCTGGAACTCTCCTCTGCTGCCTGGCGCTCCACACTCCTGCCTCCCCACCATTCCTCTGCCACTCTCTCCTGCTGACATCACTACCTGCGCTTCCTCTGCCCACTCCATAAATATGGGGTCTCCAGGGTTCCTTCCTCCATGCTCTTCTCATTTTATGTCCCTTCTCAAAGTGAGCTGTCTCATCCCATGGCCTCAACCACTACCCATAGGCTGGAAGGAAAAGTGAGTGGCAGGGCTGTGGGTTGGGTCGCAAGTACCATGTTAAGGACTGAGGGTGCTAAGAGCCCAGAAAGCGTGGGATTGTTGGTGGGGGGCTTGTGACATGGCCAGATATTCATTTTGAAAAGCTTGTGGTCATAGCTGTGTGGGGTTTGTGTACCTGTGGTCTCAGTGAGGGGTCCTGAGCCTCTTCACTGAGTAGGGTGAAGGGATAGAGAGTGGGGCATGGATTTCACAAGGTTTCAAGGTAAAACCAGCAAGGGCTTGATCAGGAGCACTAAAGGGAAGGAGCTGAAGTGGGGTGACTCCTGGGTTTCCAGCTGGGGCTGGAACAGGCAATCAGGTTTGGGCAGGAGATGCTGCACTGAGTCTTAGACTGCTGTGTTTGAATCATCTTTGGTTCTTCAAGGTGGGGGTGTCCAGCAGGCAACCAGCTGTGGGCTCTACCCTCACAGAGTGGACAGGACAGTGTTGTCCACATGAAATTCTGTAACATCCATGAGCAGGGTGAGCTCATTCAAGGTGGGCAGGGTGGGTGGCCAAAGGCAGGACAGCTACCAGCACCTGCATTCAGTCAGGACTGCAGGGCGGGACCCAGTAAGGGTTGAAATTGTTCCTTGGATTTGGCAGTGAAGAGGTCGCTGGTGACCTTGGTGAGAGGTGTTTCAGCATTGTGGGAGGACAGAGTCAGAGAAACAGGGATGGAGCAGGAAGAGGTGGTGTCAGGCAGTGCGGGGAACTCTACAGAGGCTGGCAGGGCTGGAAGGAGAGGCGGGCACGGGGGAGAGGGGAGCCACTGGGCCCCCTAGACCTGAAAATCTGGTCATAAAGCTTGACAGTTTCCTCTTCCTTGCAGCTCATGTCCAGTGAGGCAACAAATCTTGGGGATTCCTCAACACCTCTCAATTCGTCTGTCCCTTCCTCTCCATCAGTCTGGAGATGCTCTGGGGGCCTCTGCAGCAGTCCCGGCCTCCACCTCTTCTGGTTCCGGGTCCTTTCACAATTCTTGCTTGGCACATGCAGGCTTCTGCCTGGCTGGCTTTCCCCTCTTCTCCAGCTGATGAATTTGTGTCCCCTGCTGGGCCTGCCTTGGGAGTAGGTAGGGGGAGTGGAGCAGCAGCCTTAGACCAGCCTGTTCCTGCCCCTCCCCCTAGGGTGGGTGGGGGGCCCTGCTGAGGGGGTGGATCTGAAGTGGGACCCTCAGTGGTGGCTGAGGAGGGGCTAGGGTGGGCATGTGGGAGAGGCTGCTGCAGAGACCCCTGCATCTCAGCATCTCATTCCTAGGGATCCAGCCCTGGCCTGCTGTGTCTCCCCTCCCCACAATCCTGTGATGTTGTGCAGCTGTGGGTCTGTGGGTCTTCGGGGGTGTGGGGCGGTGTAAAAACAGGTGAGGGCTCCCTCCTTCCTGACCCAGGAGCTCCTGAAGTGCCTTGCGTCTCCATTCCTGTTTGAGGGATATTACTGGTACAGGGCTGAGCCCTCCCTCAGACTGTAGGCCTTGCCTTCCCTCTCCTAAACCACTCCCGGCCCCCTGCAAGGGCCTGGCTTGTAAGCCGTGGAGCACACCTCAGTGTGTGTATCTATAAGTGTGGGTGTGTGTGTGTACATGTGTGATGTGTGTGTGGTGTGTGTGGGTGTGGTGCATGTGTGCACATTCATGTGTGATGTGTGTGTGGTATGTGCTTACATGTGTATGGTGTGTGTGATGTGAGTGCTGTGTGTGTGATGTGTATGTGTCTGGTGTGTGTGGTGTGTATGTGATGTGTGTGGTGTGTGTGTGATATGTGTGTGGCGTATATATGTGATTGTGTGTGGTGTGTGTGGTGCATGTGTGTGGTGTGTGTAGGATGTGTGTGTGTAGTGTATGTGGTATATGTGGTGTGTGTGTGATCTGTGGTGTGTGTAATGTGTGTGTGGTGCATGTGTGATGTGTGTGTGTTGTATGTGTGTGTGATGTGTGTGGTGTGTGAATGTGGTGTGTGTGTAGTATGATATATGTGTGTGGTGTATGTGATATGTGTGTGGTGCATGTGTGAGTGGTGTGTGGTGTGTGTATGTGGTGTGTGTGATGTGTGTGTAATGTGTGTGTGATTGTGTGGTGTATGTGGCGTGTGTGGTGTGTGTAGTGTATGTGTGATGTGTGTTGCTGTGTGGTATCTGTGATGTATGTGTCGTGTGTGTATGTGATGTGTGCAGTGTCTGTGGTGTGGTGTGTGTGTGTTGTGTGTGTAGCATGTATGTTGCTGTGTGTGGTGTCTGTGGTGTGTGTGGTGTGTATGTTGGTGTGTGTGATGTGTGTGTTGGTGTGTGTGTATGGGTGTGTGTGGCTGGCCCGTCTCACCATGGCTGTCTTACCCACAGGCTGTCCTGGGATGTGGGACAATATCACGTGTTGGAAGCCCGCCCACGTGGGTGAGATGGTCCTGGTCAGCTGCCCTGAGCTCTTCCGAATCTTCAACCCAGACCAAGGTGGGTTTAGCCCAGTCTCTTTAGGCCACGCTGGCCTAGCCTGCTCCCCAATCTCGGCCCCAGGCAAGCACCAAGGACAGGGAGGCCACCCTGTGGGCAGACAGTCCCTGCTCCTGAGCTCACATGTGGTGTGGGGGATGAAACCACAGACACGTGCACACACCGGGACACAGGTACACGTGGGAACCATCGTTGTGGATGAGAGCAAGGCTGTGCCCTCACGCATGGGATCCATGCCGGCTGTCACTCACCCTCCAGCCCAGGCCCCTGTCTGTCAGCTGGGTATGTGGCCCAGTGGCCCCCTCCCAGGGTGCTTCTGTGAGGATAATGTGAAGCGATGCTGTGGACGCCACTTAGCACAGGACTTGGCGCGTTTTGAATGTGCAGTAGTAAATGTTAGCTGGGATTATTGTCACCATCCTCCCACAGCCACAGATCGTCAGTGCCCAGTGGGAGGCATGGAGAGAGACGCACATGTAGACACCCCCCTCAGGCAGAATGAGACGCGTGGGGAAGGCAGCTGGACACAAGACACCCACGTCCACATTCAGAGCCACTTAGACGCAGGCACAAGGCCCGATGGGGCTGGCGCACACTCACGTTTGCTCAGCAGAGCATTTTCTGGGCCCTAGCTGCCCTCAGGCAGTTACACGGGCTCAAGTTGGGAGGAGCTGGGCCTTGGGCTACCTGGGGAGAGGATGCCACACACGGGGAGCGGTGCCACAGTGCTGTCGGTGACTTGTGGATGTGGGCTTGGAGGCGCGGGTGTGCGATGGCGCCTCCCTGAGAGGGAAGGCTGGGTGGGTGCAGTGTCCTGCAGACCTGGGTTTGGGGCATATGTGTGTCTGAGGTCTCTGGGGGCCACTGAAGTGCTATGGAGATATCCAGGGGCCACCAAAACGACAGAGGAGCTCATGAGGTGGGCAGAGTGGCTGAGCTTTGTGCACAGGTGGGATGTAGGGTGAGGGCAGGGGAGAGAAGGTGATGCTCTAACCACAGGCAGAAGCCCCGGTAGCCCCACCTCCATTGCAGGGGGTGTCTGAGGGGAAGGGGTAGCTGTAGATGGCGTCTTTGGATATGGGTCCCTTGGGCTCTTCCAGAACGGTTCCTGCCTTTCGGCTGGGACCTGTGAACTCCTCCACGGGCCTTCTACCCCATCCCTGTGAGTGTCACAGGAGGCAGGGTGGCCAGCTGAAGGCACTAAGTTGGGGCTGGGCAGGGAAAGCTGGCGGGGCTGGCTCCAGCCAGGTGACTTACTGAGCCACCTCCTGGCCATCAAGCCATGGGCGGGGGCTCCCAGGGGTATCAGAGGGGTCTGAGTTGTGTGTGGCCATGCGACCTGGCCTTAGCGTTCTTCTTTTCCAGCCTAAGGCTTAGCCTGATGTCCTAGAAGGGGCAAGTTTCCAGGCTCCACTCCAGCACTGAGTCCTGCCTGCTGCAGTCCCCTGTCCTCTCTGAGAGGCAAAAGGGAAATTTGCTAATTTGCTGTCAAACCTCGAATTCCAATAACTGACTCTGCCCTGGAGGGGGAGGGGCTTGCAGGAGGTGGCAGAGAAAACAGTGGCTTGTGTTGGGGGTCCCAGGTCCCCCCATCTCTGGCTCCCACCCCAAGGTTTGTCTAAGATGCACTGCACTCTGCAGCAACACCTCCACCTCCAGACCACCGGCCGGCCCAGAAGGAGGGTGGCATTGAACTCTCTCATCTGAGGGCTTGGGGATTGGGTATGACCTGAGCAGGCCAGAGTGAATTTTGAAAGAGGATACAGGCAGCGGAAGCACTGGAGTGAGAGATACAGTGGGACTGGAGGGCAGTCAGGCATGGTGGCAGCCAGTGAGTGATTCAGCCTGATTTCCAATTCATTCCTGTAGAAGGCAACTTAATCACTTCCTCCGTTCATGTATTTCTTTCATTCCGTCATTTATTTAAAGTTTGTTCATTGAACATCTACTCTGGGTCAGATTCCATGCCAGACTCCGTCTTCTCAACAACAAAAGGCAAAATGAATCAATGGTAAAATAAGATTTTCTTAAGACACACTTTCCTTCACACTCCCTCCTTCCTCTGGCAGTGGCACAATGAAGGTGTTATTTACACCTGATTCTTAATGGTTCATTAAGGCAGGGCCTTTTAGCACCTCTGTTCACACAATTTAATTGGTGAGACTTGCCTTGAATACTTTGCAGGCAGAGCATGGGATTCCTGTTTCTTCTCAGTTCCCAGGTAGCCTGTTGTGATGACTGTGGCTGTGTAGGATATTGGAGGGATTGGAGATGTGGGAGCATGGATCTCCCTCCTCCTCTCAAATGTCTGTGCTTGTTTCTGTTCTGGAGGTCTCCAATGTCCCCAGCTTATAGTCCTGATGCCTTCTGGGTCCCCCAGAGCCCCTCTTTAATGTTTGGGGTTGGGAAGGAGGAGGAAGTGATCAGCAAGACCCAAGGAGAGCAGCCCCTGACTTTTCTCACCCCACTGCTCACCTCTGACTTTTCTCTCTCTCTCTTTCTCTCTGTTTCAGTCTGGGAGACCGAAACCATTGGTAAGAGGAACCTTGGTGAGGACAGACCGCTGTCTTTCTGTCCATCCAGCAGGAGCCCAGCCTCAGGAGATTCCAGGCTGTGGCTGCTGGGATTGGGGTGGGGGTGGAGTAAGAGGCTCACTGGGTATCAGGTTCTTTCCTTCTTCCTTCCTCCCCTCTCCCTGACCTTGGCCATTCTGGAGGTCGGGGGGCACAGGAAGATGCACAATTCTGGAGGTCGGGGGGCACAGGAAGATGCACAATTCTGGAGGTCGGGGGGCACAGGAAGATGCACAACACAAGCACGACCTCAGGTCCCTCACAGGCTTGTTTGGGAGGACGGGACTCACCAATGGAGGGGCTAAGAAACAAGCTCACACATGAGTGTAGGTGCATGTATGTGCATATGCACAGACCTGAACATGTGCATCAGTCCATGCAGATATTGACATCCCTGACAGCCAAGAAGCCGGAATGCACAGTGAGCAAGAAAACAGAAGAGCAAATGATGCAGCATGCAGGCAGAATAGTGAAGAAGTCAGGGGAGGCTTCCAGGAAGAGGTGGCATGTCAGCTGGACCTTGGGAAAGGAGTTTTGAGAAGGGGGGATGGGGTGGAAATGGGGTCTCATTGCTAGCAGGGGGTTTGACATAAGAAAAGGGTAGAAATGGGAATAAAGAGTAGGGAGAGAAGAAAAATTGTCTGAAGATGAAGTCTTCTGGATTCCCTTTGATGAAGAGCAGTTTTGGAGGCTGAGGTGGAGGATTGAGCACCAAAAAGGAAACCCCAAGCCCTGGGCCCACATTGCTGTTGTTTGCCCTTTTTTTGAAAAGGCCCAACTATCCCTTTTCATTTTCTCCCATTCCTCTCCATTCTGGAGGCCCTCCCATCCTCCTGGCAGTGTCCATTTCCATTACCTGTGGTGGTGGAGAACTGAGTCCTGGACCATCCCGAACACCACAGAAATGCAAAGCAAGTGAGAGTGGTGTTAGATGGTGTAGTGTGTGAGAAAGGTGTGCAGCTGCCATGTGTGATATTGCCTCTTGGCCAGGACTCCATCCCCTACTTCCTGTAGACCAGGGGTAGCCTGAGCCTTCCAGGGTGGAGAGTAAACAGTAGCTAACTGTAAGCCAGGCATTTTGATACATGCCTATGTCTGTATTTTTCAGGAGAGTCTGATTTTGGTGACAGTAACTCCTTAGATCTCTCAGGTAAGGGGTTAGGCTGGGGTTGACAGTGGACTGGCTGGAGGGAGGGCATCTGCTGACATGTGAGCTTTGAGAACCCCATCCCAGGCTGGGCTCTGCTCCTCTGTGGCTATGTGATCTTTGGCAGGTGACTTTTTTTCTCTGATAAAGGTACAGATTATCTTCATGGAAAAGCGCACAGACAGAACATCGTGTGTAGAATTTCAGGGGAGCCACAGATGTCTTAGAGTCCCTTTGTGGACTTCAAGTAAAGAACTCCTGGATTGGATGATCCTTGACTGTTTCTGAACTCCAACATGTAGAACGGTAGCTCTCAAACTTTAACCTTGCATCACAGCTACCTTGTGCGCTTGTTAAATGCAGGTTCCTGGCAGTCTCTAATTTATTCTGCCTGGGGTGGGGCCTGAGAATGTGCTTGTCTCGCCAGTCTCCCAGGTGATGCTGATGGGCTGATCCGGGACGGGCACCCCTTTGGGGAACACTGCCCGAAAGTTTCATGTTCCTGTGTGGTTACTGGGGCAAATCAGCCTAGTGAAGTAGGCACAATCACTGCGGGGTTTTGACAATCTCAAGAGCACTCCATCTTCCGGAGATTTCTATCAGAACAATACAGTGGCAAATTCACAGAACAGTTCTGAACAAAAGGGTTTATACTTCTCTGAGCCCACACTGTGTTATAAAAAGGAAAAAAAGAAAGAAGGAAAATAAAAGAAAGGAAAGCGCTTTTCCTTCTAGAACACTGTTTTCAAAAAAATTGTTTTTCAAAGCAGCTTCCCTTTCCTCTTCCCACCACCCTGATGTGAGCAAAGCAGAGAGGAAATGAGGCCCAGGGAGGGGAAGGAACTTGGCCACGGTGGTGATTTCCCTGGGACATTCAGACTTTCTGAAAGAAGTGTTCAGAGGGACTTAAAAGGAGGTTGCCTGAGACAGATTTGCTGGAAGAAGGGACAGTTTGGCATCAGCTGTGGGACAGAAGTGAGCTCCTTTGCTCTCCCTGGGCTTGCCAAACTTCCCCCTTAGCTTGTGCCATAGAACTCAGAGCTGGAGAAGGGCTGGAGCCCAGTCTCCCTGTTGTGGGCAGAACTCTCCTTTCGGGCAGAGTTACCCATCCCAGGAAGTTCATTTCTGACTTTCTTGGCTAAAGAGAACTGGCCTTAGATCTTTTAACGCAGGAAGCGAGGGACACAGATTGGAAAAGTGGAAGGATCTCTTCTCTTGGCCTCTGCCTCCCACAGAGGCTGACCTGCTGCCCTCCTTACCTCTTTCCTGAGCTCCCTGGAGGTGGCCTTGGCCGCAGAGGGGAGGTTTCTGTCCAGCAATGTGGGTACTGGAGCCCCTTTTCTGCAGGTGTCTCTTGTTTTATACAGTGTCTTGGTCTTTGAATGCTGTGAAGGGAAGAACCAACCACACATGTCCTGATAGACCGGGTACACTCCCAGTGTCAGGCTGGGGCCACATTCAGGTGCTGGGCTGGAGGAAAAGGGAGCTGCTTGCTCACCCCCCTGCCCTGGACATGAGTGGCTCACCGTTATAAAGCATCAGGTGAAGGGAGAATGAAAAAGCAATCATGAAAGACTAACACGGCCCCGGGCAGGGCAAAAACCAGCCTGGACTCTACTGTGCAGCCAGCAAATGACTCATTTAATGGCCATGACTGATCCCACCCCCTCGAGTGTCCCACTGAATGGCCTTAAAGTCAACCAAAAGAAAATTAAAGTACATTAGTGACAGGAAATAGCCCTCCCAAACTCTGAAAGACAACACTTTAAAAGAAACTCAAATATATATCTTCGTAAGATCCGGCCCTATGTTAGTGGAAATCTGGACCTTGTTAACGAAGCAAGCCCTGTGTCCCCTTGATGCGAGATATTGCAGCTGCTGTGAGGCTCAGAGCTCCGAGGGAAAGCATCACATCAAGTTGTGTTCCCAAGGTGTGCCAAGGACTCCACACACACCCTGCAGTCTCCAGAGGGGATTCCTGAAAGTGCCCAGATCTCCTGATGGAGAATCCCTAAGGGCAGGCCTGGAATCTGCATTTGTGATCAGTCTCCTAGGTGGTTCTGCACACTGACGTTTGAGAAGTGCTGATCCAGGGCCCAGGGGAGGACTCAGGACCATCGCTGATGAGCATTTGGAAATGTTCGAGAGGGGAGGGATGCAGGGATGCTGGATTCAGCTGGCGCAGTCTCCCCATCTTTGGTTGAGATGAGCTTGCTCTTTGTCTCTCCATCCCTCTGGTCAGCAATCACTGATTTCTGAAACCTTTCCCCATGTTTCCCAGTTGGTCATAGGGGTTTCCAGGAATTCCCACTGAACACGTAATTTTTGCATAAGAATTTCAGGGCCCTCTTAATCATTTCTGGGCCTCGCTGAGTTTTCTTTTTGCTGCAGACATGGGAGTGGTGAGCCGGAACTGCACGGAAGATGGCTGGTCAGAGCCCTTCCCTCATTACTTTGATGCCTGTGGGTTTGATGAATATGAATCTGAGACTGGGGACCAGGTGAGTGTCTGCACCCTGCTCCCCAGAGGTGGTGAGGGTAGGGCTGAGGAAATTTAGGTCAGTAGGCAGCATTCATGAGCACCTGCTGGGGCTGAGAAGCAACTGGGATGCTGCCTACTCTTCCCCACCTGCACCTGGCTACTCTTCCAGGATACTGGAATTAATGCCACTGGGTTAATGCCAGGCCCAGCAAGGGGCTTCCTGGACCTTTGTGCAGGCCAAGGCTGTGTCTGTTCTGATTGGACAGCGCTCTTGCCTTCAACAGCATATATTGAGCATCTGCAGAATGCTGACACTGTGCAAAGGGGAGTAAGAGCCTTGGCCAGGGGTGGGAGGTGGTGGAGATGACATCAGCAGAAGAGAGGAAGGAGGAGCTAGGCCTGGAGGTGGGCAGGCCCTGGCCTGGGAGACTGGGTGCAGGCCTGAGGCAGCCTGGATGTGGGCAGGTCTCACATGAAGTCCTGCATGTCCTGTGCTCTGCTTCAGGATTATTACTACCTGTCAGTGAAGGCCCTCTACACGGTTGGCTACAGCACATCCCTCGTCACCCTCACCACTGCCATGGTCATCCTTTGTCGCTTCCGGTGAGACCCTCAGCAACATTCAAGCAAGCACCAGAGCCGGCCAGGGCCTCAGAGGCCTTGGTCCATTTCTCCCTTCCCACCTTGATGTCAGCCCTAGAAGACCCCTTGGAAGGCATTTCCCCCACCCCAAGGATAACAGATGGGAAACTTCACTCCAGAGAGGGCAACTGACTTGTGCTATGCAGCCAGGCAGAACCTGGGCAGGAGATCTGCGTTCCTTGCTTTTGTCTTCCTGGTCTAGATAGACAGAGGCCCCACAGGAGGGAGAAGTCTGGCCATGTGGGGTGGTGGAGCTAGGTTATAGGGGCCTGGAAGTCAGTGAGGATTTAGAGAGATGGCAGGAAGGAGGGTGGCCTGGGTGGGAGACCTGCTGAGATAAAGCCACAGAGTTGGCCCATCACAGATGCCCACATGGAGGGTGTGAAATGCTGTGGGGTCCAAGGCTTCTTTCTCCCTTGGCCCACTCATGTAGGAAGCTGCACTGCACACGCAACTTCATCCACATGAACTTGTTTGTGTCATTCATGCTGAGGGCGATCTCCGTCTTCATCAAAGACTGGATTCTGTATGCAGAGCAGGACAGCAACCACTGCTTCATCTCCACTGTGAGTGAGCCGAGCAAGCCCATTAGGGCTCTGCCGGGAAGGCCCCGCACCATCCCCTTGGTTCCCCAGGACGCACATTACCTGCCTGACACCCTGCAGGTCAAGTGTGTCCCTGCAGGTGAAGGCATTGCCCCACCACCCCTGGTTTATGTGAAAACTCACGAATTAAGTTACTAGTAGCCGATGAGCCAATGTACGACATCACTTCCAGCCAAAATGCTTCCTGTCGCTTGACCTGGGTGTTGCATTTGGCAAGGCAGAGGAACACCAAGTCCCACTTGACTGAAGAGGAAACTGATGCTGAGAGAGGGCTTACCCAGCCCCTGGTCATTTAACTAGCCTGGGATGGAGCCCAGGTGCTGATTGGCCAGGGGTCTTTCCAGACACCTCCCCAGGTCTCACACTTCTGGAGGAGGTAGCATGTGGAGAAGCTGGTCTTTGAGGAGGTAGGTTAGGAAGAAGAGTGTAAAGTCCAGGGCCTTGATCAGGAGAACATGCTTGGGGAGCCTTTATGAGTAGAGATTTCTGGAAGCCAGGAATATGTATCCCCCCACCTGAAAGGTGTCCAAATCCTCATTATACCAAGGAGCCTCCTGCAGGGTCCTCTGGCTGCTTCTCTCCCTCCTCCCCTCCTCTGTGGGAGATAGGGAAGGAGCAGGAAAGTGAAGGAGGATGAGCTGGTGGTGGGGAGGCTCTGTGTCTGCCACCCATCTTTGTCCTGTGTGTGCAGTTTTGCCTCCATGGGCAGCTTTGACTCAGAATCATGGGATGCTGCAATTTTCAACTCTTTGATCCAGGAATATTGACTCTTTTAGATCCTTGGGATGTTTGAGCCTGAGCATGCCAGAGCCAACGGGCCCTGGGATTCTCCCCTGCTCCTGTTCCTGTTGGGCTCACGCCCCTCACCCTGGCGCTTCTCCCTGCAGGTGGAATGTAAGGCCGTCATGGTTTTCTTCCACTACTGTGTTGTGTCCAACTACTTCTGGCTGTTCATCGAGGGCCTGTACCTCTTCACTCTGCTGGTGGAGACCTTCTTCCCTGAAAGGAGATACTTCTACTGGTACACCATTATTGGCTGGGGTAGGTTCCTGGCTGTGGCTTGGACAGGCTCAGATCTCATGGTCAGGTGTGTCCTGGTGTGTCTTTGGTTCCGCCTTCGGGAAGTGTCAGGTGAGGAGGGGCCACTGCCCTGCCCGAGTCTAATGTCCTAGGCTCTGTCTTGGACTCTTTCTCACTCTTCTTGCCTGTGGAAAGCCCACTATCTCAGGGAGGAGTTATATCCAGGAGTCCTCTGAGAGACAAGACAGCCCTTGGTCTGAGGGAGATATAGACCCTCAGGAGGCCTGGGTGTGAAGGACAGTTAGAATTCCCAGGAATTCCAAGTCTCATGGGGGAGCTATAGCCTCTCGGAGCCCCAGGTCTGCAGTGGACATTGGACATGTTGGTTTTCCTGTTCTCATGGACCTCTTTTTCTTGTTCTCCCAGGGACCCCAACTGTGTGCGTGACAGTGTGGGCTACGCTGAGACTCTACTTTGATGACACAGGGTTAGTACATGCTCGAGAGTCAGGGCCACAGCACAGAATAGATTCTTACAGATGGGTTCTTAGTAGCTGCCCTGACTTCACATGAACTGCCCCCAACAAACCATTCAATGCCAGGCCCAGACTAAGGCCAGCACTGGGCACCACCTGAGCCCTGGCCCCATGCAGGTGACCCACCCAGCTGCGTCTCAGCCAGCAACCCAGCAAGAGAATGTGCTAGGTCTCTGAGCCCTTGTCTACTTCTGCACTCAGCTGAGTGTCTGTTTTCCTTTTAGGGAGGGGATGAAGCATGTTGAGGGGGAGGTCACATCCTAAGAGCTGTAGGTCTTATGGGGAAAAATGGTCCTTTCTCAGGAGCTCACTGGTGATCCTGACTTTTGGGCTTCATGCCCTGCCTTGATAGGTGAGCGGAGGGAAAGATAGGGGCTCAGAAGGAGGGGACTTTCAGAGCCAGGGCCAGGCTGGAGTCTGCAGCCCGCTGGAGAGCTCTTGTTCCAGCCAGCCCCTCCTCAGAGAGCTGCAGTGGTGAAAGTGTCGGGCACCCAGCTAGGCGGGGCGGTGTCCTGCAGGCTTCTGTGCTGCCAACTCACGGATGCGATCTTGCTTCTCTCTGTCCATCTTTCAGCTGCTGGGATATGAATGACAGCACAGCTCTGTGGTGGGTGATCAAAGGCCCTGTGGTTGGCTCTATCATGGTGAGTGTCCTTGGGATGAAGAGGAAGGGAAGAGACAGAGTCTTGGGCAGAAAGGCACGCGAGGAAGAGAAATGAAAGAGTTCCCACGCAACCTGACTTCCTCCTCTGTCATGGCTGCATTATAATCTGTAAAAGGGATGCACAAACTCTTTAGCTATTCCCCTAGCACTGGAGATTTATATTGTCCCATTTTTTCCTTATTACAAAAAATAGAAATAGTTATGTGCATAATTTTGAGCATGTGGAAATATTTCTTCAGAATAAATCCTTAGAAGTGGAATTGCTGGGTTGAAAGGGGTATACATTTAAAATTTCAGATCCCAAATTGCTTTGCAAAAACCTTAAACAATTTATCCTCTTCAGGAAGAGTGGCTCATTTCCCCATTTCATTGTCTACACTTAATCAATAATTTAATTTTTTGCACAGGCTTCTGGAGGATAATGCTGGCTTATAATTTTAATGTACATTTCTCCATCTCGCTAGTGTAACTGAGCACTTGTTTCCAAACGTTAATTGACAATTTGTTTTTATTGTGAATATTCCTGTTTATTTCTCTTGTTCAGTTTTCTATCAGATTTTGTTAGTTACAGTTTAAAGGATAGTTAACACTTCCTATGTTGTGTATGTTGTAAGTATATTTCCATTTCTGCATAGCATTTATACAGTCAAATGGTCAAGATTTCCCTTAGTGAATTCCAAGCCTTATTTCTGGTTGATGGAGGCCTTTCCCAACCCAAGACATAAAAATATTATTCTTGTTTTGTAATACTTTTGTGGATGTAAAACAAAGTCTACACTTTTTGTGGACTATTACATGTGCGTCTTCAATCCAGCTGAAATTTTATTGTTTTGTCTGGTCTGAAATGATATTCAATTTTATCTAATTTTCAATGGATGGACATTCTGCCCTCTCAATCCTTTTTATTGAATCCTTTCTCCATTATGTTGAAATGTCATTTTATTATAAACACTCAATGTACTGGTCTTTGGTTCCAGACTTTCTATTCTATGTTACTAATGTATTTGTCCATTCCAATGGCAGATGCACCATTATGCTGGTTACTGTAACCTTGTAGCGTGCTCTGGTATGCAGATTTTCCCTTCATTATTCTTTTGTTTTCTTCAAATTTTCCTTGCACGTTTACTGTTTCTGGTGTACTTTTGAATATGCTTGTCAAGTTGCACCAAAAAAGTCTAGTTAAGATTTGTGTAGGAATTGCATTGCATTTACAGACTAATTTGGAGGAGAATTTATTTTCTTAAAAGATTGAGTCATCCTCTCCAAGAATGTGGCATGATTCTCCATGTATTCAGTCTTTCTTATAGTCATTTTGCTTAAGTTTTTTAGTTTTCTTCCTTGTTCTTGTTATGTTTACCTCTAAGGTGTTTTCCAGTTTGGGCTTTAAGTGGGTCTAGGAATCATTCTTTCATTGTATTTTCTAATGGGCTATTGCTGGTATACAGGAAAGCTATTGTTTTTTATGTATTGTGTCCTTTCTTAGTTATGTTTCTGAATTCTCTTATTGGTTTTTATCCCTTTTCACTTGGTTCTCATGGATTTTCTAGGTGGAAAATTATATAATCTTCAAATGAAAATAAATTTTGCTCTTTCTTTCCAATGTTTACATCTCTTGGCCCTTGTTTTGTAGGGATGATGTTTGCTCTAGTTTTGGCAGTTACCCTTCATTGAATTGGGAAAGTTTTTCTTCTTGGCTTGTTTCAGTGTTGTTGTTGTTTTTTTTAAATCAGGAATGGGTATTGAATTGTATCAAATGTGTTTTGGAGGCATTCATTCAAGTAATGATTTATTTAGTGATGGATATTTATAGTATTCCAGTTTTCCTTCATTATGAACAGTGCCACAATGAATATATTTGTGCATATCTTGAGCATACGTGAATACGTCCTTAGAGTAAATCTCAAGAGTGGAATTTCTGGGACGAAGTGTATGTACATTTAACATTTTCATGCAGATCAGATTGCTCTCAATGAGCAAGGTACAAGAGCGCTCATTTCCCATGTCTTTGTTGATGTTTCTGTTGCTGAATTATACTTGCTGGTCTTATGGGGGATAATGGAAGCTTGTTGTTTTAATCTGTTATTGTAACAAATATTAGATTTTTGGGGGTGCATTTCTGGGGTAAAACCTTTATTAACATGATCTGTTTATTCTTTTACTGTATTGCTAAATTTTGTTTTTTAATATTTTGTTTAAAGTTTTTGGCATTGTTCATAAAATTCTATGGTCTTAGGTACACGTGTGTGTGTATCTGTGTGTTTTCTCTCCTTGTTCTGCTTTTGTAGCAAAATTTTGTTAGCCTCATAGGTAATCCTGAAGGTTTTCTTTTTTTAATTTGCCTTGAAACAATTAAGAAGTATGTGAATTACATCTTTCCTAATGTTATTCTGGAACTGGTCTATAAAATTATCTGGACCTGGTACCTTTTAATGCATACACCTTTAACTACTTTTTAACGTCTTCTGACGTTATTGCTCTACTTAGATTTTCTGTTTCTTCTTACATTGATTTTGTTAATATTTATTTTCCCATTTTGTTCAATTTTCTCTCATCATTCAAAATATTGTGTATGTCTATTGTCTTGCCATCTTTCTCATTCCTAAATTTGTTTAATTATATTTTCTCCTTTTTCATTGACTAACACATACAGTTAGCAGTATTACTAAGTACCAGGTATTGATTTTTTTCCTTTTTTAAAAAATAATTTCAACTTTTATTTTAGATCCAGGGAATACATGTGCAGGTTTGTTACATAGGTATATCATATGATGCTGAAGTTATGGGTACAATTGATCCCGTCACCCAGGTAGTGAGCATATTACCCAATAGTTAGTTTTTCAACCCTTGCCCCCGATCCTCCCACCCTGTCTAGTAGTTCCCAGTGTCCATTGTTGCCATTTTTATGTCCATGAGTACCCAATGTTTAGCTCCCACTTCTAAGTGAGAACACGTGGTATTTGGTTTTTCTGTTTCTGTGTTAATTCACTTAGGATAATGGCCTCCAGCTGCATCCATGTTGCCGTAAAGGATGTGGCTACGTTCTTTTTATGGCTGTGTAGTAGTCCATAGTGTATACGTGCCACATTTTCTTTATCCAATCCACTGTCGATGGGCCCCTAGGTGGGTCCCATGCCTTTGCTACTGTGAATAGTGCTGTGATGAACATACCAATGCGTGTGTCTTTTTTGTAGGATGATATATTTTCCTTTGGGCATATACTCAGTAATGGGATTGCTGGGTCTAATGATGGTTCTATTTTAAGTTCTTTGAGAAATCTCCAAACTGCTTTCCATGGTGGCTGAATTAATTTACATTCCCACCAACAGTGTTTCCATGTTCCCTTTTCTCTGCTGCCTCCCCAGCATCTGTTGTCTTTTGACTTTTTAGTAATAGCCATTCTGACTGGTGTGAGATGGTATCTCATTGTGGTTTTGATTCTCATTTCTCTGATGATTAGTGCTGTGGAGCATTTTTTCACATGTTTGCTGGCTGCTTGTACATCTTCTTTTGAGAAGTATCCGTTTATATCTTTTGCCCAATTTTTAATAAGATTATTTGTCTTTTGCTTTTGAATTGAGTTCCTTATAGATGCTGGATATTAGACCTTTGTTGGATGCATAGTTTGCAAATATATTCTCCCATTCTGTAGGTTGTCTGTTTGCTCTGTTGACAGTTTCTTTTGCTGTGAAGTTCTTTAGTTTAATTAGGTCCCACTTGTCAATTTTTGATTTTGTTGCAATTGCTTTTGAGGACATAGCCATAAATTCTTTCTTAAGGCCTATGTCCAGAATGGTGGTTCCTAGGTTTTCTTCTAGGACTTTTATAGTTTGAGGTCTTATCTTTAAGTCTTTAATTCATCTTTAGTTAAAGTTTGAATATGGTATAAGGAAGGGGTCCAGTTTCACTCTTCTGCATATGGTGAACCAGCAATCCCAGCATCATTTACTGAATAGGGAGTCCTTTCCCCGTTGCTTATTTTTGTAAACTTCAGACACTGATCAAACTGGGTATGTAGCAGAGAACAAGACTGACAGAATCCTGCCCTCATGGAACAGGCTTTGTCATTCAATTCATCTGTAAAAACCAACAAACAAAAGCAAAAATAAAACTTTATTTTTATTGATCAGTTCTCCTATTTTTTCTTATTTCTTTCTGATAATTTTTTATAATTATTAATTTCTTTCTTATATAAGTTATGTTTGTGGTAATCTTTCCCTAGCTCTTGATTTGAATGCTTAAATGTTTTTCAGTATTTATTGTTTTTTTAATCAGTTAGTTTTTGGCTCTTCATTTTTTTCTCCAAGGGCTGCTTTGGCTATGCCTGAAAGACATTGATGTGTAGTCCTGTGTAGTCCTGTCATAGTGCCTTGTTTCTATTTCTTTGCTCCCCTTCCTCCTCCTTTGTGACTGTTCACATAGCTTCCTACTTTGTTTAGGAAGCTTTTGTCCCTAGTCTTTATCTGAAGGCAGTGCTACTATTACCACTCCCAGGCAGCCCTTTAATTAGCAATGCTTATGGCTGTCCATTCTGGTTCCCCATATTTGATGACTCTGAACTTGGAATTTCTCTAGAGAACAACTCTCACTTCTGCAATAGCCTTACTTTATCTCTTTTGGGCTGTAGTTTTCCCATCACCCTGATCCTGTTTTCTCTTTCTCTTTTAGAAATGACTTACTCATGATGTCCTTTCCTATTTCCCGTACTTCTATGGAATCCTTTTTCTTCTATCTCTTCCTTCATTTTAATGATACTGCTGGAGAGATAAATGTGAATTATCACACCGCCATCTTGGATTAAAAGTGTAGATGGGATCTTGACTAGGTGGGGGAGGGTCCTGCTGGGGAAATAATAGCGTCTTTGCCCAGAATCATCAGCTTTTTTTTTTTTTTTTTTTTGCTCCTTAGGTTAACTTTGTGCTTTTTATTGGCATTATCGTCATCCTTGTGCAGAAACTTCAGTCTCCAGACATGGGAGGCAATGAGTCCAGCATCTACTTGTAAGTACCATTGTGTGGATGCCACAGCCATTTCTGACAGCCGAGTGGGCCCTGCATTCAGGTCACAGCAGAAGAAGGCCTGGGCTTTGCTGATAGGGTGACCTAGCTTCGGTATTTGCAGATCTTCTTCTGATTAAAGAGCCTTTAATATAGTTGCCCTTCCAGCATTCAGCAAACCCAGGAGCTACTCAGCTGCATGGCCATCATATGGATGGGCAGGAAGAGAGAGAGAGAGAGAGAGAGAGAGAGAGAGAGAGCCTGACAGAGAGACTGACTAGGAAAGTCAAGAAGGAAAACATCAGATTTCCTAAGGGAGGTAGGGTCTTGGTTGGTTAGAAGTTGAGTTTCCTTTGGGGTTCCTGGTTCTGTGGGAAGCTCACGAATACCATTGAATACACTGTTGCCTGATACTCCGACCCCCAGCCCAGACTGTGGAAGTTGCCCAGTTCCCACTAGCGAGTCAGGCGGACACATTCTCACTGGTCTGGGTGTTGGAAGGCGGGTACTTTCTTTCCTCTGCTGGCCCTCAGGGCAGCTCTACCTCTGCATGTGGTCCTATTTCTTCAACTCCTTCCTTTCTGATGAACATCTAATTGGTTGGGGATTATTGGGTTAGAGGGCAGCCTCTTACCATAGAGCGTAGGGCTTTCTCCACTTCCATGGCCACTTGATTCCCAAGAAGTATTTCTGCAGTCATGTCCCTAACAGCCTATCTTTGCCTGCCCTTTCCCATTTCTCTCTCCACCCTGTCTCATTCTGAAATCAGACAGAGCAGCTTCCACCTCCCATCTCTGGCCGTGAATGGGAGCATGACCAGCTGGGTGTGTGGGGTATGAGGACATTTCTGATGCTGGGGAGGAAGGTTGGTTGTCCCCTGTGGTTGACTGGTGGGGTGGATGGGCACACTCTGGTTCTGAGGGCAGTCCCTGGGGTCCTTCTGTTGGTAAGGCAAAAGCCCTATGTGTGGCTTCCTCCGCTCCTTCAGAAGAAAGCAGATGAGGAGGAGCTGAGGTATCTTCACTGGGTGCCTCATTGGGTCCATGGTCCTGCCTTCATCAGAGACCCCAACCTGGGGTCACAGCATCTACTGGCTGCCCAGTAGATGACAAGTGGGACAGTGAGAGATCCCAGTACAGGGTTCCCCCAGGGTCCCCTTCCTCAGTCATTCTCCTCGGGGGAAAGGCAGTAACTGCTCGGAGACCAAATCCCAGATCCTTCCCTAAGGCTCCTTGAGGCTTCCTCAGGGAGGTGGAGCTTGTTCTTGGTCTGTCAATCTGTTCAGCCTGGGGAACTCCCCATGTGGAAACCCTTCCTCAGGGGTGGGGGACTAGCACAGGGCCTGGGGTGTTCAGCCAGGTTTTTTCTACCTATACAATGATTACATTACATTGGAAAAAGTGCTTTTTTTTTCTATCCATTTACTGTTTTTTCTTTCATGTTTTTGCAAGTTTTAACCAATTCTTGCTTATATGTGTATATTATATAGTAGAAAATTATTCATCAATATAAATCATGAAGTCTTAGAGGCCCTGCACTGTGGGGTAGGGGGCCAGCCCTTTGCTACTACATAACCTGCCCTAGAGATATCATTCCTGCCTTCATCTCAAGGATTCACAAAATAGGGCCCCGCTGCTCGCCTCATCTCCTGTCTAGTGTTGGACACTGCCCTTGTGTCTGGCCTCAGTTTCTCCTGCTTGGGCATGGATCAGGTCACACACTAATAGTTGTCTCCCATATTTGAAGCTGGCAGGGAGCTAAGTCAACCTCATCTCTCGTTTGAGCTCTAGTGGTCTTGATTTCCTCCCCTTCCAGGTAGGATTTGTTCTTCTACTGAGGGCCCCCCAACCTCGTCTCTGGGGGGTCCTCTCAGCTTTCCCTACTAAATAGGATACCCTACTGAACGCTGAACATACTTTGCCAGCTCAGATATTCTGCTTTGGGCAGCAAGAACCCCCAGGGCCTGGTGGGAAAGAAGTGTGAGCCAAGGTTTCAGGTTCTCCACAGAACAGGAGCCTTGAGTCTTGTTAGGTCTTCCTAATGCATAGATAAGAGCTACCTGTAATTAGCACATGGTTTCTACATTTAAGTACGGTATTAATCTGGGACATTTAAAGATCCAGCTAGTTGATTTGCTTCTGGCATAAAAAAAAAAAAATCCCTTTGCAATCTCAGCAAATCTTTTTTTTTTTTAGAGAAAGTCAAACCTCTGCTAGTCTTGAGTGCCCATGATTAAAAACTCAGATGGATGAAGTCTGTGAGCCAAGTGGGAGTGCCCACACAGGACAGGGGATCAGCTTGATCCCATTCAGTCCAGCAGCATGTTTGAGTGACAGGCTCAAGGAGACCCTGTTGGCCAAAGTGAGTAGTAATCCAATTGACCACGCTGCTAAGAACTGTAGAGCACTTGGAAATACTCGCAACCACATCCATGCACATTTAACACCCACAAACATCCAGCGAATCTGGTGGAATAGGTAAGCCACTGTCAAATAGAATCACCATGTTACAGCTGAGGGAACTAGTTATCAGTGAAGTGATGTGAATCCAGGAGGAAGGAGGATGCCATGGCTATGGTGTGGGCAGGCCTTTCACCCCAAGCTTGACAGCACCATCATCCCTGTCCTCAAGGAATGCACAGATGAAAAGATAGCATTAAACAAGTGTACAAAATTAGGCTTCCTGGAAGAAGAGACCCCTGGTGGGTTCCAGCCTGTGTGAAAGCCCCCTCAGCCCAGAGTGCTTGGCAGAGCTGGCTTTGAGCTGGGAGGTGTCTGCACTGGGAGGAGGGGAGAATGTCAGGCGCGGGGGAGGTGAGAGGGCAGGGAATGGGGGGAGAGGGAGATTCCAGGGCTGTGCCGGAGTCCCCTGGGGTACCAGAGTTACGTGTGGGGCCGAGAAGCCCCTTCAGATCTGCCCACAACAGCTCTCCGGTTTTTTCCTCTTATTTCCAGAACAAATTTAAGCCCGCGAGTCCCCAAGAAAGCCCGAGAGGACCCCCTGCCTGTGCCCTCAGACCAGCATTCACTCCCTTTCCTGTAGGTTGGTTCCAGCTGCTCAGGTGATAAGGGTTTGTCCTCCATAGACCAAGACGGTGTTCCTGGCCCAGCCTCAGAAGCACCTGTTGGGGTCTGGGGCCTCTGCAGGGGGACGGTGGCACTGAGTCACTCGTCCTCTCTGACCTGATGCTCCTGGTAGGATGAGTGGCTGGGGACGGGACTTGGGCAGTGGGCATCAGGGGCTGGGTCAGGGCTCAGCATGTGCTCAGGGTCGACTTGGTCTGGGGCAGGGGTGAGGTGGGTTAGAGTTTAGCCCTCAGCTGGGGTTGGCATTAAGCCTTGGGTAGGTCAGGGTTAACTGGAGTTGACCTCTGTGAACAGGTAACTGGTTCAGAAAGGGGAGAGGTGAGGCTTCCAGGGTAGACATCAACTGTTCGGGGAGAGCCTCAGCCCCCTGCCTTGAAGTGAGCCGGCTTCATTCCAGGGGCCTCCGCTCTGGAAGATAAGCATTGGAAGCTGCAGCTTGGGTGGAGGAGGGAAAACCCATTTGTACTCCCATGGGGTCTCCTCGGCCCCATTAGGGAGGATGCACACATCTCTGGAGATGGCTGTGCTGGGGCCAGGCAGAAGTACAGCCAGGCAGCTTTCAGTCTAGGGGCCTCTTCCACAGCAGGGCCTTCCAGCTCACACAGCCTCCATCTTCCCCTTCCACAGCACCTCCTCCCCTGCCAAGGACCACCTGATCCTCAAAGTTCATGTTAGGGGCTGGCAGCAGGGAATAGTTACCCTCATGTTGCAGACAGAGAGACTGAGGCCCAGAGAAGGAAAATGGCACCACCTAAGATGATCCAGCAGTCAGTGGCTGAGCAAAACCCTGAGCTAGGGTGCCCAGACTTCCCAGCTGGGACCCCTCCAGACTGGCCGGGAGTGTGGAAGAGTGGCTCGTCCTTGTGGTTGGGGAGGAGGTGGTGGTGGGCAGGAAGTTCCCAGGATCTGTGAGCTGTGCTGCTAGCTGGGGTGCCAGTGTGGAAGAGTGGCTCGTCCTTGTGGTTGGGGAGGAGGTGGTGGTGGGCAGGAAGTTCCCAGGATCTGTGAGCTGTGCTGCTAGCTGGGGTGCCAGTGTGGTAGGGAGTACTTTGGGGGCTGGGCAGGGCTCTGGGGGTGCACAGCATCTTAGCATCAGGAAAGACCCTATGAAGTGTGTTCAGCTCAGTCCACCACATTCTGTGGACCACCAAGTGGCCAGCACCACAGTGATCCCTAGGAATGCAGACGTGAAGAAGACAGGGGTGCTGCCTGCAAAGGGCTCCCTGCAGGTGTCTCTGTCTAGCGTTCCTCTGGGTGTTTCCCAGGGCTGTAGCCCAACCAGCCCTGCACACAACAGCTGCGGAAGCATTTCTGGAGTTTGGCCCTCATAGAAACTGTGTGCTGGATCCCCAGCTGACAGATGTGAGTGCTAAGACATGGAAATAGCTGTGACTTTCCTGCGGACACACAATGAAGCTGTGGCGGAGCCAGCCCTAGAGGCCAAGGCTCTCTGAATGGCAGACGTGGGGGTGGGCCCTGCACCTGTGATAGGGTCTCCCACTTTCTAAGTCAGGCTGCTCTGCTCCCCAGACAGCCCCACCCAACACCCTCCTTTCCTGAGCTTTTAGTCTCTTTTGGATCCAACTCAGAATTTACCGCATCAGCCAGTCTAGGTTCATCCCTTCTTCCTGACTTAATTTATTTTCCCTTTTCCCTAATTGTCGTGACTTTTCAGAGATTCTGACATCTTTCTTTCTCCCACCCCATCTCTGGCATTCCTGCAGAGATAGATTCCTATTTGTTGTTTTTCTTTTCCGTGAGTCCTTTTGTGCAGAGCCATTGAAGGTTTGGGGAAAGCCTTTTCCTTAGACCCATCTCCTTCAAGAGCCCTCCAGGGCCAGTCCTCCCCCAAGCTGCTCCTTGATCTGCCCTCCCCGACCCCCATCAGAGCCACACAACTTCACCAGGTGCAGGGTTTCCCAGTGAACTTGTCACTAAATGTCTTCGGAATACTTTCAAAAAATCCTTAAAAAAAATCAGAGGAGTCTGTGTTTATCATGGAAACATCTAGGGTCCAAGAGGGACAGGAACAATCTTGAAGCTAAAGAAAACAGGGCTGCAGAGGAGAACTTCAGAATTTGGGGTGAAGGTTTAAGCTTGGCATGTAGGAGGCAGCAGCTGAAGTTGGGGGAGTCTCCTGGACCCTGATTTCTGTGGTTTACCCAAGCCAAGGTTGAGGGGTCACTGGCCATAGGAGAGAATAACCTATTATTATTATTATTATTTTTGAGACAGAGTCTTGCTCTGTTGCCCAGGCTGAAGTGCAGTGGCGTGATCTTGGCTCACTGCAACCTCTGCCTCCTGGGTTCAAGTGATTCTCCTGCCTTAGCCTCCCAAGTAGCTGGGACTGCAAGCACCTGCCACTACGCCTGGCTAATTTTTTGTATTTTAGTAGAGACGGGGTCTCACCATGTTGCCCAGGCTGGTCTCAAACTCCTGAACTCAGCCAATCCACCCGCCTCGGCCTCCTAAAGTGCTGGGATTACAGGGGTGAGCCACTGCACCCAGCCTGAGACTAACCAACTTTTCAGCTAGGAAAAGGTACATAATAAATTTGAAGAATAGAATAGGTACCATTTCTGTATACCCAGTTAAGCTATTTTAATTATTGAGAAAAACATGCTTATTTGAGTCTGTCTCTTTGTATGACTGTGAAACAGACTTTTGACATTCATTGAGGAATCATGAAGAAACTTCTCAGATAGATGAATACCTCCTAACAGCGCTTCTCAAGCTTTGGCATGCATGTGGATCCCCCAGGGATCTAGTTAAAATGCAGATTCTGACCACAGGTCTGAGGTGGTACCTGGGATTCTGCATTTCCAAGAAGCTCTCAGGTGGTGTTGGTGTTGATGGTCTGGGGACCGCAGTCTGAGCAGCAAAGCATCAAACCAAACCTCAGCATTCCTCTTCTGGAAAAGGGGATCTGTAGTGCCCACCTCACAGTGTGGTGTGAATTGAATGGTGCTGTTTATTGAATGAGAACCCCAAACCCATTATGCACAGATGCGGGGGGGACCTGGGCTTGCCCCATCTTGGAAATGTGTGACACAAATTCTGGCCTCAGCGAAATGACACGTCACCACCTGTCAGGTACCTTCAGGCTTACTCTTAAAGAGCTGGAATCACACAAGGCAGATCCTGAATGCCAAGAGTGTGGTCTCTGTAGCTGTCCTCATTTGCATCAGGTCCAATCTGATTTATTAATTCGTTGACCAGCACCGGGAGCCTCAGAGCCATGTGGTACCTGAGGAGAGTTAGTGAAGTAGCAACTCTTGCAATCTGAGAAGATGATACAGCTCATCATCTATCTCTGACACATCTGTCAGAGAAAGGGAAAGTGTTCATGGCTTGTGTCAGCCCAAGTCCAAGCAGGACCATGGTGGGCTGGAGACACGGAGAGTCAGCCTGAGACCTCCCTGAGGAGACAGAAGTCCTGGGTCCACCCAGGAGAATGTAGAGTGAGACTGCAGCCTGGGCCCCCCTCCTTGAGGTGGTTTGTTTCTGCAAGCCATGGGGCAGTGCCCAAAGGTGCTCCTCTCAGTCTTCAGCCCCTGCCCATTGAACTTTTATCAAGAAGTCCAGCCCAGCACTGTCCCCTACAACTCCCTGCAGTGATGGGAATGTCCTACGTCTGTGCTGTCCGATATGATAACCACTAGCTCCATGTGGCTGTTGAGCCCTTAAAATGTGGCCAGAACAACTGAGGATGTGGGTTTTTAATTTGATTAATTTAAATTCAAATAGCCACATATGGGTAGTGGCTATCGTATTAGAATAGTTTAGGTCTGGATGAATTAACAATTCATTCAATCTGACTTACCTCTGTCCCCTATGTATGTGCTGATTCTGAGTTGCTGGGGGGCTCAGAGGGAGGAAGCTATGGACCAGAGGAGAGGGAGAGGGTAGAGGCGAAAGACCAGTGGACGGACACCCAAGTTGACCTTCACAGCCAAGCCCAGAGCTGGCCTGATTTGAGGCTCAGGTTCCCTGTGCTAGGCAGTGCAGAAGATCCGCAGTGTGAGTTTCCAGCTCTCATCTTATTGAGTGGGACCTCGACGAGGCGGGGCTCTACGCTTGGAGCCAACTCTGGAGGCAGCCTCTGGCTCCCTGTGTGAGACCTAGCCCCGGCCACCTTCTGAATACACACCTTCCCTCTAAGCCCACCCACCTATCAGTGGTCCCAGTGTGAGTGTTCGTGCGTGTGTGCGTGTGCGGCCATGCACACACATGTCCACGTATAGGCGTGCGTTTCTCTGTCCAGAGCTGCCCATGTCTTGGCCCTTGGCTCCCTCATTCTCCTCCACATGACTGCCCTGGCCCTGTCTCCATACCCTCCTCTTTTCTGCCTTCCCTGTAAACTGAATTTCTTCACTGCCTGGTGCCCCCCAGCTGACAGAAGTGCTAATCTTGTCACACCCAGCAGCTGCGTGCAGAAATGCTACTGCAAGCCACAGCGGGCTCAGCAGCACTCTTGCAAGATGTCAGAACTGTCCACCATTACTCTGTAAGTGTGCATGGCCGAGGCTGTGGCCGGGAATCCTGGAGGGGTGGGGGACGCATGCTGCCACTGCCGCTGCTGGAGGAGAGTGGAGAGCCAGCCTCTGCCTCCCAGCCCCAACCCATTCCCGGCTGTTGCATGTTGGTGTCTGTGTGTCTTGTGAGTTCTCTGCAGCCTCGTGGTCATGGGGTGGGCGGGCAGGGTGTGGGGATGGATCTACGGCCATTGTGGGTGCTTCCTGAGGAGGCAGCACCCCCATGTTCTCTGCCGCTGCTGCCTGGTGTGTGGCCTTCCTCAGTCCCCAACTTCTCTGAGCTTCGGTGTTTTCAACTGCCAAATTATTTCCAAGAGTCTTAGAGCCTGAGTTCATACAGAGCTTCCCCGACACAGGTCAGGGAACTTCACTCCACTGTCCGTAGCACTTTGTGTGTGAGTCAGCATTAACTCACTTAATGCCCACAACAACTCTATGAGCTGGGTCCTGGTATCATCACCATTTTACAGATGAGAAAACTGAAGTGCTGAGAGATGAAGTCATTCACTCAAGGACCCCTAATTGACAGAGGGAGGATTTGAACCCAGAGAATCCTAAGCACTTTGCCCCAAGGAGTCTCTGGCTGGAATATCAGATTTATTCAATTTGGACATCCCTTTTACTTAGGGTGCCATTGCCTTCCTGGGCAGCCCACTGTAATTTGGGCATCTCTGATGCCCTTCTTGGTATTTTAGGACTCTTCTGCCCATTGCTGGCTCCTCAGGGCAGGAGGACAGAGGCCTAGGCCCCGTGTCATTATGGGTAGTAGCTCACATCATATGTCTCTGTTCCAAGACCTCAGTTAGCTTAGAAGCACAGTCCCAGAACCCTGGGCTCTAGAGACCCCTTGTCTGTCCCTACTGCCCCATTTGCCAAAGTGGCCACTGGGATGCCCTGGCTCCCCAACAGAAGTCACTGACTGTTCTGGGGCTGCTGTGGGGCTGCTGGGGAGGGAAGGTGTTGCCCTTGGACTGTGCTGTGGGATGCCCTCACTACCATCACTGCATCCACCTTGTGGCTGGGAAAGGCCTGAAGGGTCACTGTTTCTCACACTCTGAATCCATTCTGTGTAATTCCACCATGGAAGCTGGAGAGATTTGACTTCTTGGTTTCCAGGGCTCTTTTCAGACTACAGGGACAAGTACTTGGAAATGGTCCCACCTATGGGAACAGATGCCAGGAGGAGGGAGGCAGGGGCCACAGGCATGTTCTGGGGTCAGCTTCCTTTCCTGGGCTCCTCCAATAGACATCTTTTTAAAAGTAGCCCCTATAGGTAGTGCCACAGAGGAGTCCCCAAGACATCCATGTCCCTGTGTTTCTGGCCATTTTCCTCTGCATTCCTAACTTTCATTCCTTCTACAAGCACCCCCCGTTGCCTTCTGGTGCCAGGCATGGATAACCAGAGATGAACAAGACCCGAGAGCCCAAGAGAGAATTCAGTTTTGAGGATGCTGAGGCTCTCGTGCTAGGCCTGTGTGCCACATGGATTTCTTCATGGAACAGGCAGCTCCCTGCCCCAGATAAGTGAGGCACCACCCCCACCTTCAGGGAGTCACAGTCAGAGACAGACAGATAAGAGGAAGGCTGGAAGGATGGACTGGTCAGGATCGCATCTGGGCTCAGCAGGAACCTGCTCAGATCCTGTTGGCCCTTGTCTGTGAGCAGGGCGGGAAGGGGTGGACACCCACACTCAGGGTCCTCTTCCTTTACGGGCTGAGCTCCCTCTGCCTGAAGATCTCCTCAGGCTGCTCCTCCTCCCCCTGTGTCTCCTTCCTTCCTTCTCCTCTCTCAGTGTAAGCTAGGACGTCAAGGGCCTCACACAGACTCCAAGAGTTCGGCTTCTCTAGAGATCTGGAGCTCCCATGTTCAACAGAACATTCTCTCCCAGAAAGGCTGGATGAGGGAGAGAGGGACACGTGATGTAACTGCCCCAAATCAAATGACTGCCTCATGGCTGCTGTCCACCTCGGGGGACTTAGCTGTGCCGGGAGCTGGGGAGGCTGATCCTCTGGAGGAGTCAGGCCAGGTGCAGCCTGGGGGCAGGCGGCATCTGCAGGGCAGAGCTGGACTCTCTGGGGAGACCCACAGGGAGCCACTGTGCCCACTCTGGGTGAATGCTTGTGAGTGCCCCCTATAGAGCAGGACCCACAAGTGCACATGGTCCCGGTGTCCTAGCTGTGGGCTTCTGTGACCCTGCGCCTTCAGAACAGAGCCTCACCCTGCTGTCAGCCTAAGGCCAGAGGCAGGCAGGGGAACTCCAGGAGAGCTGCCTCAGGAAGCACTGCAGTCCTCCGGCCCTTCCTCCCCTGCCTGGCCCACTTCAGAGCATTCTCTTCCACCTTTGACTCAGTTTCCCGGCAGCAGGTTTCTCCTGCCCAGTTGGAGATTGCCGATGCCCAGGGTCAGTAAGTTCCTCCTAGAATCCCTCCCGAGTTTCTTCCTCTGTGGTCCACTCACTGAGCCTTTCCTCCCTCCCTGTCATCAGCACTTCCCCATCACTTGGTGAGTGTCCGGGCTAGCCCCAGACTCTGAAAAGCCAACTGTCTCTGTGGCACATCGAGGGCTGCTTCTTTCAGGCACAAAGAGCTTTCTTCCAGAACAGGAGAGCGGCTGCTCTGCCTGAGGACCCCACATTTCCCTCAAGCTTCTTAGTCCGATCCCTGTGTTTTGCCCTGACTTTGCTTTTCCAGAGGGTTTTGCACGTCACCCAAGGGGTCCCTGTAAATCGTGTGCACATTTTTAGTGGTTCTACGGGCTATTGACTGTAGACTGGGGATGTCTCCCCACAATATCCCGGAGAGTCCTGGCAGCCCAGGCCATTTGCACTGGGAGAGAATGCTGAGGGGTCTGTGGACACGGGCCCCAGATCGGAGGGAGAATAAGGGACTGGGGCTGAGTTCTCTGCCCTCCGTGGCTCTGGCCCTGAGCCCTGGAAGTCCCCAGAGCAGATGTTTTGCTTTCTCCCGACAGGCGGCTGGCCCGGTCTACCCTGCTGCTCATCCCACTATTCGGAATCCACTACACAGTATTTGCTTTCTCGCCAGAGAACGTCAGCAAAAGGGAAAGACTCGTGTTTGAGCTGGGGCTAGGCTCCTTCCAGGTAGGTGTGGCACATGGGGAGGGCAGAACTCACTGGGAGCCAGGGCCTGGTTGCTCACCTACAAGTGGTGCTGGAGCCTCTTTAATCTAGACTGTGAAGTGAGTGCTAGAGTAGAGGTGATGAGGGAGCCCTGTCTGCTGTCTACCCTTAGGGCTCCTGTAAGAAGACACACTGGTGTCTGCCCATCACTGCATCTGGGTATCCTGAGCCAGCTGCCCCCACTCCTGGCCCCCACCCTGGGTGACCTGAGATGGCATCTCCCAGCAGCCTGGGGTGCAGGGTGGAGTGTCGTCAAGAGCCCAGTGTGTCCACATCCTGCCTTCAGCTTTTTAGGCAATGTACCCCTTGAGTTCTGTCTTACCTACATCTAGGTCCCCAGCACAGGGCCTGGCCACAGAGAGCCCAGTGAGCTGCACAAATGCATGAACAAACAGACATGAGTGAGTGGGGGGATGAGAGGGTGAACAGAATGCTGCCTTAGTGCCTGGAGGAAGGACTGGATGGATTGGAAATGAGTAAGGGGCTAGGTGAATCACCATGAGGAAATGAGCAGGCGGGAGCAGCAGTGGGTGGATGAAGGCAGGGGCAGCTCCCTGGAGTGTCTGGGGATAGAGCGCCTCTCCCTAAGCCAGCTGTTTGAATTAGGATTTGATCTTGATGGTCAGAAAGTTACTCTCCATATCTGACTTGACCTCCTCCACCATTTTAATTCAAGGCCATTTAACCTGGCCCAGGTTCTTAGTCTGGTGAGACTGACCATGGGTCTCACCTGAGACTGGCTCATAGACAAAACCCTAGCCCAGGAGTGAGAGCCCAGGGCTTTTGTCTCTGTGCTCTCTGACCAGTTCTGGG
Source organism: Pongo pygmaeus (assembly GCF_028885625.2). Classification (NCBI taxonomy): domain Eukaryota; kingdom Metazoa; phylum Chordata; class Mammalia; order Primates; family Hominidae; genus Pongo; species Pongo pygmaeus. The sequence goes on along the minus strand of NC_072379.2, from coordinate 55,476,805 downwards.
GTCCTTGAGCTATCATTCTTCCAACACCTTCAAGCGACAGCACAGGGCACAGGGATTGCAAGGAACTAATTTGCAGCATTCAAGAAAATGCTCCTGCTTTTTTGGTGTAGATTTAAAGAATATATAGAGAATAGCTAAGTGCATATCCTGTGCCAAGTACTCGCTCTGCGTGGTGTTCTGCATTGCTGTGTATGATAGTATCTGGCCCAAGGAGGGCAGATTGGGGAGATGATGGTGGACAAGGATGGCACAGGTCTGTTCTGTCCTGGAGGGGTCCTACCCTCAGAAGCCTGCAGGATGGTTAGGAGCTAAGAGAAATTCTAGGGCATTCAGGGAAGGCTTCTTATAGGAAGTGGGATAAAGCTGGCCTTTGGGAGTGGGAAGGATCTGACCAAGGGAATGTGAGATCCAAAGCTAGACTGTATCTGTGGGACAGGACTTGACCACCAGCCATGTGGCCTCATGGGTGTGCCCATCTTGGTAGAGTAGAACTGTCCCATCTTACCCCAGATCCTTGGGCAGGTGCCCCCATCCAGGTCATGGTGTATTTCTGCTTCCTAGAGTCACCCCCTCCATGCCCCACACAGCATTTCAGAAAGTCCTTCGCTAGCATCCTCAGGCTTATTTTCTCTGTTCCCAGGGCTTTGTGGTGGCTGTTCTCTACTGTTTTCTGAATGGTGAGGTAAGACCTTGGCCCTCTGGCTTCTTGGCAGTGGAAGTGGGGCTTTCTGGGGAGCAGACAGGGGAACCACCTGTTGGCCACATGGGACTGACTCCCCAGAGAGGGCTCTGCCAGGCTCCCAGCACTGAGAGGAGGGGCTGGTCACACAGCTCCTGGCATTGTGTGGTGCCAGGACCTCCTGATACCCACACCCTGTGCTGGAATCTGTCCCACTTTGCCAGCTGTGCAGCTAAGGCCCCACCCAAAGAGCAAAGCTCCTGGTAAAAGCGTCGGCTCTGCTGACCGCAGATCTCCCCGGGAGGGTCCTCTCCATAAGACACTCCATGGTGAGGAGGAACTGACAATAAGGAAGGGTGGGGCACAGGACATTGGACCTACAGGCCATGAGGCTGTGCTAGGCAGAGCTGCTGAGCCAGGAGCTGCCTAGCACTCAGGGTTGCCCTTAACTGACCAGCCAGCCTGGCCCAAACTGTCCCCTGGTAGAAGGGAGACTGAGAATTTGGAAGAGACCCCAGGGAGAGACCTGGAACCTTCTAGTAATACTCCATTGCCAGAGCTGTGGTTCGGGGGCTCCCTCTGTACCCTGTTGGGGTGAAGCTCTTGAGCACAATCCAAAACAGAGGTGCCGAGGCAGCGGTGGGGACTGAATGGCTAGGGTGGATTTGAGAGTAGGCGGGAGTCTTTGCACCAGTGCTTGGGTCTTAGCTGCATCACCTTGGCAGGCTCCTCCCTCTTTTGCATCTGAGCAACAAAGAGATTGGGCTCTGTGATCGCCCAGACAACCTACAGAAGGATCAGATTAGGACAGACAAGGAGAGGCAGAAAGGGCACTGCAGGTAGTGGCCAGGAGAGCTTAGAAGTGGGCGTGTATGTAGCTTGTTCAGAGCTTGCAGTGGAAGTAGGAGCTGGAACTGGAGAGGGTGGGTGTAGGCGCTGCTTCCAGTTGTGCAGTCTGTGCACGAAGGTGCTTGACTGAGAAGGCACATGGAGGCTGAGACTCAGCATGGCCCCCACTCACCATGCTAAGAGCTACATGGGTGTGTGTTTTCCCAGAGGGGTGCATTATTTAATGGTTCTCAACCCTGACTGGGAAGCTTTAAAAAATATGATGTCTGGGTCTTGTGCAGAGCTTTTGATATAATTGTTCTGGGGTATGGCCTGGGCATCTGGAATTTTTAAAGCCCTCCAGGTAATTCTAATGTGTAGCCCACTCTTACTGGTCAGCCAAGAGTGGGGATCCTTTCCTGATCCACCTGCCCTGTGGGACTGCTTGTTAAAGATTTCCTGAAGGACCCGATGGACTATTCTCTGCCTGGCCTGAAAACAACAGGGAGCCGTTAGAGGGCCTTGCTCAGAAAGTGGCAGGGGAAGGGGCTGTTCCGGTCAGCTCCTCAGAGGCGTCCCTGCCTACAGCTGCTAAAAGCCCCCACTGGAGACCTTGAGGGCCGCAGGCTGCAACTGGGGAGTGGGGAGGGTGCTGAGGGTGGCAGTGCCAGCCTGGGAAGGGCCCTAGGCCAGGACAGGGCCTGGAGGCTGCAGAGGATGTCCATCTGGAAGTGACCGCCCAATTTGCTCCCTGCAGGTACAAGCGGAGATCAAACGAAAATGGCGAAGCTGGAAGGTGAACCGTTACTTCGCTGTGGACTTCAAGCACCGACACCCGTCTCTGGCCAGCAGTGGGGTGAACGGGGGCACCCAGCTCTCCATCCTGAGCAAGAGCAGCTCCCAAATCCGCATGTCTGGTCTCCCTGCTGACAATCTGGCCACCTGAGCCATGCTCCCCTCCTCCTCCTCTCCTCCATCCACAGGCTGGGACCGCAGGCAGGTGCCAGCCCACGCATGTTTGCGCCTCTTCTCTCCCCTTGGGCAGGCCCTGGGCTGGAAGCTTGGCTCCTGAGGGGGAAGAAGGAGGCAGGGCACAGACTGGGATTGTCCCCTCCTTGTTTTGGTACTGGTCCCATCCACTGTGGTCCCTTGGGCCCTGACCCCAGACATGTAAATACTCCTCAAATTTGGAAAAGTTGTCCCATTCCTTCCCCCTTTGCCCCAGTGTCCCTGCTCACTTCCAGTCAGGTCTCAGCTCCACCCCACTGTGTCTTGGTCAGCCTCAGTGATGGCCTGACCCCAGCTGTGAGGCCTTGTGAGCTAAGGCTGAAGAGACCTTGCCTGTGGGAGCTGGGGTGGTACCTGCCCCAACAGCCCCCCATTATCTGATTTTGGGTGTGACCCCTCGAGTGTGCATGCCACCCTGGGGCTCTTCTCAGTCCTGGGCCCAAGTCCCCGAAGCCTAGCAGAGGGCCAGCTTGGGTGGCCAGAACACCCCTTGGTGCAGGCCTCCTGGCACTCGCCTGGCATCTTGGTGTCCGGGTGCTCAGCTCCTGGGTCCCAGGGCAGTGGGACAGCTCCCAGGCTCTTCTCATCAGATACTTCAGTTTGGGTGGGGAGTCTGCAGGCCAGGGAAGGTTCTGGTGCTTTTCATTTGATCCGAAAGGAGCTGAGAGCCAGAAATGTGGCTGTGATTTGGAAAGAGATGGAGTTTGGGAGACCCATGGAAGAAAACCTTCGCCACCTCCATTGTTTTACCCCCAGCTCAAGATGGACAGGGTTCTTCTGGTCACCTCCCTTCCACCTCTTCCACCCTCATGGATGCCTTCCAGAAGCTGTCTCCAACCATGCACACCACAGAGAGCCCTTAAGCCCTCCCCTCCCCATTTCCCCTAAGTCAAAGCCATGACTAGGATGTACCAGCCACCTGCCTCTGATGTTGGCGAATCCTGAAGCACCTGCACCCGAGTCTGGGGCCCAGGGCTCCCCGACCCCCACCCCATGGATGATCAGGAGCCCCAGACACCAGCTCCTCGGGCCTGGACTCAACTATTGAAATCTCTCTGAGACCTCTGCAAAGATGTCCCTTTTATGCCCTTGACCTTGACTCACCATGGGCTGCTGGGGTGTCGGGAGGAGAAGCCACACCCACCATGCCCATTAGCAGAGGCTGCTGCCGATGCGGCAGCTGTTCCCTACCACCCGCCCTGGCTCCCCAGCTGCAGGTTGCACACCCTCAGCCTGAGAATGTAAAATAGGGCAGTGCCCAGCTGGGGAGGTAGAGGAAAGTGCTAGAGTACGTGGTCCGTGTGTGGCCTAGCTCATTCCATGTCAGCATTTGGTGTTACTCCTGTCCAAGTTCTGTTTGCAGACTTGTGTCATGATGATGCTCTGGAATGCTTGGGGACTTTGGGTGGAGGAAGATGTTACTTCATTTTATAAAGAGGAGGGGGCCTGGGGAACTTGGGAAAATGTTTCTGGAGAGGCTTTCAGAGTGGCTGGAAAAGGCTCTTGTTGCTGTAATTTAGAGAGAAGCTCTGTGTCCTTGGCCAGTCAAGTAAGTCCCTGGGTCTTTGGCAAAGCCAGAGGAAGAAAGGAGCTACCTGCCCTTTCCCAGGCATGCTTGGTGACTCAGATTGATCATGAAGTGTGCAGTGGCCCTTTTACCCTGCACCTGACCTCATGATCCCCTCCATGCGCACTGGTGTGTATTACTGAAGCAAGGGTCCTGTGGCCATCTTGCATTTTGGGCACTGCTAGGGGGTCTGGGCTGCTTGGAAGGAGCCACGGCCTGGGGTTCAGGGAACTAGACTCTATCCCAGTTGGGTTCAGACTGCTGTGACTGTGGACACAATGCTCCCTGTTCTGGGCTCCAGTTTTCCCATTTGTGAGATGAGGCAACTTCCAATGCTTCTCTAGACCCTGCACTTAAGTGATTTTTCCAGTTCAAAGTCAAGGCACGTAAAAGGGCATGCATCATTGTGCCTCATATCAGGTTTTGATGACTATATGTGTGTGTGTGTAGACGGATGGACAGGATGCTGTTTATTTTCCCTTTCTTGGAAATGGACCTTCTGTCCCTTCCATTTGGACACCACAGTGGAAGCTGGTGGCCTGGAAAGAAAGATTAGGTCATGGACATTTGAACAGGTGCCTTGGGCATGATGTATAGATGCAGTCATATATATCTTGCTGGGGTGGAGTGCCACCTCCAGTGGCCAGCTCCAGATCCAAGGAGCAGCCCCCTGGGGATGGACCTCATTCATTCATCATCACTCCCAACAGCAGTTCTGTTTCATTGTGGAAGAAGAAACTTTGGCATTTTAGAAACATCATCACAAAACAGTAAAAACAAAATCAACCCTGAACCCCATGCACTGTGCTGCTTCCTGAGCCTGGCCCTGCGTCCTCATAGAGGTGCCGGGTTCCTATTGGTTAGTTGGTTGTTTTTTCTGTCTGAATGAATTTTTCCAGTCTTGTGAGCAGATGTACCTGATGTATTCTCAATGTTCCAGGAGGTTCTGGCCTTCAGGGTCACAGGCAGTAGGGGGACAGCATAAGGTCTGTGTAAAACCCTTCCCTCTCTGACCCTCTGTTTTCAAATCTGTAAAATGGGCAATAAGACTAGATGATTTGTATATAGCCCAATGCATCTCTGGAACTCTGTCTAAACACCAGCCATCTACTTGGAATGGGCCTCAGGACTATGGTATTTGCCTGGGCCAGGAAAGGATAAGAAATCCTGTCATGTGAAGACAGCTTGAGAGGCTTGGGAAAAGTGGGGCTGGGGAGGAGCAGGCTTGTCAGACTCCACCCCTGTTGATGATCATTCCTGGGAAGGGGTTTCTTGTTCTATGCAATCCTAAAGGACGAAACTCACCCATGGGAGGCTGAATTTTCTTTGGGATGAAGAAATTGCTCTTTCCCTGTCATGACTGTCCAGCCAGGGAGCAGGAAGGCAGTGTCAGGGAGGGACTCTCATCCTGGGGGAAATGGGATTCCAAGTCAAGGATGCTGAGGCTGTTAGGGAGCCGGGGCGGGGGAGGGGGGTCCAAGTGCGGGATGTAGGTGGCTCTGTGGTTCAGTGGCTCTGTGGTGGTCCCTAGCACTGCAGACTTCATGACTCCCCACTTAAGTCCAAGCCACATTCTCTATCCCAGCGTGTAGCTCTGTCACCCTGCTTGACACATACAGTGGCCTACAGTGACTCCTCTCTAACCCCACCCTCTCCAAGCTGGGTTCTTTGTGGAACAAGGACAGGGAGCTAGAGCCAAGCCCGAGGCTTGAGAGACACCTGCATCTATAATCCCCGCCAAGGATGCCCACTCACCTCTCTCATCTGACCCTCACTCTTCGTGGAAGGGAAAGCTCAAAGGGACTCTCTCTACATGGCCCTCTACATGGCCACTTCAAAGTGAAGCCAGCAAGTATTAATACTTTATCATTTAGTATTATCATAAAGTATTAATACTTTGTCATAAAGTCCTCCTTGCACCCAGGGACAAGGAAGTCAGCTAGAAGAGCCCTGAGCAAGGAGCAAGGACTTGGGCTTCTCCAAGCTTTGCTCCTGGCTTGTTTGACCTTGACTCACTCCCCATATGTCTTTGAGGAGGCTCACAAAATACTAAAGCTGGGAGGAAACTTGGAGATCTATAGGTCAAACCTCCCTATTGGGCTGATGAGAAAATATACGCGGGCCTAGCATGGTGCCTGCCACTATGGTGGGATCCAGTATGTTTTATAAATCTGAATGAGTAAATGGCTCACCAGTTTATGCACAGCCCTGCACGTGAGCAGAATGTGAAACTCAAAGCATCCATGCATTACGCACGTAACCTTGCACAGGAGTGGGGCTCTGGTGACCGAAGGTTGTCCAGGACTCTATTGCAGGAGAAGCAATGGAGTCAGCGTGGTGTGGGGAGACCTACTTTTTAACCTGGGCTTAGCCACCTACTCTGTGATCCAGGGCTTACCTTCTTTGGGCCTCGGCCTTCTAATCTGGGTAATGGGGAGGACTTCATTGGCATTGTTAGTCCCACAGGCCAAGGATAAGGTTGAAATGAGACGGCTTGTGTGTGAAAAGATTTTGGAAACTACACAGATGTGGGCTTGTTATTGGGATGAAGACTGCTGGAAGGGACTCCTTGCTGTTTATCTACTGCTTTGAGCCCTCCTAAGTTAACCTTTGCCTCATTTGTAAAACCACCAGCATCAGGAGTAAGGGGGAGGCCAGAGGGCTCAAATGGGCACAGAATTCTAGCTTTACCTGCATCAGCTGATTCAGTTTTCTGTTGAGATCAGAGTGAGGATACTTCCATATGGGTGATAGCAGCCATGTCCCCTGGGAGTCAACTTCAAGGATCTGGGACATTTTGGTGTGCCCATTCCTTCTTTTCCTGAACTCACAGTCTTGGGATGTTTCTGCACTTGGCTATGTGTGTCTTGTCTGATGTCTGTCTTCTGTAGCTTTGCCTCTGTCAGGGCTGGAGCGGTGCAGCCCCTGGCATCTCAGACATGGTTCCTGCCTCACTCGTGGGAGCTGGACCAGCCTGGGTTTCATCTCCCACAGTAAAGATAAGCCCCACAGACTTTACTGCTACCGCTGCTGCCATTAATGCTGTGCTCACAATCTTGTCCAGGATTTTAAGGATGTCAGACTGCTGTAGATGACTCAATAAATGTTTTGCCATTTTTCCTGGTGGCTGTAACTTGGCATAAGTGGAGGGAAGGGAGGAGAGGAGGGGGAAGGGGAGAGGACTACTCCCAAAATTTGATCATCCCAGAGTAATCCAGTGTATACAAGGCCCAGTGGCCTTTAAGATTCCAAAGGAGAAATATGAGAGTGGACCTGAGTGAGCCTAGGATGGAACTCAAAAAGTAAATTAGAAGTCTTGGCCTTAAAGGATCTCCAGGGATCGTGGAAACTGAGTGGAATCATGACCTTCCTGTTGTACCTTGGAAGTACCTACCAGATATCCCAAAACATTGACTGCAGAGAGCATTTAATCCCAGGTAACTACAGGTACATCCTTGGCTTCCAGGATCCCATCCCCTAATACTTCTGGATATTCCAAACCATCAGTCCCAGACAGACCAGATAATCAATTCAAGGTAACCCTCATTTCCTCGAGGTTCTGTTGATTGTCACAATCCCAGTGTCCATTTTCATATTGGTCATAATGTTCATTGCTAGCAAAAGAAGATAGTTTTTGCTAGGTCAGAAAATGAGTTTATGAAAAAGATGTTGAGCTGGTCATAGAATTCTTGTAAGGCTGGAGAAACTAGAAAAGGTATCTGAAGCCATATCATGCTGCATGACTGATGATGAAACTGCTGCCACTGTTGCTGCTGCCACCCCAGTGATGTCTCTTCCATGCCAGGGACATGACTTCGCAATTATTGCCACCTCTGAAAGCAGAGAGCTTTGCTGCTGTTCTCACCATCAAATGAGATTCCACCTTCAGCCCTCTTCCTCAAGTTGCCCACTTCCAAATCAAAGTTTCAACACCATTGGATTGGCTGTGTCCTTGCTACAAGGAAGACTGGAAATTGGACTTTTCTGGATTCTACCTTGAGGTCAGGGTCACAAGCCTGAAGATTTTCTAAACATAAAATCCTGGGAATAATAAATGCCGCTACAACAGGCCTGAGGTCTACAGCAAATGCAGGGCCAGCTTCCTCCAGCAATCAGGTGGGCCACTCTGAAGAAGTCAAGTCAATGAAAAGATGGATTTTAGCCTAACAGGGTGTGAGCCCTGCAATCAGCTAGGGCTGTGTGGATCACTCACCAGATACCCCCAGGTGTTCAGGGGGGTGTTCCCAAGCTGGGACACTGGTTAGTTCTGCTTTCAGAGGCTGTGCCTGCTCCTCTTTCTCCAGACCCACCTCTTCTTTTAGTCCTAAAGGAGATGACCAGGCTATGTTATATGACCCACTTAGCAGATATTTTGAGTTGCTTCCAAAATGGAACCTATGCTCAAGGCTGAAAATTAGTCTCCTTGTGTGTCAGTCTCTGCTGGCTGATCCTAAGGAAGACTTCCCTAGTGTTTAGAAAAATATTACTTTCACTGATGTGATCATAATGAATTGAGCTTCCATATGTTTCATTCTTTGAAAGAGGTCACATCCAAAAAGCAAAGGTAAGAGCCAAAATTTAGTTGAAAGGCTTGAATTTCACATTAAGCTTGAATTTCTTGGCAACAGTGAAGATCATCAAACTCTTGAGTCCATGTGAGCATTTATTAAATCCTGTTTCCTCTGTCCACTTTCCAACATTGATAGACTAAGCCCTCATTTCTCCCAAGACCCTCTAAAAATGCCTTGAATCTTGGCTGTTCCTGATGATGCTGTCTGTTTTACTGGTACTGTGTATAATTCCTCTTGGGAACCCAGTGGTTCTTAGGCATTATCCTGCATCAGAGTCATCTGAGGGGCTGTTAAGACACAGATTGTGGGACCCACCCCCAGAATTTCTGATTCAGCAGGTCTGAGGTAGGGCTGGACCATTTGCATTTGTAAAAGGTTCTCAGCTGTGGCTGTTCTGCTGGTCTTGAGACAGCACTTTGAGATCCACTGTTCTACAGGTTCTAACTGAGGACACTGGAAGGGCAACATAGTCCCTGTTTGTGAACCATGGGCCTGGGCAATGATTACCTTCCCAGGAGGCAGAGAACAAGCATAGACATTCGCAACAGGAGCTTTAATTTCCTTTTCCTCTCAGGCCAGTGTCTTAGAACAGAAAGCAAAACGTTCCAAGAGGAAATCAGCCTGCAGATGTCCATTCAGTCTCAATCAGCGTAAGTATTAGACCGTCTCTGAAATGACTAGTATCAAGTTCAGTGGGATATGACAGCAGAAACTCCAATAAAAAGTGGCTTAAAGCAGACAGAAGTTTACTTCTCTCATATGAAGTCCAGAGGTAGACAGTCCAGAACAGGTGTTATGGCTTTGTGGTCTCTCTGAGGACTCAAGCTTCTATCTTTTTGCTCCTCTATCTTTAGCAGGTGAATTCTAGTCTCGAGGGCACCCTAAGCTCCAGGGCCCCTGGAGCTCTGGATGTCACTGGACTTAGAAGCAAATAGGAGAAGGCAAAAGAACTCTTCCCCTTCTTCAGTCATCTTCTTTTAAGAGGCCTATGTCTGCTTACATCTCATTATCCTGTGTGTAGTCACATGGCCACACCTCACTGCAAGGCAGGCAATGCAGTGCAACCTTAATAACATTGGAAGGAAAGAAGGGATATTGACTGGCAAAAAGTAGTTTGTGTCATAAAAGTCTTTGGGCAGTCCTTAGTGGTGAGTTGGGTTCATTCAACGCCTGTGGAAAACCAGAGTCATATGGCTGTATGTCCTATTTTACTATATTGGGAACAAACTCAGGAATACAGCCTCCAGCCTGGACCATAAAGCCCCCTGATCAGAAGTGGGGAGCTGTGTCTTCCCACACATTGAAACTAGTCTAGTTTCAAGGGGTGAGAGCATGTCTGCACCATTTCTGGTAGGCTCTCTCTCACGGATGCAGTTCCTGAGTGGATTCTGTGCCCTGGTGCTTTCTACATTAAGTAGTCTCTTTTTAATTTGGGGGATCCTCAGAGTAGTGATGGGGGTGTTGGGAGGGATGAAGGTCTTGTAATTTCTGACTCTCAGTTGCCCTCAAATGAACTCATGTAGATGCTCTGAGCCTCCCAATGTTGTTATACTGTGCCCTTGTGGATAGCCCATTGCAGTAGTTATTCTGGTGTGAACTTGGAAATTCCCTCTGCCACTGTCCTGGATGCAAAGTTGTAAATTCTGTGGGTGAAACCCAGTCATGAGGAGCTCCTCCATATGCTCTTTCTAGGCCAGAGAGGCAGTCCTTAGCAGGTGACAGACCTTTACAAAGACATCATATGTATCCATTCCAATTCATACAGGCTTTCAGCTGAATGGGGACTTTGCAGTGATATCTCAGCTTCAGTCAGCAAATCTTCCACCAACGCAGTGGGCAGGGCCTTTGTTCTGTCCCTCAGGGCCCTCTCAGGACCACCCCTCTCAGTCACCCTTTTCTCTCTTCCCCTTTCAGAAGGCCCCCACCTGCAGTGTATTGTATTCTAGGTTCTTCTCCCTCACCCCAGGTCCCTCCTCCCCTCTGCCCCTGATGTAAACTCAGGCATGGCTTGGGGTGAGTTCTCCTTGAGCTGATACTTTTGATGCCCTTATCTTCTGGGTGTCCCCAATACTTGAGAATCATCTTTACTGTTCTCCTTAACCCTATTGAGACACTTTTTCCATGGACAAAAGCATCCATTCCTATGACATTAAGCCGGACTTCCATTAATAAACCCAACTATTCACCACCAGGAGCAGCTTTGGCTTGGGCAGTAAGTACCACGGAGAGAGCCAAGTGAACCTTGGGTCCAGCACCACAGACAGTTCCAAGACTGTACCTACTTGGCAGTCTGTGTGGCCTATTTTTATCTGGTATGAACAAAGACAGATTTAGGTTTTATGAAGTTGGAAACTCATATAATTTAGGGAGTCCTCTTTAATACAAAATGAAAAATTTTTAATTAAAATTAGGTATAAAAATAAGGGTTTTTTTGAATGAGAAAAGTTGACAACTATCATAAACATTATGAAATCCAGAAAAACAACATCATCTTTGTATTAATTACTCTCTGATGCTTTTTGCCTACTTGTTTTGGTTGCATACTCTTTGATCATCTCTTTATTAGCTGATAACATTTATATCATTTTCTATTCATAAAATTTGAATATAATTTAGTCACATAGTTGATCAAAATGTGTGTTTTATTATTGAACATTTGGACTCAGCACCAATGAAAACAGAATCCTCCAATTACAGTGTTACACATATGATGACTGGAAGATTTTTTTCACAGACTAGCACCTGGCTCCATACACATCCAACTTTGTTTCTGCAGCACTGTGCACACTGCCAGGCACTGTAGGACATTTTAATATGATGATATGATATGATCTCTGGCCCTCTCTCTGCCTTTGTACATAATGCTGAGTGAACAACAGGAGTATTCCTGGAAGGACAGTATAATATCACTGTATAATGAAGCAATGACACACACTCATGTGAAACCCACTGAACCAAACTGAGTGTCTCTCTAACTTAACCTCCCCTTTGTTGGATCCCCAAAGTGTTCCTGGCAGTTGAGTGCTACCCAACATGTAAGAAGGTGTGGTAGAGGAGATGTTAAGGTGAAGAGATGCTGCAGGCTTATCCAATTTGGGGCAAATAATTTACTTTTCCAAATTTTCCAAAAACGTAAGATCTTGTGAACACACTTCTGAGATCCAAGTGAGAGAGAGGGGCTTGGAAAGTGCTGTATATGACCCACATTTATCTGTCATCACAGGAAGATATTTTTCAGTTTTACAAGACTTAAGCCCGTAATGCAGAGAACCAGAGATTTCTGAGGTCCCTGTTTTCAAATGATATCATGTGCTCTCTGGAGCATTCAGGTCACTCTTTAGATGGATGGCTGTTACCCCTCCATTCAAGAATCTCTTACTGGAAACTCACTATGTGGTAGAGGCACAGAGGGCACAGTTTGGCATCAAGAATGAACCAGAAACATTTTGTCTTCACAGTCAGGTGGAGAAGGCTAAAATAAATCAACCAGGCATGGTGTGTGATAAGGTATAATTAAGGTATTAAGGGATCTGTGGGTTAATAAATATTTGTAATTGCTGCTTCAGCCTCCTTTGCCCTCAGCTCCCTCCAATAATTCCCTGATTTTGTTTTATGGAAACTGCCCACCTCATGATCAAACACAAGGTTTGAGTGCCTACACTCCTAGCCTCTGGGGTGGGTCCAGATAAGCCAGGCCACATGGCCCTTATCACTCATTCCTCTGGCTATAGTGACTGGCCCAGGGACAGACACACAGGCCATGTGAGGAGTCTATTTCTAGGGTTTCTGGGAAAGAGGGATTCCTCTTTTTTGTGAGGAAGCTTATTGGAGAGACACCTGCTTGTCCCCTGGAAAGCATGACATGAGAATGTGAGGCTTGCAGGTGCCACAGTCATTTGCAATTATGAGGGAAACAACTGGAGCTGTTCAGAGAACATGGTAGGGATCCTTAAGATGAATCAGACAACAGGGGATGCAGAGGGGAATAACAAAAGGAAATGGAGTCCTTGGCATTATCATCAGGACCACTTGATCAGGCCTCACCTGAAGGCTGATCTACTCATGGACTTTCGTAGGGACTGATGGGTAGGAGGGTTATTTGAATGGGCAAGATATAGAAAAGGCATCCTTTTATCATGAATTTTTAAGATAAATGCACTAAAGTACAGAGACCAACACAACAAATTCTGTGTCCACCCCAGAACTAACAATATGCTATGATGCTTGATTCAGATATTTTAATTTTTTTATGAAGGAACACATGACAGATGGAATTTCGTCTGCATTGTGGTATTTCTCAGTTTGATTTCCCTCCCTCTCCCCTTCTAGAGGCAGCCACTAACGAGAACTTAGTATGTATCCATACCATTTATGTTTTTGTACTTATACTAAATATCCATCAACATTATTTAGCATGTGTGACTGTGTGCTTTTAAGTTCCATCAATGGCATCACACTAGATCTATCATTCTGCCTTTGTTTTCTAAGTAATTCTATGTGCTACTTATTTGTTCATACTTGTACATTTAGATCTAGATGATTCCCTTTTAATTGTATAATATTACATCCTAGAAACATGCCAGGCATAGTCATTGTCCTCCCTGTGGAAACGTATGTACTTTCCATTTTGAAGTTATTCCAAACAATGTCTTATGAAGATCTCGTTATTTACATGTGCAGGAGTTTCTCTAGACTTAGAATTGAAAGAGCTGGATCCAAGGGTGTGAAATTTTCAACAATTCTCAGAGAAGAAGGAAGGAGAGGCAGATAGCATTTCATTTTTACTACTAAGGGATGCCTCACTGTGTTTCTATTAAGGCTTATCTTTTTGCCTTAAATTCTATTTTGTTTGATAGTAATATAGTTGCAACAATTTTCTGGTTAATGTGCACATGGTGTTATCTGTTTCTACCCATTCACTTGCGATTTTTTGCCTCTTTATGTTTTTTAACTGTACGATGACATACAGAAGTTTATTCAGTTTATACAAGTAATTTCTCAGATTTATAAAGTAAAAAGCTAGACTGCCAGAGAAAAAATTCCTTACATTGATATCAAAATATCTTCTAGTCCCCATAAATCATCTGCAATCACTTGATAGAAAAAATATCCACAACCATACAGGTCATGCAGACTTTTAAAATGCTATTTGTATTCAGTTTGTTTCAAACTGAGCAAAACAATGCAACTTTTACTTTTGTATACATTTCAAAATTATATTGCTGTTCCTTCTCATTTCAACTCATCCCATTACCAATAAAACGGGAGTGAGATAAGAGGGGAGAAGATCCTTGACTGCCTCTCATTTTCCTTGAAATAAACTAATAATTCATTAAAATTTTAATAAGTCATTATAAGGATAATAAAAGCCTCAAAGACTTTTTAAAATAAAATTATATAGTAAATAAGTAAATAAGCATTCAAATGTTAGTAACCTAACAGGCCCTAATACAGCTTTCAGATAGTTTCATATTAACAGGGAAATATTAGCACAGAAAAGAAGTTTCCCAAGAGGGACTCATTTTAAACATAAATCATAGCTTAAATTACTACTATACAGATTATACTGAGCAAAGACAGAAAGAATGAATGCTTTCCTCCATTCATGAACTGTGTAAGGCTACGTTACAAAGTCAGATAATGGACTGTAAATCACCTACCATACCGATCAATCATGTTTATTTAAAGTTTTCTTAATATTAGACACTTTTATTGGGGGTAGGAAAAAAGTAAACAACCATTTCGCTTCTTCTCTTCTTCTACTCTAGCCACATAAGCCAGTTGTAATGGATGATACAGGTTTCAGCTGCAATTTGTAAAATACTCCAAGAACTGCCATAGTTCCAAGAACTAGAGAAAACTGCCACCCACAAATAACCTACCAAAGTAAATATAAATACAGTATGATTCTAATTTTCTTTCATACAATCCCAGACAACCCCAAATAACTTTATAAATACTTTATAAAAAAGGAATTTAAAAAGCTATCAAAACTAAAATATTTAAATGCAGAGTGGTCAAATTTCTTTCAATCAGGCCAGAAATCATCACAAAAATTATGATGACAGATACAAGCAGAATGAGTGGAATATTTAAATTTAGGACAACCAACCCCATGTAACTTTTAAAAATGCAATCATTTACTCAAACATACTGTAACTGGAAATTATAGGAATACAGGAAGCAAAAATAAGCTTGCGAGTGAAATTTCTAGAAGCCCATGGAAACCATCCCATCCCATATTGCAAGTGCAAAAGGAAAAACAGTTCTCATAGAATTAAGAGTACTCTGGTCATGGTTGTTCGTTTGGTCCTGCAAGGTGTTAAGCACCTTCACTTCCTGTATCTCAAAATTAGCCACAGGAGGAGCAGGTGGATCTTGTTCATTATGAGGACTGGTTGGCTTTTCAGGTACGTCGGATCCTCTTCGATTAGGAGGTCTCAGTAGGAACAAGATCACTGCAGTCACCAGCCAGGCCATCAAGATCATAGGAGCGCTGATGCCATTATCATCACAGGGTCCTTGTCATTCTTGCAGGCGTCTGTCTCTGTGCAGCAGAGTTGGGGCTGCCACAACAGACTGGTCAGCCTTCTCATCGCATATTCATGAGAACAAACGTATTCAGAGGGATCAAGCCCACTTTCTGCCATGATTACCCAGCTTGATTTTTACTTGACTGTTTAAATACTTCAGGGAATTGGCAGATCTGGTGTCTGAAGAGTACTTGCTGTCTTGTTCATTGATGGTGCCTTCTCACTGTGTCCTCATAGAGTGGAAAGGGCTGTCTCTTTTTAGACATTTCTATGTAACATATTGCTGAAAAATTTCTTTTAATCCAAATTGATAGCCTCTGTTTAGATGGGCATAATTAGTCTATGGTTACTCACTGTGACTGAGGACATTTTGAGCTTATTTCATTACCTTGCAGTCTTTACGCCATGCCTTTGTTTCACCCCCTACCTGCTCACCTGCTTTCTCTTTTTTTTTTTTTGCCTTCCATTGCATTATCTTATTTCCCTTCCCTTTCTTTTACTGATACGGCAAATATACATTCTATTCTAATTGTGTTGTTTACCTTTACAATTTTAACAAAATACCTAATTTTATGTTTTTCCGTAAAACTTTAAAGTTGATCATCTTTCTTTCCTTCTCCAAAACAAGATACATACTTAAGCATGTGTAACTTTCTCCAAGATTTACGTTCTCAGAATCTATTATCGTTGTCTACTCTTTTAGACATACCTTATTTAAAATCCTAAATATAGTTACTACAATTGTTTGTAGTTTGAGCTTATTGAGCTCTATCAATATACTTCTTTGCTTAAAATATTTGATTTCCAATCTTTCCTTCTTGTTGAAGTTAATCTTTTAAAGTAGTTCTGTGTAGGGGAGAACACTCAGTCTTTACAGAATTACGTTCAGAAAGTGGCTATGTATTTCAGTTGGGCAGTTATTTTCTTTCAGCACTTTTACACTATGATTGCTACCGACATTTATTGTTTTCGAAGATAAAAATAGCCTGACACTTTTTTTCCTTCTTTGGTTGCCTTTAAGCTTGGTCTTTATTATTGATGTACAGTTTCATTCTTACCCTGCTTGGTACATGTTTTGCTTTTGCCAATCTGTTAATTCAAGGCTTTAATTCTGGAAAATTCTTTACCAGGATATATTTGAACGATGCCGGTTGACAACAGAAATCCAGGGTATGGATGTAGGAGGAAGTCCAGGGGAGTGTAGTGACAGGGAAGCCAAGAAAGGGTTTCTAGAAGGAGAGGACAGTCATCTGGATCAGATGCTGCTAATGGTCTATGAAGAGTGGAATGGAAACCAGCAGGTGGCTGAGAGGAAGGTGGCTGGGTCATCTCTTGCCACTGGCTTGAGAGGGGAAGGCTTGAGGGTCTCCATCCTTGGCTTTGACTGGGCACCCCCAGGACTGACTAGAGCCCCATCCCTGTTTGGAACCTGACACTCAGCTTGGAGGAGAGGTCTGCATGCCCTGTAGCTGTGTGAGACCCAGACTGCACTGACCCTCTTGGCAACACCAGGCCTGAGTTTGGGCCTGGCCCACAGGGCAGTGTTATAAAAACCAGAGTAGTTTTCCCCAGGAGGGTCCGGGATTCATTCTGGCTCCCCAGGGCTTCTAGACCTAGAAGTCTTCTGACAGTGGTGAGACGGGGAGCTGGTTGGTCCTTTTGCAGTCCTCATTTATCTTCGCAGTTAGGGGCAGGCTCCACACCTTCAGGAACCAGGGGGCCACTCTCACCAAAGCCCAGACCTCATCCCAGCCTGCCCCATGGCTCCAGAGCTGAGAACCAGGCAGTGGAAATGACTGGGTGGGGAAGAGCTGGCAGCTGGCTCGGAGCTGGATGGCTCAGTTGGGAGTCCTCTGTTGCCCCTAGGATCCACTGGGACAGGCCCCAGGGTTGGTAGAAGCCATGGAGAGTTCTCCCATGAAAGCCCAATCCTCATCCTCATCCTCACTTCCTGGGAAAGGAGTAGGCAGGTTCCAGGCCTCACACTCAGGCCCTGGAAATGATGGAGTGGCAATGGAAAGGCTCCTCCCTAGGAAAGGGACCTGGCAGTTTTCAGTCCTTATTTGCTCCCAAGAAAGAATTTTGCTGGAAAGGAGTCCTCCCACCAGAGTGAAAGGGATACAGAGAAAAGGATTAGGTTGCGAAATGGAATGATCTATATCTTTGGGGGAAATTTCAGGAAACACTGCTCTCTGTCACCGACTCAAGCAATCAAAATATCAGACCCAGCCCTGGTCCTCAGAATGTCCCCATCTTCAGCTTTGACTGGCCCCCCCAATGACTGGCTGGAGCCCCATCCCTGATTGGAACCACACACTCAGCTCTGAGGAGAGGTTTGCCTGCCCTGTGGCCTGTGGCAGACGCAGGCTGCATTGAGCTTCTCAGCAACACCAGGCCTGAGATTGGGCCCAGCCCATGGGGCAGTGTGAAAGGAAAAGAAATCTCGGGACCAAATCAGTAGGCCAAAGGGAAAAGTGAAGCTGGGAACTGGGGGCAAACCTGTCTCTCATTTTATTGCTAAATGAGATAGCTACAAAGATTTAAAAAAAAAAAAATCCTCCCTCCCTCCCTCACAATTTGCCCACTGGGAAATTCCTTCTGGGCCCCAGTGTCTCAACCCTGAAACAGTTCTGTT
This sequence comes from Pongo pygmaeus, assembly GCF_028885625.2. NCBI lineage: Eukaryota > Metazoa > Chordata > Mammalia > Primates > Hominidae > Pongo > Pongo pygmaeus. Next base: position 55,458,984 of record NC_072379.2, on the reverse strand, counting down.
GAATTTCACCCCGACAAAGTACACTGATAGCTTCTCTTCATAGGTACGGGACAAAGAACAGGACTCAAAGCCGTCCCTCGGCTCCCCTGAGACAAATGCATATCTGATTGCTTCCTCTGCCCTATGTTTATTTTATCTTATGTAAAAGTGCAGATCCACTGAGCTGAGCTAGATGAATTCATAAGTGACTGTTCCTCTACCACCTCTCGCGTAGAGAAAAGCTGATCAGACTCAAAAGAATGCGACTGTTTGCCTCTTATGAACCCACACCTTTTAAAAATGTCTTCCTCTTTCCCCATTAGCTGCCCTCTCCCCTCTAAGTATTGAAGTCCTCAAAATCATCTTTGGAGAAAGGCACAGACCTGTCTCTCGGGCATGAATCCTTAACCTTGACAAAATAAACTTCAAAATTGAGACCTGTTGCAGGCACCTTTTGGTTTACAGTAGCAAACCTGGAAGCACAGAAAGGCAGATCCCAAGCAGAGGAACACTTACAGCGGGCCGTGACCCAACCACAGCCACTTAGCCTGAGTGGCGGGTGAGGCAGCAGACAATAGAATACGTCTGGAACTCAGAGCCACTTCCTCCCCCAGCCAAGCTGCCCCTCAACAAGTTCCTCATCTTGGTTTCTTAGGGCAAAATTCAGCGTCTGGTTGTGCACTGCCCTCTTCTGGTCATTCGGTTGTTAACACGAGCAGCCAAGAGCTCCCCTTTGGAAATAGCAGGAGCTCTTCCCAGTTCCGATTTTTCTGCCAACAAGGCTTGTTTCCACACAATGACTCATAAGTGAGATAATGAAGGGCAAGAACAAGTTAAAATATTTACTATAATTTACATTTGGAGGAAAAACTTTAGTCTTACATTGCCTGTAGAAAGAATGTGTCCTACAGAGGATTTTGCAGTGGTTTAACCCTTTATATTTCTTTTTGATAAAGCACACATTTACTTTTTTTTCTGATCATACAGAAAACTTATTTATTGAGACCACATAAATATAAGGAGCATGGCTTTGGTGTCATTTAGAAAGTGAACATGTGTCTAAGAATTTTCACACTAGATTGTAAACACTAATATAACTGATCCATCCATCTTTGGATTTTCATTGACATATTTACTAAGTCCATCATCCGATGCTTTTGAGGACATGAAAGTTAAAGAGATAAGAATCTTGATCTCAAGAAGCTTTATTATTTTTAAGAAAGTTAATAAAGACTCTAAAAAGAAGGCAAACAGGGAAATGCATCCTCGCCAAAGCTGCTAGTGCCAGGACCAGGCGCCTTCCCCAGTCCAGCAGCTGCAGGTTGGGTTGCTAATAGCTTACCCTGCCCTCTTCTGCAGACAATTGCTGGAAGATTTCTGAGGGGTAAGACTACTCCCTTCACCTTTCTTATCCAGGGTGGCGGGTAGCCAGTGACTGAGGGATGTAGGGGTAACCGCTCAGCCACCTTGCCTCTGGGTGGGACAATCTTTGTGGTTCACATCAGTGGCTCCTGCTGGATCAGCATAAGGCTGATTCTGCTGAGGCCTGGCTCCTTCCTCCACCCATCCTCACTTCCTCACTGCCCTTCAGTGTCTCCCCATGCACTCCTTCTGTAAGTTCCCTGCTCAAGGATCTCTACTTCAGGCTCCACTGCTACAGAATCTAGACAAAAACATGTACCATCAACAAGGCCCAGAAAAGATAAGGTCCAGTTTCAGGATTAGGGAAAACTTGCCCTGAAGGTCAGGTTAGATCTGGGCATGGAAGAACTGTTCATCTAGCCTACTGACACATACTGACTGAGTGCCTTCAATGAGCTGTGCACTCTTCCAGGCCTTGGGGCATAGCAGCAGATATGACAATCTTGTTATCACTGGCACAATAATTCTAGCAGAGAGGGAAAGAAACAGGAAACAAATGATGGAGAATAAGATGAATTCAGTTAAGTTCTTTTTTTTTTTTGGAGACAGGGTCTCACTCTGTCCCGCAGGCTGAAGTGCAGTGACTGGATCACAGCTCACTGCAGCCTCGACCTCCTGGGCTCAGTTGATCCTCCCACAGCCTCCTGGGTAGCTGGGATACAGGTGTGCACCACCACACCTGGCTAATTTTTTTTTTTTTTTTAGAAATGGAGTTTCTCCATATTGCCTAGCCTGGTCTTGAACTCCTGGGCTCAAGTGATCCACCCACCTCAGCCTACCAAAGTGCTGGGATCACAGATGTGGCCACCGTACGTGGACAACTTATGTTCAACAGTGAAAATAAAATATGGCAACCAGCTACTGTCACCAGATCCATTTTCCTACAATTCTCCAAAAATTTACCCTTGAGAAATTAGGTGATTCATTTATCTAGTTATAACCATTGGAACCTTTCTCCTGTCATAATTCTTCATCTCCAATGGTACTGGCTCAGTCAATGTCAACTTCCATTGAGTTCCTGCTGAGGATACTCACTTTAAATCATGGCATTGACACCAAACTTATTCTACAGTCTGTATTTGGGGTCTGGCACAGTGGCTCACGCCTGTAATCTCAGCACTTTGGGAGGCCCCAGCAGGAGGAGCCCTTGAGCTCAGGAGTTTGAGACCAACTTGGGCAGCATAGTGAGACTTCGTCTTTACTAAAAATTAAAAAAAAATTAGACAGGCGTGGTGGTGCATGTCTGTGGTCCCAGCTACTTGGGAGGCTGAGGTGGGAGGATCACTTGAGCCTGGGAGACGGAGGCTCCAGTGAGCTGAGATCGTACCACTGCACTCCAGCCTAAGTGACAGAGTAAGAGTCTGTCTCAAAAACAAAACAAAATAAAACAAAGCAAAGCAAAACAAAACAAAAAACAAAACCCAAAATAAACCAAAGTCTGTAGTTGGGATCTTGAAACATTCTCTGGGCTTTCCATATAACATTATAAGCATTGAAGCATTTTGTTTGGGTTCTGGACTCACCGCAGAGAGGCAGCCTTCTAAAGCAGCGGTTCCCAATCTTTTTGGCATCAGGGACTGGTTTCATGGAAGATAATTTTTCCACGGACTGGGTGGCAGGAGGATGGTTTTGGGATGAAACTGTTCCACCTCAGATCATCAGGCATTAGATTCTTGTGAGGAGAATGCACCTAGATCCCTCACCTGCGCAGTTTACAATAGGCTTGAGCTCCTGTGAGAATCAAATGCAGCTGCTGATCTGACAAGAGGCGGAGCTCAGGCGGTAATACTTGCTCATCTGCCACTCCCTCCTGCTGCACAGCCCAGGTCCTCTGGTCTAAAGGAAGGCAGCCAATACCTGTGGCTACCCAAGAGATGCCCCTGGGACAAAGGAACCGTGCCTTTGAGAGAGCCCAGGGTCGACGCATCCCGTACAGCTGCTCTCTTGATTCCATTCTCCATGCCAGTGTCCTGCAGCCACACTGTCCTTTGATCCCATAAGCCTTCCTAAGGCCTGCAGCCTCAGGACAGAAAATGTCCTTTTTTTTTTTTTGGCCTATAAGCCTGGTGGCAGGCATGTATTTTATTCATCTTCCTATGCCTCATGGGCACAGCAAAATCCCATTACACAGGAGTTAACCAGTGAAGTTGGTGGAAATAAGCGAACTTCAGGGTCCTCCATAATGCCCACTTGCCCTTTTCCTTCTTAGGATCCCAATAGCCAGGCAAGAATCGTCTCTCTATTCAACAAGCCTCTAGCTTTCCAGCCACTGTGCCTCGGCTCAGCCTGTTCTCCCGCTCAGAGGCTGCCTGGTAGAACAGAAAGGAACCCCAAAGTGTGTAACTTAGGGCAAATAGCTTCTCCATAGAAATCTTGCATACAGTGTCCAGCTCTTGTCAGTATACAGTAGGTGTTCAAGATACTTCATTCTCTAGCTCCCCACATTACAACAGACCAAATGTTTGTGGCCCCCTCCCCACTCAAATTCCTATGCTGAAACTTAACCACCGTTGGATGGTATTAGGAGGTGGGGCTTTTGGGAGGCAATTAGGTCACCAGGGTGGAGCCCTCATGAATAGAATTAGTGCCCTTAGAAGAGAGATCCCACAGAGCTCCCTTCCTCCTTCTTGCCATGTGAGGACACAGAGAGAAGATGGCCATGGATGAGCCAGGAAGTGGGCCCCCACCAGACACCTTGATCTTGGACCTCTGCAGCCACCTTGATCTTGGGCTTCTCAGTTTCCAGAACTATAAGTGAAATTCTGTTGCTTATAAGCCCCCTGTTCTCTGGTATTCTTTAAAGCACCCTGAATGATATCCATCTTCCACCCAGTACACTTTTTTATTTTACTTTAAGTTCTAGGGTACATGTGCAGAATGTGCAGGTTTGTTACGTATGTATACATGTGCCATGTTGGTGTGCTGCACCCATTAACTCGTCATTTACATTAGGTATATCTCCTAATGCTATCCCTCCCCCCCTCCCCACGACAGGACCCGGTGTGTGATGTTCCCCACCCTGTGTCCAAGTGTTCTCAATGTTCAATTCCCCGCTATGAGTGAGAACATGCGGTGTTTGGTTTTCTGTCCTTGCGATAGTTTGCTGAGAATGATGGTTTCCAGCTTCACCCGTGTCCGTACAAAGGACATGAACTCATCCTTTTTTATGGCTGCATAGTATTCCATGGTGTATATGGGCCACATTTTCTTAATCCAGTCTATCATTGATGGCCACCCAGTCCACTTTTGAAAAGTCTTCCTCTGTTCCCATAACCTAACAGCCCACCTTGCAAATCTCACCTCCTCCAAAAAGGCTCCTATGATGACTCTGATGCAGACTGACCTTGGAGTCAAAGTCATTTTTCTCTAATTTGTGTGGGACAGGATCTTCCTAATGTAAGACTTAACAACTCCACGAAATTGAACATTCCTTTTTTTAACACTTGGGTTGTCATTAGGGCTTCTCCAAATATTCTGATCCTTTTCTTTCAGGGAACAGAGTTGGGTGACTTTGGCATGAGGTCCCTGAAGTTGGGTGTGACCATGTGGCATACAGTGGTCAATGAACAGCAGGAAGCTGAGCCACTTTGTTGTTGAAACACTAAAAACCTATATATTTGGCATGCTCTTGTTCCCTCTGCTGGAGCAAAGAACAATGCGCACATGTAATTTGAGCCAGAAATAACCCTTTTCAGCACAATGTAGCTCATTATGACTGCTGCACCCAGTTTACTCTCCTGAGATGAAATCTATAGTATCTATGTGTCTGTGTATGTGTCTGTATGAGTATGCACATATATTACTTATTTTTTTAAAGAGATTATAATGATCTAGCTACAAACAAAGGAGAAAGAGGGGGCATTAAATTGTAATGCTTTATATCCAATAAGTAAATGCTCTTATCAGACACCACTAGGAGACATAAGGAAGTAGATGCTTGTACCTACATATCTCATCACCTTAATGCAGCAGTTGCAAGTGCAGACTCTTACCGATGTGCCAGTGACTCAAAGACCACTGCTGTCACTGACATGATTACCCAGAAATACTAACACATCTTAGGAAAGTTTTTGACAAGAGAGAGTTTAATCCTCCCTCGATTGGCAAAGCAGTTACATTCCTGGGAAAATGCAGTGGATTTGAAACTATGCCCCAAATACTTTGTGTTTAAGTAGTATAAACAGGAGTTGTATACTTTTTTTTTTTTTTTTTTTTGGCTGGAGTCTTGCTCTGTTGCCCAGGCTGGAGTGCAGTGGTGCAATCTCAGCTCACTGCAACCTCTGCCTCCCGGGTTCAAGCGATTCTCCTGCTTCAGCCTCCCGAGTAGCTGGGATTACAGGTGCCCGCCACCATGCCTGGCTAATTTTTGTATTTTTAGTAGAGACGGGGTTTCACCAGGCTGGTCTTGAACTCCTGACCTTAGGTGATCCACCTGCCTCAGCCTCCCATAGTGCTGGGATTATAGGCTTGAACTACCGTGCCTGGCCCAGGAGTTGTACTCTTGATCTGGGTTTAAATGTAAACCTACACTTGGCCTAGGTTTTAAGTAAAACACTATGTGTTTTTGCCTATGTAAAGGTCTGTTAGGACATTGGAAAGTTGTGCAGGATATGGGACAGCTCTTTCTAGTGTGACCTGCCCTGAATACTGCAGGACATCCACTATCCCTGACCCTGCCAGATAATGCAAGTAACACCCCAGCTCCAACTGTCATGATGATGAAAAATGCCCCCAGTATTGCCAAAGTGGCCCTTAGAAGCTGGTTTTTCCCTTCTTGAAGAGCACCGAAGCCTTTTTGAAGAAGGATGCCACCTATGTGTCATCTGGATGCCTAATAATAGCACCCGGCACTGAGTTGGGTTGAAGGTAGCCTCCCGACTCTGTTGAACCAAGTCTTTAAAGCTGATTCTGTTAAGCCGGGTTTGTCTTGCCAGCACATGATGAAGGGTTATTCCTATGGATTGAGCCCCCAGGATTCTATCTGTGATGGTGGGACTGGGGCCTGTGACAGAGGACAGCACAGTGGCTACCCCAAGGGCTGGATAACACAGAGATGCCCTCTGGGCCAGCACCTCCAAGTGCCATGGATATTTCCAGAGCATCCCTAAGTTTCCCTGATTTGGCTGTGAGACCTCATCCACAAGGCCTTCCCCTACCTCCTGTGATGATCTCTGGGGTCGCCACCCCATCAGTACCTTCACAGCATTCCCTGGAGATGGCAGTGCATGGCTGGGCTGGCTCAGCTGAGAACAGCTGTCCATGCGGAACAGGAGCACATTGGAGGCAGCACGTATTCTCGGCTGCTCTGGAGAGTGGTGTTTCCAGATTCTGGTGGCCCTCCCTCTCCAACACAGCATACCTGGCTGACCTCCAGCTTGGCCCTGGAGGGGTTTCCCTCCTCCTTTTTTCTCCACAGCTTCATTTGAGAGCGGGATTCAGTAGGATTCTCCTCCACCAGCAGCTCACTTCCTGTTTGCATCATTCGGAAAGCCAGGCAAGATCTGGGGATAAGTAACCCCTGCCCCCCACATATAACAGCTCTGAGGATTTTCTAAAAGGCTGATCAACAATCTGATTCCTGGGGACTCTGCTCTACTCTCTAATTTCAGAAAGCATGTTGCACTGTGGCCCTCAAGTGGGCATCCTGCCCTTAGAGTTCCCATCTCTTAGCATATCCTAGGTCTCAGCTAGGTGGCGGCTTTCCTCTGCTTCTGAAGTTAAACAATAGTAGCAGACAGTAGAAGCCAACTGTTCTTTGCCCCCAGGCCTCATTTCTAGGGCTGGCACTCCATGATGGCAAGAGACATTATCTCTGGCAGGCAGCAGAGGGTGGCAGGGGACTGAAGATCTCATTTTGCCCATTTATGCGATTCCTTTCCGGCCCCAATCTTATTTCCTGTCATGTTGCCACCTTCTGCCTCTGTTCATATATAGGCTTTAGCACACGGCAGACATTTAGCACACGGCAGACATTTGACATTCTGCAACTCTGCAAGATGTTCACTTTTCTGATTATTGAATACCTAGACCTTCTTAATAAGCCTGAGCCTCATTTCCATTCTCATTTCCAGTAGGGCAGCTTGAACCAAACCATATTGCTTTCATAAAGAAGCTTACTAGAAAAATAAAGAAATGGGAGAGGCTATAGTGTGTAGGGATTTACACTGCATAATAACACTTTAAAGAAATTAAGGAAGTGATTACTGTAAAAGTCAGAATCATCGTTAATTTGGGCAGCAGAGACTGGACTGTGGGTGGCCTGGAAAAGTTCTGTTTCTTGATTTGCATGCTGGGCTCCAAGGGTATTTAGCTTATAATAATTCATCAAGCTATGCATTTTTGCATACTGTGTATATATGTATTTATTTTCCAGTAAAAAGTTAAACAATCCAATCAAAAGGCAGAGATTGTCAGGCTGGATTAAAAATCATGACCCAACTTTAGATTCTAAGAAACAAGTAGGTTGAATGTAAAATAATGGAAAAAAAGACGTAGCGGGTAAACAACAACCTCAAGAAAGTGGAAGTGTCTATGGATGTGCACCTAATAGTGAAACGTCAAAACACACCAAGCGAAACGGACAGAAATGTGAGAGAAAGATAATTCAACAATCGTTGGATACTTCAGTACCTCACTCTCAATAATAGATGGAACAACCAGACAGAAGATTGCTGAGGAAATAGAAGATTTGAATAATACTCTAAACCAACTAGACCTAACAACATCTATAGAACATGTCACCTAACAACAGAATATATACTCCTCTCAAGTGCACATAAAACATTGTCCAGGAAAGATCATATGCTAGGGCATAAAATAAACATCAATATATTAAATAAGGTAGAATAATAAAAAGTGTGCTCTTCAGTCACAGTGAATAAAATTAGAAATCAACAGCAGAAAAAATCAGGAAACTCACAAATATGATATAATACTCCTAAATAATAAATGAGTCAAGGAGGAAATAAAAAAAGTATTCAGAAAGTGGCTGGGTGCCGTGGCTCACACCTGTAATCCCTGCACTTTGGGAGGCCGAGGCAGGTGGATCACCTGAGGTCAGAAGTTCGAGACCAGCCTGACCAATATGGTGAAACCCTGACTCTAGTAAAAATAAAACAATTAGCTGGGCATGGTGGCCTGTGCCTGTAGTCCCAGCTACTCAGGAGGCTGAGACAGGAGAATTGCTTGAACCCGGGAGGTGGAGGGTGCAGTGAGCCGAGATCACACCACTGTAATCTAGCCTGAGTGACAGGGCAAGATTCTGTCAAAAACAAAAACAAAAACAAACAAACAAAAAGAATTCAGAAACTACTTTGTGGTAAATGAAAATAAAGATCAATATATCAAAAATTTATAGGATGCAGCTAAAGCAAAACTTACAGAAGAATTTATGATTGTAAATGTCTATATTCAGAAAGAAGAAAAATAAAAAAACTTGTATGTAAATGTTTCAAGCAGCATTCTTCATAATAGCCCAAAGTGGAAACAACCCAAATGCCATCAACTGACAGACGAACAAATGTGCTATATGATACAATAGATTGTTAATTGGCCAGAAAAGGGAATGAAGTACTGGTACCTGCAAAAGCATGGATGGATCTTAGAAATGCTATGCTAAGTGAAAGATGCCAGTCACAAAAGAATATACATTATATGATTCCATTCATGTGAAATTCCAGAAAAGAGAAGTCTACAGAGACAGAAGGTGGAATAGTAATTACTTAGGGCTGAGGGAGGACGGGGAGGTGGATACAGGGATGATTGCTAAAGGGTGTGAGGTTGCATTTTGAGTTGATAAAATGCTCCTAAATTGACTGGGGTGATAAGTGCAAATATCTGTGAATATATTGAAACCATTGAAGTGTACACTTTAAGTGGGTGACTTGGTTGGTATCTGAATTACATGTCAATAAAGTTGTTTTTTAAAAAGTTAAAAAGTGTTTAGAAACATTGCTGTAAGTACCTTTGAATACACATGAGTCAGACATATTTGGGAGGATCTGTAAATTCAGATTTAACTAATATAATAATATTAAACATTAAAAGTTTAGTTTTACTCATCTTTATCCAGTGTAAACTGTATTTTATACTAATACTATAATAGAATAAGCTCCACTTTTTATATTTAACGTCTTCAGCATTTTCTAATATTTCAATTCAGTTTTTGTAATTAGCTATTTTAAAAATCTGTATACAATTTCAAGGAGTGAATTTGCTAAAGTTTATGTAATAATTCTCCCTATCCCCTGTAAGAAATTGTCAAACCATTTTCCAAAGTGGTTGTACCATTTTGCGTATCCGCCTGAAATATATCAGAGTTCCAGCTGCTCTACATCCTCACTAGCGCACTATGTTGTTAGCTTTTAAAAAGCTATTCTGGCCAGGCACGGTGGCTCATGCCTGTAATCCCAGCACTTTGGGAGGCCAAGGCAGGTTCAAGACCAGCCTAGCCAACATGGTGAAACCCCATCTCTACTAAAAACACAAAAAATTAGCTGGGTGTGGTGGCAGGCGCCTGTAAGCCCAGCTACTCGGGAGGCTGAGGCAAAAGAATCCCTTGAACCACAGAGGCAGAGGTTACAGAGGCAAAAAAATCGCTTGAACCCCAGAGGCTGAGGTTGCAGTGAGCCAAGGGCACACCATTGCATTACAGTCTGGGCAACAAGAGTGAAACTCCGTCTCAAAAAAAAAAAAAAAAAAGCTATTCAGCTATTCTAATAGGCATGCAGCAAGAACTAATTATAGTTTTGATCTGCACTTCTCTAATTATGCTGATGAATATCTTTTTATGTGTTTATTTGCTACTCATATCTTTTTGGCTAAATATCTGTTCATGTCTTTTTCCAGTTTTTCTAAAAGTTGGCTAATTTGGTTTCTTATTGAATTGTGAGAGTTTTTAAAATCCATATTATTTATACAAGACCTTCATCAGATATGTGATTTACAAATATCTTCCCCCAGTTTGTTGCTTGTCTTCATTGTCTTAACTGTATTTTTAGAAGAAAAGACTTTTAAAATTTTTGCCTAATTTATTAACTTTTAATTAATTAATTTTGCTAATTTTGTTTGCAGGGATTATTTTTGTGTGGCAGGAAATAGGGAGATGTTGAAGAATTTTGAGCAGAGGAGCAACATATTCAAAGAGACATTAGGATAAAAATTGGTTTGATTGTAGACAGCAATTTAAATTGAAGTAGAAATAAATCTAGGGTAACAGAAATTAGCTGTTACAATAAATTAGGCATGAAATAAATGAGGAATTTAGGTAAGTATGGTAACAACCAGAATTATACCTTATTAAAATTTCATCTATCTGCTTAACTAGAATCTGCTAATGATTGAATAGATTTTCTTATAGCCAGGGTTACTTTGGATGACTCCAAAGGGAAATCCAGAGACTTCCCTGATCAGCAACATGAGGAGGCCCAACCTCCTTAATCCTATTTGGCCAGTTCCTCAAATGCCCTTTTTAAGAAAATGTGTATCATGGTTTTCCATGCAGTCAGGAAACATAAACTTTCTAGGATGCAATTTAGTCATAATGCTTATATCTATTAGTTATTGCTATATCACAAACCACTTCAAAAGTTAGGGTCTTAAAACAACCATCAGCCAGGCTCCGTGGCTCACTCCTGTAATCCTGGGCCGAGGCAAGCAGATCACTTGTGGTCAGGAGTTCGAGACCAGCTTGGCCAATGTGGTGAAACCGCATCTCTACTAAAAGTATAAAAATTAGCCAGGCATGGTGGTGGGTGCCTGTAATACCAGCTACTAGAGATGCTGAGGCAGGAGAATCACTTGAACCCAGGAGTGGAGGTTGCAGTGAGCTGAGATTGTGCCACAGCACTCCAGCTGGGGCAACAGAGCAAGGCTCTGTCTCAAAAAAAAAAAAAAAAAAAAAAAAAAAAAAAAAAACACCAAAAAACCAAACAAACAAAAAACAAAACCATCGTTTACTTAGTTCATGATTCTGAAGATTGACCATTTGGGGTGGGAACAGCTGGGTTCTTCTGGTTCCTTCTGGGTCCTCTACTTGGCTACAGATGGCTTTGTTGATCTTGGCTGAGCTCTCTCAAATGTCCTGGTGCCTTGGCTAGCTTATTGAAGCCCAGGCTTAGCATTAACAAGTGCCTTCCATGGTATTTAATTGGACAAAATAAGTCAAAGGCAGCCCAGATTCAAGGAGTGCATACAAGGAGGGGAATAATTGTAGGCATTTTTGCAAACAATCTACTTCAGTGCTTATCTTCAGACCTGAGATATGGTCATGTTTGTGACATTCCTTGGAAAGAAAAGCATCCTAGAGAACTTTCTAGGAGTTACTGGTGAAGGAAGTATTCAGAAGATAAACTTTCATTAAATTCATTGTAACAGGATCTGAGAATTAGGATCTCAAGGGGAAATCCCAACTCTTGTTGTTTGCTTCCCGTAAGAATAAGAAACAGCAGCATTATCAAGTGCTGTACTTTACTACAAATATTAACTGGCAACAATTGACCCTCTCTGGGACTTTACATTTAGTTATTTACTGGAAGCTGTTCCTGTAATTTTCAACAGTGCTGTTATCTATGAGATTACTTTTCTTTTAGCTGTGCTGGGTTTTCAGATGCATTAATATAGCTTAATATCTCTTCCTGTTGCTTCTCTAATTAAAAGCTTGTTGGATTTCCAAATAAGAAATAACATACACAAGCACTGGTAATACAGGCTGCTAATAATTGGGAGAAAAACCTCAGCAAGGAACAGCATCAACCAGGCATGAGGGATCTTATGATCCGGCAAAGAAAGAGGCCTAGGAGTCTGGGGAGGATTGCAGGGCAGTGATCTGGCTCTGAGCAGCTGGCCTCCCTGAGAGGGGCTGCTGCAGATGGAGGACCGCCAACAGACAGCCTGAGTATAGTGCACGTGCCCTGTCCCAAGCTGGACGTTTGAATCCTGGGTCCCAGAGAAGAGCTCATGTCTGTCTTTCCAATCACTGCTTGTATCCTTTCCTGCTTCCCCGAGTCCCTCATTCCTCTCCTCCTGGCGGCTTTTGCCCTCTTTGGTCCAGGCGGCAGGAAACCGTTCCTCTAGTTCTAACAATCGGCCACTAGATGGCACTAGATGTTCGGATTAAAGTGCCTTCCTGAGCTCCACCAGCCCAGCGCGAGGGCAGGCAGGGTCTGAAGATTAGCTTCTCTCAGCCACCGTCATCCTCTCTCCCACTTCGCTCTTCACTTCTCATCCCTTCCTCATCCCATTTAAACATTAGATTCCTTCCAGCAGCGGTGTTTGCGTGATTTCGAAGGTAGGGAAACCGTGTGTTTGGTATGGTGGGGTGCCGGTGGAAGAAAGGGAGTTTGTGGGTTCCACAAGGGCGCTAAGGACATAGATCGAACTCCGGGCAAGAAAGGCACAGCGACTGCTTCCCTCTCTCACGCCATGAGCACTGGCCTCTCTTAAGCATCCCCGCTGAGCTGTTCGATAGGCCCCTCATACTGTTACTTCAAAAACTGAATTCTTGGTTGGGCGCGGTGGCTCACGCCACCCAGCACTTTGGGAGGCCGAAACGGGTGGATCACGTGAGGTCAAGAGATCAAGATCAGCCTGGCCAACATGGCGAAACCCCGTCTCTACTAAAAATACAAAAGAAATTAGCTTGGCGTGGTAACAGGCACCTGTAATCCCAGCTACTCAGGAGGCTGAGGCAGGAGAATCGGTTGAACCTGGGAAGCGGAGGTTGCAGTGTGCCAAGATCGCGCCATTGCACTCCAGCCTTGGCGGCAGAGTGAGACTCCATTTCAAACATAAATAAAATAGGCCTGGCGCGGTAGATCACGCCAGTAATCACAGCACTTTGGGAGGCCGAGGCAGGCGGATCACGAGGTCAGGAGATCGAGAACATCCTGGCTAATAAGGTGAAACCCCGTCTCTACTAAAAATACAAAAAATTACCTGGGCGTGGTGGCGGGCTCCTGTAGTCTCAGCCACTCGGGAGGGTGAGGCAGGAGAACGGCGTGAACCCGGGAGGCGGAGCTTGCAGTGAGCCGAGATGGCGCCACTGCACTCCAGCCTGGGCGACAGAGTGAGACTCCGTCTCAAATAAAATAAAAAATAAAAATAAATAATAAATAAAATCAAATAAAACACAAAAATTGAACTCTTCCTTCTCTCCACCCTTTCTCATCCCAATCCATTCTTCTTTTCATAGTTCTATCCTCACTGATGTGAATTTTTTGTTTGTTTGTTTGTTTTCTGAGACAAAGTCTCTCTCCATCACCCAGGCTGGAGTGCAGTGGTGCGATCTCGGCTTATTGCAACCTTCGCCTCCCGTGTTCAAGCAATTCTCCTGCCTCAGCCTCCCGAGTAGCTGGGACAGGGCCCGCCACTACACCCAGCTAATTTTTGTATTTTTAGTAGAGACGGGGTTTCATCATGTTGGCCAGGCTGGTCTCGAACTTCTGACCTCAGGCAATCCACCCACCTCGGCCTCCCAAATTGATGGGATTACAGGCGTGAGCCACCGGGAGGCCTCATGTCACCTTTTAACCCAATCATTTCTGGAAGCTAAAAGTCATCCTGTTTTCTTACATAAGTCTAGCGCCTTTTCCAATCTGCTACCATAATGCTCCCTAACTTCATGTCTGCCCCCACCCCTCCCTCTCCGTTTGTACTGAATAATGGCGCCAGTTTTTGGATCATCTATTTAATTACACAAGCCCTGGTATTCACACTGGGAATACAGCAGTGACTTCCAAGCTGAAACTTTAAGGATGAGTTGAAGTTAGCCAGGCAAATAGGGGTAACAGCATTCTTGATAGAGCAGATTTCAGCTGGGAGTGACTAGAAGGAGCCACTTGACAATATCCATACATATTTTTGGTTGTTATGCTCTGGGGAAGGAGTGGGGTTTGCTCCTGACATCTAGTGGGGAGAGGCCAAGGATGCTCTAAACATCCGGCGATGCCCAGGGCAGTCCCCCAACAAATATTTAGCTTCCAAATATTAGTAGTGCTAAGCTTGAGAAATCCTCTAATAGAGAAAGCTGCAGAGAGAACTTGGCTTTTTTGAGAAACTGAAAGTTTTCTTAGAATGGGAATGAAGGTTGGGAGATGTGACTAGGGACCGCAGTGTGCAGAGCTGCACCTGGGAGTTTGTACTCTCTCTCCAGGCCAATGGAAGTAACTGGAGCTATTGGAGCCACTGGAGACTCTATTCCAAGGGCCACTGAAAAGCACTGATAGGAACTATGGACCCTCACAAATATGTGAATGAATAGGCTCCATTTCTGTCACGGGTTTGAACCAGGCCTTCTTGTCCAGACCTCTGTAAATAAATATTGATATGCTATCAGCCTTCTGAAATAAACCATAAGTGTTATATTCACTTACTTCATAAACAAGCAAATACAGTAATTGAACTTGTGTGACAAAGCACTGTTCTATGCTTTTCAAAAAGATTTTTACTTTTCATCATCCTGATGTGTCCAGAATCGGTTCCTTCCAGTGGGTTCTCGGTCTCGCTGACTTCAAGAATAACGTTGCAGACCCTCGCGCTGAGCGTTACAGTTCTTAAAAATGGTGTGTCCAGACTTTGTTCCTTCAGATATTTAGATGTGTCTGGAGTTTGTTCTTCTTCGTGGTCTCGCTGCCTTCAGGAGTAAAGCTGCAGACCTTCCCAGTGAGCCTTACAGCTCATAAAAGCCGTGCAGATCCAAAAAGCGAGCTGCAGCAAGTCATTGCGAAGAACCAAAAAACAAACCTTCTCTGCTGTGGAAGAGCACCCCAGCGGGTTGCAGCTGCTAGCTTGGGTGGCCTGCTTTTATTCCCTTATTTGGCCCCACCCACATCCTGCTGATTGGGCCATTTTACAGAGTGCTGATTGGTCCATTTTACAGGGAGCTGATCGGTCCGTTTTGATAGAGTGCTGACTGGTGCATTTACAAACCTTAAGCTAGATGCAGAGCACTGATTGGTGCATTTACAATCCTTTAGCTAGACAGAAAAGTTTTCCAAGTCCCCACCCAACCCAAAAGCCCAGACAGCTTCACCTCTTGCCACAGTCCTCTGTAATAAATATCTTTTTGTTTTTTAAATCCTTATTTTTTCATGTAAGGACACAGAAGCCCAGGGAATATAAGTAACCTCCCAAAAATCGCACAGCAGGTAAGTAATAAGGTCGAGAGTTTAATCCAGAGCTGCAAGATGGCAGAGTCCAAGTTCACAGCCATAAGCTATACGGTTATTATGCTGTTTTGCCATATTTCCAAAGAGTAACAAAAGTAAATGATCACCCATCTTTTATATATTTCAAGGCTACTATTCATGTCTTTTATATATGTCAAGGCTACTATTCCAGTAGCCTTGAAAATAGAACATAGATTTAATGTACTTTCTTAGAAAACTTTGTTCTATGTGTATTCATTTTTTGAATAGCATAATCCAATAATAGTTGGAAAGAACTTGAAAAAAATACACTCCACATACTTATGGTCATAAAAAATAAGTATTGAATTAAAAAGTTAGGAATAAAATAATCAAATGAACTCAAGAAAAGCAGAAAAAATAAAAGCAGAAATGTATATGTTAGAAAATAGAAACATTTATAGAAACTAAATAAATGCATGAGTTTGTCTGAAAAATCAGAGAAATATATAAACTATTAGGTCATCTAATCGTTTTTTAAAAGGAAGACATAAAGCCATGTGTTAGAAATGACAATGTAGAACTAATTGCAAAACCAGAGGAAAGTAAATGAACCAGCATAACATGATTTTTGCTTAATATTTACAAATGTACCTGTATGAAATTGGTTGACATTATAGGAAAATATGAAGTAACAAAATGTATCTTTTTTTTTTTGAGATGGAGTCTTGCTCTGTCTCTCAGGCTGGAGTGCAGTGGCGCCATCTCGGCTCACTGCAACCTCCGCCTCCCCCCGGGTTCACGCCATTCTCCTACCTCAACCTGTATCTGGGACTACAGGCGCCCGCCACCGCGCCCGGCTAATTTTTTGTATTTTTAGTAGAGACCTGGTTTCACCATGTTAGCCAGGATGGTCTCGATCTCCTGACCTCGTGATCCGCCCGCCTCGACCTCCCAAAGTGCTGGGATTACAGACATGAGCACCGCGCTCAGCCTTTTTTTTTTTTTTTTTTTTTTTTTGAGACAGAGTCTCCATCTATCGCCCAGGCTGGAGTGCAGTGGTGTGATCTCGGCTCACTGCAACCTCCGCCTCCCGGGTTCAAGCAATTCTCCTGTCTCAGCCTCCCGAGTAGCTGGCACTACAGGCACTGGCCACCATGCCCAGCTGATGTTTGTCTTTTTAGTAGAGACGGGTTTCACCTTGTTGGTCAGGCTGGTCTCGAATTTCTGACCTCAGGTGATCCACCTGCCTCAGTCTCTCAAAATGCTGGGATTACAGGCGTGAGCCAGCGCACCCGCCCCAAAATGTATCTTAAAAGAGTTAAAACATATATAGGCCAAAGACAGTAGAAGAAATAGAGAAATTTGCCAGAGAGTTACTGCTAGCCTCCACAAAAGGCACCAGGCCCAGATGATTTCATGAAACTATATGACCATAACTTTGCTGAACATGGAACTTTAATGTGCTTTAAATATCTACAGAATAGAATGGAAAAAAAGAGAAATCCTTCACATTCATTTGATGATGTGAAAAACATGCTAATATCAAGCCTGTCAAAGAGAAAATAGAAAATGATAGATAAATCTTTATTTTGAATATTGATGTAAAAATTGTGAAAAGAATTCAGTAGCAGATGGATGCAAATAATATTCCATGAATTGTGTTTATTCTGATAATGTTAGAATTGTTCAGTATTAGGAAATGTGATGGTTAATTGTGTGTATCAACTTGGCTGGGCTCAGTTTCTGGATAGTTGGTTAAACATTATTCTGTGTATTTCTATGAGGATGTTTTTGGATGAGATTAACATTTATTTTATTTTTTCCTTTAAAAATTTTTTATTTTTAATTGTGAGTATGTAGTAGGAGTATATATTTCTGGGGTACATAAGACATTTTGATACAGGCATGCAATGTGTAATAATTACATTAGGGTAAATGGGGTATCTATCCCCTCATGCATTTATCCTTTGCGATACAAAAAATCCAATTATACTCTTAGTTATCTTAAAATATATCATTAAATTATTATTGACTATAGTCACCCTATTGTGCTATCAAATACTAGGTCTTATTAGTTCTTTCTACTTTTTTGCACCCACTAACCATCCCCACATTCCCCTCCCCCTGCTGCCCACCCCCCACCCCAGTTACCTTCCCAGCCTCTGGTGACCTTCCTTCTTCTCTCTAGCTCCGTGAGTTTCATTGTTTTATTTTTTAGCTCTCACAAATAATTGACAACATGTGAAATTTGTCTTTCTGTGCCTGGCTTATTTCACTTAACATAATGATCTCCATTTCCATCCATATTGTTGCAAATGACAGGATCTTATTCTTTTTCTATGGCTGAATAGTCCACAATTGTGTGTATGTACCACATTTTCTTTATCTGTTTGTGTGCTGATGGAACTTGGGTTGCTTCCACTTCTTGGCTATTGTGAATAGTGCTGCTGTAAACATAGGAGTGCAGATATCTCTTTGATATACTGATTTCCTTTTTTGGGGGTATATACCAAGCAGTGGATCATATGGTAGCTCTAGTTTTAGTTTTCTGAGGAACATCCAAACTGCTCTCCATAGTGGTGGTCTTAATTTACATTCCCACCAATAGCTTACGAGGTTTTCTCCACATCCTCGCCAGCATTTGTATTGCCTGTCTTTGGATAAAAGCCATTTTAACTGAAGTGAGACGATATGTCATTGTAGTTTTGATTTGCATTTCTCTGATGATCAGTGATGTTGAACACTTTTTTATATGCCTATTGCCCATTTGTATGTCTTCTCTGAGAAATGTCTACTCAAATATTTGCCCATATTTTAATTGGCTTATTAGATTTTTTTCGTATAGAGTTGTCTGAGCTCCTTTTATATTTTGATTATTAATCTCTTGTCAGATGGGTAGTTTGCAAATATTTTAGCCCATTCTGTGTGTTGTCTATTCTCTTTATTGATTGTTTTCTTTGCTGTGCAGAGGGATTTTTTTTTTAACTTGATGAGTTCCCATTTGTCCATTTTTATTTTGATAGCCTATGCTTGTCTGATATTACTCAAGAAATCTTTGTCTACTCCAATGTCCTGGAAAGTTTCCCTCATGTTTTCTTGTAGTAGTTTCACAGTTTCAGGTTTTAGATTTAAGTCTTTAATCAACTTTGATTTGATTTTTGTATGTGGTGAGAGATAGGGGTCTAGTATGATTCTTCTGCATATGGATAGCCAGTTTTCCTAGCACCATTTATTGAAGAGACTGTCTTTACCCCAGCGTATGTTCTTTATAAAAATGAGTTTGCTGTAGGTGTGTGGATTTGTTTCTGGGTTCTTTATTCTGTTCCGTTGGTCTATGTGTCTGTTTTTATGCCAGTACCATGCTGTTTTGGTTACTAAAGCTCTGTAGTATAACTTGAAGTCAGGTACTGTGATTCCTTCAGTTTTGTTCTTTTTGCTCCAGACAGCTTTGGCTATTCTGGGTCTTTTGCAGTTCCATATAAAACTTTTAAGATTTTTTTTTCTATTTCTGTGAAGAATGTCATTGGTATTTTGATAGGGATTGCACTAAATTTATAAATTGCTTTGGGTAGTATGGACATTATAACAATATTCATTCTTCCAATCCATGAACATAGAATATATTTCCATTATTTTCATGTCCTCTTTAATTTCTTTCATCAGTATTTTATAGTTTTCATTACAGAGATCTTTCACTTCTTTGGTTAATTTTTAGGTATTTAACTTTATTTGTAGCTTTTGTAAATGAGATTACTTTCTTCATCTCTTTTTCAGATTGTTTGCTGTTGGCATATAGAAATGCTACTGATTTTTGTATGTTGATATCGTATCCTGCAAGTTTTCTGAGCTTGTTTATCAGTTCTAATAGTTTCTTTGTGGAGTCTTTAGGTTTTTCCAAATATAAGATTATATCATCTGCAAACAGGGATAATTTGATTACTTTCTTTTCAGTTTGGATTTCCTTTATTTCTTTCTCTTGTGTGATTGCTCTAGCTAGGACTTTCAGTACTGTGTTGAGTAACAGTGGTGAAAGTGGGCGTCTTTGTCATTCTAAGGTGTCTTTCTACACCTTAGAGGAAAGGCTTTCAGTTTTTCCCCATTCAGTATGATACTAGCTGTGGGTCTGTTGTGTATGGCTTGTATTATGGTGAAGTATGTTCTCTCTATACCCAGTTTTTTGAGAGTTTTTATTATGAAGGGATGTTGAATTTTATCAAATGCTTTTTCAGCTTCAATGGGGATAATCACATAGATTTTTTTCTCCATTTTGTTGACACGATGTATCACATTGATTGATTTGTGTATGTGGAATTATCCTTGCATCCCTGGGATAAATCCCACTTGGTCATGATGAATGATTTTTTTAGTATTTTGTTGAATTTTGTTTGCAAGTATTTTGTTGAGGTTTTTTGCATCAATATTCATCAGGGATATTGGCCTGTAGTTTTGTCAGTTTTTTAAAAAATGTGTATTTGTCTGATTTTGGTATCAGGGTAATACTGACTTTGTAGAATGAGTTTGGAAGTATTCACTCCTCTATCTTTTGAAATAGTTTGAATAGGATTGGTATTAGTTTTTCTTTAAATGTTTGGTAGAATTAAATAGTGAAGTCGTCAGGTCCCAGGCATTTATTTGCTGAGACACTTTTTATTATGGCTTCAGTCTCATTACTTGTTATTGGTCTGTTCAGGTTTTGGATTTCTTCATGGCTTAATTTTTGTAGGTTGTGTGTGTCTAGGAATTTCATCCACTTCTTCTAGATTTTCCAATCTATTGGCATATAGTTGCTCATAGTAGCCACTAAAGATCCTTTGAGTTTCTGCAGTATTGATTGTAATGTCTCCTTTTCATCTCTGATTTTATTTATTTGGATCTTTTTGCTTTCTTTCTTAGTCTGCCTGAAGGTTTGTCAATTTTGTTTATCTTTTCAAAAAACCAACTTTTTGTTTCATTGATGTTTTGTAATTCAATTTCATTTACTTCTGCTCCGATCTTGATTATCTCTTCTAGTAATTTTGGGTTTGGTTTGCTCTTGCTTTTCTAGTTCTTTAAGATGAATCATTAAGTTATTTATTTGAAGTTTTTCTTCCTTTTTGATGTGGGCACTCATAGCTATAAACTTCCCTCTTAGTACTGCTTTCATTTTATCCCATAGGTTTTCTTATATTGTGTTGCCATTATCATTTGTTTCAAGACATTTTTCAGTCTTCTTAATTTCTTCATTGACCCACTGGTCATTCAGGAACATATTATTTAATTTCCATGTGTTTGTATAGTTTCCAAAATTTCTCTTGTTATTGATTCTGGTTTTATTCTATTGTGGTCAGAGAAGATGCTAGATATAATTTCAGTTATTTTGAATGTTTTAAGACTTGTTTTATGACCTAACATGGTCTATCCTTAAGAATGATCCATGTGCTGTGGAGAAGAATGTGTATTCTGCAGCCATTGGATGAAATGTTCTGTAAATATCTATTAAGTCCATTTGGTCTATAGTGCAGATTAAGTCTGATGTCTCTTTATTGACTTTCTGTCTGGGAGAGCCATCCAATGAGGAAAGTGGGTGTTTAAGTCTCCAGCTATTATTGTATTGGGGTCTATCTCTGTCTCTAGCTCTAATAGTATTTTCTCTATATATCTGGGTGCCCCAGTATTGGGTGCATATATATTTACAGTTATTGTGTCCTTTTGCTGAGTTGACTTCTTTATCATTATACAATGACCTTCTTTGTCTCTTCTTACAGTTTTTACTTGAAATCTATTTTGTCTGATATAAGTATAGCTACTCTGGCTCTTTTTTGGTTTCCATTGGCATGGAATATCTATTTCCATATCTTTATTTTCAGTCTATGTTTGTCTTTATAGGTGAAGGGTATTTCTTATAGGCAGCAGGCAATTGGGTCTTATTTTTTTTTTTTATTTTTTAATTTTCACTCAGCCACTCTGTGTTTTTTGATAGGAAAGTTTAGTCTATTTACATTCGGTGTTATTTTTTATAAGTAAAGACTTACTGCTGCCATTTTGTTATTTGTTTTCTGGTTGTTGTGTGGTCTCCTCTTCCTTCTTTTCTTCCTTCCCATCTTACTTTTAGTGAAGGTGATTATTTCTGGTGATATGATTTAATTTTTTGCTTTTTATTTTTTTGTGTATCTGCTGTATGCTTTTTGATTTGAGGTCACGATGAGGCTTGTAAATACTATATTATAATCCATTAATTTAAACTGATGACAGCTTAACACTGATTGCAGAAACAAACAAATGAGCAAAAAGGAGACGAATAAAAACTCAACAAAACTCCCCCACTTTTAATCTTTTTATTGCTTCTATTTATATCTTATTGTACTGTCTATATCTTTAAAGGTTGTAGTTATTATTTTTGATTGGTTCATCTTTTAGTCTTTCTAAGAGTAGTTTACACAGATTAATTACAGTGTTATAATATTCAGTGTTTTTCTGCATCTTTACTATTACCAGGGAATTTTGTACCTTCAGATGATTTCTTATTGCTCATTAATGCCCCTACCTTCCTTCCTTCCTTCCTTCTTTCCTTCCTTTTTTTTCTTTCCTTTTCTTCTTTCTTTCTTTCTTTCCCTTCCTTTCTTCCTTCCTTCCTTCCTCCCTCCCTCCCTCCTTCCCTCCCTCCCTTTCTTTCTTTCCCTCCCTCCCTTTTTCCTTCCTTCCTTCCTTCCTCCCTCCCTCCCTCCTTCCCTCCCTCCCTTTCTTTCTTTCCCTCCCTCCCTCCCTTCTTTCCTTCCTTCCTTCCTTCTTTTGGCTTTCTTTCTCCCTTTAGCATTTCTTTTAGGACACGTCTGGTGTTGATAAAATCCTTCAGCTTTTTTTTGTCTGGGAAAGTCTTTATTTCTCCTTCAGGTTTGAAGGATATTTTCACTGGATATAGTATTCTAGAATAAAAGTTTTTTCTTTCAGCACTTTAAATATGGCATGCCACACTCTCCTGGCCTGTAAGATTACACTGAAAAGTCTGCTGCCAGATGCATTAGAGCTCCATAGTATGGTATTTATTTCTTTTCTCTTGATGCTTTTAGGATACTTTCTTTATCCTTGATCTTTGGGAGTTTGATTATTAAATGCCTTGAGGTAGTTTTCTTTGGGTTAAATCTGCTTGGTGTTCTTTAACCTTTTTGTACTTGAACACTGATCTTTTCCTAGGTTGAGAAGTTTTCTGTTACTATCCCTTTGAATAAACTTTCCATCCCTATCTCTTTCTCAACCTCTTCTTTAAGGCCAATAACTCTTGGATTTGCCCTTTTGAGGCTATTTTCTAGATCTTGTAGGCATGCTTCATTCTTTTTTATTCTTTTTTCTTTAGTCTCCTCTGACCGTGTATTTTCAAATGGCCTGTCTTCAAGGTCACAGTTTGTTTCTTCTCAATCAATTCTGCAATTAAGAGACTCTGATGCATTCTTCAGTATGTCAGTTGCATTTTTCAACTCCCGAATTTCTGTTCAATTCTAATTATTTTAATCTCTTTGTTAAATTTATTGATAGAATTCTGAGTTCCCTTTCTGTGCTATTTTGAATTTTATTTAGTTTCTTCGAAACAATTATTTTGAATTCTCTGTCTGGAAGGTTACATATGTCTGTTTCTCCATGACTGGCCCTTGGTCCCCTATTTAATTCATTTGGTGAAGTCATGGTCTTGATGCTTGTGGATGTTTGTTGCTGTCTTGGCATTGAAGAGTTAGGTATTTATTATAGTCTTCACAGTCTGGGCTCGTTTGTACCCATCCTTCTTGGGAAGGTTTTCAACGTATTTGAAGGGACTTGGGAGTTGTAGCTAAGTTGTATGTGCATTAGGGGGCACTCCAAACCCAGTAATGCTGTGGTTCTTGCAGACTTATAGAGGTGCTCATAGCAGCCTTGGTGGTCTTGGATACAACCTGGAAGAATTATCTGGATTACCAGGCAGAGATTCTTGTTCTCTTCCCTTACTTTCTCCCAGACAAACAGAATCTCTCTTTCTGAGAGAGATGAGCTGAGTGGGGTGACACAAGCACTCCTTTGGACACAAGTTCCAGGCACCACCACTGGGACTGCACTAGGTCAGACCCGAAGCCAGCACAGTGCTGCATCTCACCCAAGGCCCACTGTAACCACTAATTGGCTACCACCTATGTTCACTCAAGGTCCTAGGGCTGTACATTCAGCAGGTGGCAAAGCCAGCCAGGCTTGTGTCTTTCCCTTCAGGGTGGTAAGTTTCTTCAGTTTCTGGGCAGGTCCAGAGATGCCATTTGGGAGCCAAGGCCTGGAATCAGGGACCACAAGGGCCTGTTTGGTGCTCTACCCCACTGTGGCCAAGCTGGTACCTAAGGTACAAGACTAAGTCCTTTTTTACTTTTCCCTCTGTTTTATTCAAGCAGAAGGATTCTCTCACCATAGCCACCACAGCTGGGAATGTGCTGGGTCTCACTTGAAGCCAGTATATCTCAGAGTCTCACATAAGGCCCTTGACATAGTACCTGGGTATTGCTGCTGGTTCTTCAATGCCCAAGGGCTCTTTAGTCAGCAGATGATGAATCATCCAGGACTGAGCCCTTCCCTTCAAGGCAGTGGATTCCCTTCTGGCCTTGGGTGTATCTAGAAATGTTGTTTGGGTGCTAGGGCCTGGAATGGGGGCCTCATGATTTCCTAGTGCCCTATGCTACTGTGGCTGAGCTGGTATCCAAGATGCCAGATGAAGTTCCCTTCACTCTTCCATCTCCTCTCCTCAAGCAGAAGGAAGGAGTCACTTTTATTACTG